>NC_062999.1:3740463-4052168 GCF_017499595.1 Psilocybe cubensis | reverse complement strand
AGATGACGCGATATTGTTTCCGGGGGGTAAATGTTCGCTTGCATTGCTGTCCACTCTTTATAAAAGGTGTCGATCCCACCGATGGAATAGAATTGTTGTTCACAGATGTGATCCTATTCGCATGTGCGTTCTGAAACAAGCCTGTGACGGGAGTACATCCCTCCAAAACATCTTTGGATGGCTTGCCACCATGATCACTTTCAATTTCGAGGAAATACTGCTTGTACTCGCCAGATTTAACGAGCTCGGCATTTCGCATCTTGATATTATTGAGAGAGGCCTCGGGAGAGTCTTCAGGAGGATCCAATGCTAGGTTGTAATCTGGCTTGTCGGGATGACAGTATTTTTCAATATCTGCAAATATGGTTGTCTGGATCTCCTTTTCAGTGAGAGCATTTACGGAAAGCCAGACATCTTTCAAGATGCATTGCGCGCCAATCTTGTTGCCCTCAGAATCAACCCGGTCGACCAACCATACACGCGCCATGCGACCAGAAATGTTGTTCGAGGGGTATTCAGCAAGTACCTTGACAGTGCGGTAGAACTTGGCCGATTTCCCGTCAGAACTGGGGATTTTGAAAATGTATTGACGCTTCTTGCCTTTCACCGCAGTGACGTTAGGATCGTAGCCGAGTTCCTCGTGTGTTGCAAATAGAAATGACAGGAACACCTTGACGAGTAATTTCGGATTCTAGGGTGATTATTAGATCAATAATATTTGCCAATTCAAAAGAACCATACGAGCATACCTCGATAAAACTGAATTGTTTCGAAACAGCAGAATGAGAGCGACAATGATACCACAGCGTTGCCTTATCACCTTCAAACGTCATCTGAAACCAATAAAAATCAGAATATTCCGTTTTGCAGAGTCTATTCTACGTACCCCATAGGTGAACATGCGCCGCACGTCATCGTTCATGATTTGAACATTTGCTGATACTACCTGACAGTTGTTCTTGAAGAAAAGATTGGCTAAAAGCATGTGCAAAAGGTTGCATAACACTTACTAAATCCCTGTTGGCGCAGGAGACCTTTTGCTCAATAGGCACAGCGATATCCTTTGTGTACAGATCATTTCCTCCATTTGAAAAGCAGGCATCTATCCTATTGTTTGAGCCCCCGATGTCCGACGAAATAACTCTTTCCGTGCAATTCAGATACTGAAAATTGTTGCGAACCCTCCCGTCACAGGTCTCGCTGTAGCCTCCGACGGCATCAGCGATAGACTTCAAGGGAGCAAATAACGTCTTCTCCACTGCCTCTTGTTTACTAGGACGTTCCATATAGTCGGTGAATCGAAGAGCAGTGGTTTCCTCCAGTATGACTTCCGACAATATTGGCTGTTCTTTGTCATTGACAGGTTGATGAAGTGGTGTTAAGCATGTGGATCGTCTAAGCGCTCTTGCAGCCTGTTCGGGGCTGGGGTAACCTTCAGTAGCATTGCTGGTGGGAACAGGGTCCTTTCCAAGAAGTCTCAAGATACATACTTCGACAGCTAGTTCAGAAGGCTCAAATGGAAGATAATGCTCCAAGAAAACATCGACGCTGCACTCAACAAACTCGTTATCCATTTGGCGCTGGAAAAGGCACTCATAGGTAGACATAGAGAGGATTGTAAATGAGGGGGTATTATTGTGCTGGATTCTGACGCACAAGGAATATCAGAACATAGGTGACTTATATAGAGGAGATGTAAAATGCCATTTCAACGCGTTCACTGCCTGGCATGTGACGGTGTCAACACATTCTCACGGTATGCTCATTATTATTCTTCCGACAAAGAAATCTTGCCTCCCCTTGTGCATTAGGTGAAGCAATGGTTTTTTTAATTGTGACTGAGAAAATCTTGTGCTATCGCGAATTTATCTATGGATTTATATACTAGCTACAACACAGTATAAATTATTGAGTCAACAACTGTAAAAGTACGGCCCGTAAAACCACGAGATGGAGGTCGCTTTTTATTGACGTCGAGTTGAATCATCATCTCAAGCTTTCGATCTTGTGCTTGATTTGGATTGGCGCCCAGTCATCAAACTGCTGGTGATAGAATCATCCTGGTTTTTAAAGCGCTTTGATCTTTGCTGTTCTATGGTAGGTTTGACGTCTTCGTCGCCCGAGCCTGGTTGAAACGATTCTGAGGGTGCTGTCTTCCGAATGTTTGGATTGGACCCCTTTTGATGGGGGATAAGTGAAGGAGCACTAGACACTGCTGTATTGGTATCAACAGGTTGGACAGTGTCGGGACCTTCAGCAGGGATGTTCATCACCAGAGGGGTTTCCTCCCAGGGGGCGCCAGCAACACGGTCGAATAGCTGGAAACCCAAATAAAAGCGGTTTACAACAATAGCATAAGATAGCGGTTCTCTCAGGATGGCATTGCTTGTATGCTCTGAATAAGCAACATGCAAGGCATCTTTTAAAATGTTCACGATGTAGTTGAGAAATGAGATCGATGGGAGCATGGTAGCTTGCAAAGGGTCCTGAGCTTTTGTGTTTGTGTCAAGATCCTTTTCGTCAAAGGGCCTTAGAAATTTTACCCTCTCAGAGGTAGGTACATCGGCATGTTGAAAAATTTGGTTGGCCCACGTCCTGGAAGGTTGGTGGTTGACACGTGCAGTTAGAGACCACACTAAGACCCACCAAAGTGACTCTAAATCGTGTTGGAAATTATAGATTACCGCCTCATAAGATGGTATTTTCGTCCAAACTTTATCATTCATAGCACCATGCTCGACGCGTTGCATTTCTGCCAACAAAATAACTGGGTCCTCGATTCTTGAATCTACGTTGTCGGCTTTCGGTTTGCCATACAGATAACAGTTTTGCATTATCTCAACAGGCATAAAAAAGGGAGTTCCCTGGAATGTTGTTTGGAAAGCAGTACACATGGAAGATTAAAATAGCAAATGTACCGTTTTGGCATCAGCGTTGCCTTGATGGTCTGCAGGTGGCGGAAATTTCTTGGCATATTCAAGGTCTGATAACTTAGCTCGAAAGACTGAGCCTTGCTGATGGGCAAGAATGTTCCCAGAGCTGATATCTCTGTGTACCCAGTTGGCGCAATACAAGAGAGAGAGGGCTAGAGAGTACATAAGAAAATGTGGATATTTGATCAAGATTGTCACTCACGAATAACAGTTTGTTTGAGCACATTAACCACCTTCCCCAAAGTAGGCAGATCACCCACAGCCTGGCAGACTTCTTTGAAGATGACGCGATACTGTTTACGGGGGGTATATGTTCTAATGGAAGACCGACGAGTCTTTGAAAAACCTGTCGATCCCACCGATGGAATAGAAATGTTGTTCAAAGATGCGATCCTATTCGCATGGGCGCTGTGAAACAAGCCCATGTCGGGAGTACATCCCTCCAAAACGTCTTTGGATGGCTTGCCAGAATAGTCACTTTCAATGTCAAGAAAGTACTGCTTGTACTCTCCAGATTCAACAAGCTCGGCATTTCGCATCTTGATAGCATTGAGAGCAGCCTGCGGAGAGCGTGTAGGAGGATCCAGTGCCAGGTTGTAATCTGGCTTATCGGGATGACAGTATTTTTCAATATCTGCAAAGATGGCCGTCTGGATCTCCTTTTCAGTGAGAGCATTTATGGATAGCCAGACGTCTTTCAAGACGCATGGCGGGCCAATTTTGTTGCCATCAGAATCGACCCGATCGACCAACCATACACGCGCCATGCGACCAGAGATGTTGTTCGAGGGGTATTCAGAAAGTACCTTGAGTGTGCGGTAGAACTTGGCCGATTTCCCATCAGAACTGGGGATTTTGAAAATGTATTGACGCTTCTTGCCTTCGACTGCAGTGACGTTGGTATCGTAGCCGAGTTCTTCGTCTGTTGCAAATAGAAACGATAAGAACACCTTGACAAGTAATCTGGGATTCTAGAGACTATTACATCAATAATGTTCATCAATTGAAAAGAAGCATGCTAAATACCTCGACAAAGCTGAATTGTTTCGAAACAGCAGAATGAGAGCGACAATGATACCACAGCGTTGCCTTATCGCCTTCAAAGGTCATCTGAAACCAATAAAAATCAGAAATATTCCGTCTTGCAGAGTCTATTTCTACATACCCCATAGGTGAACATACGCCGCACGTCATCGTTCATAATTTGAACATTTGCGGATACTACCTGACGGTCACTAGTCTTGAAAAAGTTTGGCAGAAAGTACGTGATACTTGGTTAAATTTTACTCACAAAGTATTTGCTTGCCACCCAAGCTTGCTGCTCAATAGGCACAGCGATGTTCTTGACGTTCAAGTCACTTCCTCCATTGGAAAAGCAGGCGTCGATCTTGTTCTTAAAGCCCCCTATGTTTGACGAAATGACTGCGTCCGGACAATTTAGATAATGAAAATCATTGCGAACTCTGCCGTCACAGGTCTCGCTGTGGCCTCCGACTGCATCAGCAATAGACTTCAATTGCGCGAAGACACTCTTGTTTCCTAAACTTTGTCTGCCAGGGCGCATCATGTAATTTGTGAATCGAAGAACAGTTGTTTCAGCGTCGCAAGTTGTTGGTTCTTTCTGTTCCTTAAACTTTACTACTGACAATATAGGATGCCTTTCGATACAACTAGGCTGTGGCAACGTTTTTACACACGTCGATCGCCTAGGCTTTTCCGGAACCTGTTCGGACCTAGGATTTGCACCACTTACGCCGTCGACGAAAGAAAAAGGTTTGCAGAGAAGTTTTGCAATGCATGTTTCAACGGCTTCATCTGATGGTTCAAAGGGAAGGTAATGCTTCAAAAAGATATCAACGCTGCACTCGACAAACTCGTTATCCATTCCTGATGCAATTTGAGAACGAAATTCGTGAGTTTCTGGTTCGATCCATCTGATTGATTGGCTGGTATCTCTGAAGTTCTTTATGATTTAGTCTTATTCTGCACCGGGATAGGATAGGGAAGAACTTGTGTTGTATACACACCTGGGCAAATTGGAGTTGACATTCGCTGTTATTGAAGAACCATAAGTCTCAGATTCTGAAGCCTTCTGCGCTCTAAGCAATGGTTGAGAGGTCATAGCTCGTGGATGTTGTGCTTTCTGCGACTATTGGCGATACCATCAACTTGCCAATGATATGCAGTGCAGCCTGAGGATCAAACCAGTACTTGTTGCAGATAAGGAATTGCCTCGGCTTTCGTGGTGGCTTGATGTCTTCAAATACGAATAAGAATTTTCAGGTATGAAGTGTTATGCACGCCTGTACGAGAATTTGTATAAAAGTATCAAGGGAGATTTCAAGACTTGATAGGCGTCGCGTTTGGTGGCATCTCGACCTCGACTGTTCAACAGGTCACATGAAATTGGCAACATATTCTCACGGCATGACCGCGCTTATAAAACGCGAGCGGCTCTGAGCGCAAAATAATTTTGATCCCTTTCTGCCGAGTGCTCACACAGATTTGTGTTGTTTATCTTTTGTTGATATTTTACAGTTTTAAATTACACATTGATATAGAGTAAAGAAAATAAAACGTGTCGTGACGCGTTATTCTACAAAGTGTAGTAGAAATCTTCTTGGCCTTCCAAAGGACCGATCTTGCCTGCTCTACGCAGGGTGTTTCGGCGATGGAAGACGAATGTCGTAATGGCGAGCATAGCGAGCATTCCAAACTGGAAGCCAATGGTGGCCCACATGCCTGGAATATATCTGACGAGGAATCAACACGATCAATATCAAAGGGGTGACTGGTGATGTTGCAGATAACACCGACCTTGGGTAGTCCTTTTCCCTGTACATAGTGGTAGCCAGGATACCTCCTATTCCACCAGCAGCAATGATTACTGCAGTCTGAATGGCACGCTTTGTATGACTCGTGATATTGTTAGCACTCTGTCGATATAAGTTAGCCATACCCTCCAACAATTTGATGGAAATTTGACGAACATATGCAAGGACGCCTGGTACGCAGCCAGAGGCGCCCATGTTGACGAGGAAGAGTCCAACATATCGGGCAGCATTAAGTTTGGCGTAGGCGGCCACAAACAAACCAGTGATTGTGAGGAGATTCTGAGCAGCAAGCCATGGCGCTCTCAATCTTGTCCTATCGGAAAGATGAGCAAAGAAATATACTGAGATGGCCTAAAGTTTCAAAGAACAGTAAGTTTCCTAGAGACTGTCAATGTAGAAGTTACTTACGCCGACCAAGCCAGGAGGAGCGGTTAAGAGCAATGCTTCTGTCGTCGAATAGCCCATTCCACCGAGAATGATGGTGATGAAAAATCCGATGGCGTACGCGGGGACCGTTGAGGCCAAAAACATGTAGGCTTCGGACGGACTGTAAGTCGATAGTTCATCATCGTGAAAAATTGAGCGGCTTACCGAATGCCCAAACAAGAGGGTCGAAGAAATGCTTGAAGAACTTGGCCCTGGTCATTTTGTCGGGAATGGAATCACCGCGATCAGCTTCAACGCGATCAAGAATCATCTGTGTGTGCGTTGAATGGATATTCAAAACTCTTTGGTATGGGATATAAAGCGTACCTTTCGCTCGGCTTCATTCAAGAATTTGCTCTTATCAGGGAAATCGGGGATATAAAGCCAGGTGAGGAGTCCAAGGGCAATGGTGATAACTCCTTCGATGATGAAAATCCATTGCCATCCATTGAGGCCACCGCGCCCCTTGAGAAGGGTAAGAACATACGCTATATGATATCTTGGTCAGATGTGTTCTTTGTTATCAGAAGAGATTATAGTACCGAAGATCGAGCTGAAAGCCGTGATGACCATTGCGGAGAGATAGAAAATGGCAAGGCGCTTCTGGACCTCATGGCGCTTGTACCAGGTAGTGATGATGAAAACGAGTGCGGGGAAAAAACCTGCCTAGAATATCAAGCGGTTTAACATTTGTCTCGTGCCAATTTGTACAAATATTGGGCTACATACCTCGAAGACACCCAAGAAGACACGGCAAAGTACCAGGTATCCCCAAGTTGGCACAAAACCCATTCCAAGTTGCGCTGCTCCCCATCCGACAACGCAAATTGTGAGCCATAGTCGAGCACCCATAAAGCGCAAAACCAGATTGCTTGGAATTTCTCTGCAAAATAGGCGGTCAATAAAGGGGAAGTGACTATGAAACCTTCACTTACAGCAAAATGTATGGGACGAAGTAGATCATCGATGCGATGCTGTACCGCTCTCCAATCGTTAATCGCTGGCCGAGCGTCAATTTCCTTTCAATCGTTCTCAGTTAATGGGCCAAAAACTCACCAGATCGACAGCCATGCCGGCTGAGCGGGCAATACCAAGATTGGTACGGTCAATCAGGGCAACAGCGTACAGGAATCCCAACAGTGGCAACATTCTCCAATCCACCCTACGGCTAGAGGGGGAGGTTGTAACAGTCAGCAATGTTCAGTGTTTGCAAACAATTAAACATACATCGTTCGTTTCACAAAAGCGGGGTCATAATGGGCGTCTAGGGCAGGGGTTTCACTCTTCTCTATGTTTTCAACTCGGAGGTCAGAGCTGTTCTTGGAGTCTGTAGTGGAAGCCATCGGAGAAGTGGGAATGGGGCGACGGGAACCTGGTAAATGACTCACGAACAACGAGCCTTTTATTGGCTTCTACGCTTCCCAGTCACTGGACATTGAAGGAGAGCCACGTTGGAAATACTTTTAGGAGAACCGTCGCGTTGAATCGAGGGGCGTGAACTGCTGGGCGTCACAAGACGCTCTGATGGGCTATAGTAGAATTGCAACAGAACGGACTTCAAAGCCCTCCGAGTCTGCATTCCTCAACTTTCCCCAGCTAGATGGCATGCCGCATGCCTAGCAATTTGACGCGGGACCTATGGGAGTAAAAATGTAAGATGAAAATCAAAATTAGTGTGTCCTGGTCGTATTTGAATTTTTAAGTACCTGATGCTCGAAACCAGTGACAAGTAGAAGCATGATAGGTCGAAGAATTAACGTCGTGAAGTGGAGAAATTAGTTGATCAGGTTGCTATGAATATTAACACTCTCCAACCATTTTCAAGACTATGAAGCGTTTTTTCACATCATCTTTGTGTAAGATATGTGCATGGTATGTTCCACTTTGGTTAGGGTCAAAATTTTAATAAAGCCCAGCTATAGCATACCATCCGCTGCCGTTGCGAGAGCCACGCCATATTGGGGGCATGCACGATGAAGGTGGTGGTGTGACTTATCGGCAATGAAAATGAACAAGAAAATTCATAATCGACCGCGACGGGTACAGACAAATGCCAAGGCGGCGGAGAGGGAAAGGAAAGACAGGAAGTAAAGGGACTCCGTAAGTGCACATGAGGTGTTTACAAGGCCAAGAGTGACGTACATTAGGTACAGCCCACAGGCCTTAGACAGACTGCAATCTACTAATGCCTGTACAGTATCAGATTTCCCGTAGAAATATTGAATCCTAAGTATCCACACTGTTCGAAGCGCAATCTACTATTGCCCGTACAGTATCAGATTTCCCTTAAAATTGTTGAATCCTAAGTATCCATACCGTTCGAAGCGCCGAGAACTGGCGAGAATGGCTTGACAATCTCAGGACGTTACATTAATTGACATTACCCCAGATATTGTCGAAAATGTGGGGTAAAGAAACGATCTGGAGTGGGGTATCAATTTTAAATAAAGACCTTGATAACGAAATCCATGCTCCACCCCTGACCTTCCGGCAAACGTTTTTCCATGCAGCCGTAACAAAGAATAATAATATGTAACGCGGCTGTGCATTAATTAAAACAGCAACTACCCAAAGAGGGGCAATGGATTTGTGGTTCGTATGGTCGGAAAAAATGATCAATTATGAGTCCTAACCTTAGGGGTTGATATCAGAGATTATCTCCGATTGAAAGTACTTGGCTGTACCAAACCACGTGACTAACGCGTAACCGTTAACGCGATAGGTCCAACCATTTCACGCAATGCGGCGGGAGGATCAAAACTCATCCACAAGGTTCTGCTGCCTACGATAGAAACTGTATTGGTCCCTAGTCCAAATTTCTTTCCTTAATTTCATCTTCTCATGGTTTCAGATAGCTCCAATGAGACCAGTAACTCGGACATTCTCGACCTGCATGACATTGCTCTCCTCCTCAATTACGAGCGGGCATCAACCGAGCCCCGTTTCAGACACGCAAAGCTACGTGAAGTCACAAATTCAGACTTTCAGACCGTTAGACTTCTAGCGCCCGAATGGGCAGCCCCTAACGTTCCTAAGACGGGTATGGTGTTCGACAAACCTAGGAGGGGTAGTCAAACGGAGACACGTCCCGACTTACCATCCAACATGCTCCCCGATTCTCCGTCGCCATCATTGACCAGTTTGAATCCCAAACAGCTCGAGACGCTGTATTGGCAAGCCCGAAATCATGACGGATGCTATCGTACTGTTACTTTGTTTCAGCATTTCATCGACCTCTTTCCCAATCCCAACACCATCCCCATTCGCGTGCGCACTATTGATAACCATGGACCAAAGGTTTATACCGTATCAGCTGGGGCTCGACTCATTTTGGAAATGAAGCTCAAGGAACCTAGCTCATTAACCTTGGCCTGTGTTTTGCCCGACAACCAAACATACATCTCCGGAGGAGCCAGAGTTATCGACCACGCCGTGCTTGCGTTCTCTGAAGACGGTCAGAATATCGAAAGCATTCTCGACCTCTCTTCGCTGCAATTTGGAGACGTTGGCCGTGGATGCAAAGGCCGTGGATTGTTCCTTTTAGAGCCTGTACACGAATATGTCGACCGCTATTTGCCAAGATTCGCGACGCAGAACAATTTTGAAGATGGGAAACACAGTTCGAGGATCAACGATGCTCCAGATAGTGCATGGCTTAGACAAGTGGCGAAGAGGGTCAAGGAAAGGTGGGACAACCGTAAAAATGAACACTGGTGCGGTCACTGTGGGGCGCCAGGAAAGACCCTTCGCAAATGTCCATGCGGAAGCGCGTATTACTGCGATGTTGACCATCAGAAGGCCGCTTGGCCATTCCATAAACATTTCCATACTACTTAGCGTTCTATCCTGTTCTATCTCATAAAATACGAATTACTGATTATATTTAATCTATGTAATGTGAAATAGTGTGAAATTGTGGAATGTCATTGAACTCGATGAAAAATTGAACAGTTTGATGCTGGTGTGGGGCATTTCGGCGAAAATTCACATTGGGAAATAGTTTCCCACAGGGTGACAAACAAGCCACGAACGTTATGAACGTTTGAACCTGTTTGAACTCGAAATCCTTTTCGTTTCTCAATGTCGACCAGCGTATTCCCTTCGTCTTTATACGCAGAGCTCCTTCCCAAGCTCTTAGAAGTATTGGAACTCACACAGCAGACTTCGGGAATATCCAACCCTCAGGCAAGGCAAAAGTTGTTGCAAGCGGTGCGTCGTCTTATATTTACAGCAAACGCTGGCCTCATATTCATCTCCACAGACAATTAATTTCAAAAATGCGCTGGCTCAGGCGAAAGACTTTGCCAATAACCTACCTGGAGGGGAACTTACGATTGAGGAGCAGGACGACGTCATCGAGATGTTGGAAATGTTGAAGGAGCGCAAAAAGTTCGTTCCTTGCCATCTCGCTCTGGCATATCACTGATGTCGCTTTCCAGAGCGCAATTAGCTGCCTTTTCAGCTCGCAAGGTCGCCTCTTCTGCTGCTTCTCGCGACTTGAAAATGGAAGTCGACTCTGTTGCATCAACCCCATTCCAAAGCGACGGCTGAGAAACGAAACTCGCGTTATCAGTGCGAACCCATGGGTGCAAGTGCATTTGTCATACAGGCTCTCAATCCGCTATGATATGCAGGATTGTGCAACATTAACCTATCGGCCCCAAGTGCCTTGGGTGCACAACCAAACGGCAAACACTAGCGACCTTCATATACTCAGGCGAAGTGCCATCTTCTGGGAATACAGACAGTATTACATTTGTAATAGATACTGTGACACAAGTCGGCCACCGGCCAAGTTTACCAATCAAACAAAACTATTATTTGCCATGCTCGCTTAGATTGGTGAACTGGACGTGAATGAAGAAGAATCTGAAGATATCGATTGCCCTTTGATGTTGTTGTGTTGGTGTTCTTCTTGTATTTTTATATTGGTCCCTAACATTTGTCCTAGGGCCTATCATGGACTTCACAATTTACCGATAGCTCCGAAGCGCAATTTGTTCTCGGCTAGTGGACCACATGGATAGCGTATGATGTGGTCGAGTCATAACCTCCTCGAAAGACTTTATATACTTGAGTATCCGCAATGCTTACCCGGTCTTCAAATGAGCGCAGAAGTGGAACTGGCAAATTTTTCTTCAGCTGAAGTCTTTCATAGACGAGAAAACGCAGATCGAGCGGGCGATGCTTCGCCCTCAAGCATTCAGGAAGTAGAACGTGAACACCCCTCTGGCACTGTAAACGACACTGTCGGTTCGACCGAAGCGTCACTTCCTCCAGTAGACATGGTAGGAAGAGTCACGTCAAGCTTCGAAATTAGACTCATTCCGATAATGATAGGGTCGACATGCTTGGTTGTTTTGTGTCTGTTGTTGCCTGTGCGAGATGTTGATCTGGGGTTGGAACAACACATACGGCGTTTTTCAAGGTCTGCTTGATTTGCCACCAAAGGAGAAGTATGTCAACTGATCATTGTCCACATAAGATTACTACACTTCGCACCCTCCATTTAATACGGCTTCAGCAGCAGCCATTTCTTCTGTTGGTACAACGTCTTTGGGAATTCAATATATGGAAGCTGTGTTAGTCATGGCCTGTAAGTGATATGTGTTTTCCAAGGCCCAAAGATGTTCTGACAGTGTATCCAGTCGCACAACGATATCCCGAGTATGTCAAGCATATGATGTGGATAACCTTGGGCATCTGCTCCGCTGCACTTTTCCTTTCAAGTTTCGCTACCCAGGTAATGCCCTTCCACGATCGATATAATTCTAGTCACTTGATTCTGTCGCAGGTTTGGCGTTTGATCCTTTTGCAAGGAGTGGTGTTCGGTGTCGCTGCTGGTGCAATGTATGCACCGGTTCTCATTTGGATCCCTGATTGGTTTGTCAATCGAAGAGGCCTTGCCGCAGGCCTCATATTCGGAGGTGCAGGTCTCGCAGGTTTTGCTTTCCCCCTGATCATGGGTTATCTGCTCAAAGGTGTGGGATTCCGTTGGACGTTGAGGTTTGAGAATTTATTGCCATATTATAACTTTTAATGTCCTGAACATTGCATAATTTATTACAGGATATGGGCTTTGGCTTTAGGCGTTACCGGCGGACTTGCTATTCTCGGAGTAAACCCCAGAGTCCCCATTAGAAAGTCTACCATGCCCATTCCTAGAGAACCATGGCTACCTCGCGATTTATCTCACTTCAAGAGCCCTCTCTTATACAGCATGGTAGGTCTCCTCACAAGCAATTACTCCTGCGCTGAGCGAAGTGCTGACTAATATTATAGCTTGCGATCAGCATTTTGCAAGCGCTTTCTTATTTCCCTGTCAGCATCCTTATTTCAACCTACACTTCGTCGCTTTCGTCTGCTACTCTGCCTTCCACTGTCGTTCTCGCCATTTTCAATGTATCCTCTTCACTGTCCTACCTATTGTTCGGAAGAATCAGCGATTCGTATCCATATCCATACATCATCTTCGTTAGCGGCCTAGGAAGTGCTCTTGCAGCATTCTTTGTGTGGGGATTCGCGTCGTCATTAACTCTGGTGTTCGCATTTGCAGCTATATTCGGTGGATTCGTATGTTCTTTGTTTTTGGGAAATATATCGATGTATGCTGACCCGATTTTTTGCCGCAGAGCGGGGGTATCGCAGCCATTTGGCCCGCAGCTGGTACTGATATTGGAGGTCTGCTCTGTGCTCAATTAATAATCCAATAACGTGTTCTGAAAATTTATTGGAAGGTTCTCGCGATCATATAACAAGTCTCGCTATGGGATGTTTCTCCGGCTTCAAGGGAATCGGAGCCACCATTGGTCCTATCATCGCCGCCTCACTTTACGACACCCAAAGTACCGCCAAAACTGTGTACGGAGGCTTTGGATTCCGCAAGGTCGAAATATTCGTAGGTAAGAACTCGTATAAACAATCCCGCCATTCCGTTTTCAGTTTGGATCTGATAAAGCATCTTAGGATCTATGGCTGTTGCAACGAGCCTGAGCGCATTGATTTTGAATTCTCATTCAACTTCCAAGAAGAAGTTGACATGATCCAAATGTCTCGAATGCTATAAGTTCTGACTTTGACCTTTCGGCGAGAAAAAATTAGTGCGCGGGTATCAATTCGCCCATCGAGTCTCGCACATCAAACCCTCTGGACTTGATGAGAGTGGGCATAAAATATTGCTCCATGGTTCAGTTAAATAACATGACTTTTGAGGATACTTCCTGTGCTCTGCCTAGCGCAGATATGGTGAAGCGTAGATAATACTTAAAATACTAGGCAAAAATGTGTGATGTTTCTTTAGACCAATGTTTTTCTAGTACTGGGTGTCCGTGTTTGGCTCTTGTTACTCTCGTAATCACCAACCACATCAGTTTCGAAAATATGGATTCTCTCAGCTACCATGTAACCCTCACTTCTCACTTGACCTTTGACCCAGAGTTTATCTTCCCCATTTCCAGTTAATTCTGAATCACTCACGCTGATATCTGAGATTCTATTCTAGAGAAAGCTCACAGTGCTTCTTTTCCTGGACGAACGTTCAACATTCAGTTGGCAATGCTGGGACGTCCGTAACGGGTTGAAGGCTCACCGTCATTCGGGCTGTTCATTCCATGTCTGCCCAATATTAATCTGGGACTTTTCCAACGGTACCAATTATGTCATTTACTTTTGATTCTCACAATGTTGCTCTGTGCACAATCACGCCGGTAGGGATATGCTGCCATCAATGGTTCCGTTCCTTTCTGAAACGCTATCGCTTGACGATGTGGACGACGTTTATGACACAATAACTATAACCAAAGAACTCAAGTTGGTGAGTCCAGTATGATCCTTCATCGCAAAACCAATTATAAATCTAGGACAGGACCGTCAAGGCGAAAGTTATTAACATCTCCTTCCAACAATACGTGTGAAAGTCCCAAGAATAAGCCATCGCAATCCATATATTGATGCGAAAATCTTCCTTAAAAATGAATTGTCAACATCCCTCGTAGTGGGGCGACAACCTTGGCCTCTGTGCCATCGGCCATCGTTCCTGAATCACTTGAAACGGCTGAGAAAAAAGGCTCCAGGGATTTACTTAAATACTGCCATGCAGAATTTTTATCAAACCCCTGCCGTCGTTCTACTACCGTGACGTACACCGGGATTGCTTGCCTCTGGCTCTCAGGCTCTCGGTCTTCAGAGGCCATTTTCTATCAGGTCGAAATGGGAAACGGGAGTGCCAAAACGTCTCCGTCTCCGACGGCTTCTTTGGACAATGAGCCTCGGGACACGAAGTCAACAAAGAAGGAGAGTCTGACGCAGTTGAAAAGCGAAGAGAAAGTTATGGGCGATGAAGAGGTTGCTTTTACCAAGGAGTTCGGGTTCTTGCCTATTCCTCGACATCTTCGATACGACCCGTCCAAACCTCCGCACTTTGGTTTGCTGTTGAACATTGCTTTTGCCTTCGCTTCTACTTTCAGTGAGTCACTGAATACAATCGGTGTCGGAATAAGCGTTGACTGGGTCGTGACTCCGATAGCTGTAGCCAACTTGTATTACTGTCAACCATTATTAAGTTCGCAGCGGGATACTATTTCATGTCGCGTCGCTGACGATCCGTGCAGTACAACTATCCGAATCATTTAATGCATCTTACAGCGAGGTGTCACTGTGCGTCCTATATTTTGCAAAGAGATTTTGTCTCGACTAATCTTTTTTTTTATCAAGAATACCGACATTGGTCCAAGCTGGGTACGGCTGATTCTCATGTCAAATCTTAAAATTGGAGCAGAATCCTGAATACTGAGCGTACATGTAGCTATGGAATCGGGATCGTACTCGTCTCACCGCTCGGAGACCTCCTGCGTCGCAGACAGCTCATTCTCTTCATCGTCACGATCTCAACGGCGCTCACCATCGGCCTGGCCATCACCAACAACCTCGTCGTCTTCCAAGTGCTCTCCTTCTTCGTCGGCATCGTCTCCGTCACCCCGCAGATCCTCACCCCGCTCGCCGCGGACCTCGCGCCAGAGAAGCGCCGTGCATCCGCCGTCTCGCTCGTCCTCTCCGGGCTCCTCTTCGGCATCCTCATCGCGCGCGTGCTGGCGGGCATCATCGCCGAGTTCAGGTCGTGGCGCGTCGTGTACTACTTCGCCATCGGCGTGCAGGCGCTCGTGCTGGGCGGCAGCTACCTCATGCTCCCGGACTATCCGTCGAAGAACAGCGACCTGACGTACTGGCAGACGTTGTGGACGATGGTCAAGTTCGCTGTGACGGAACCGGTCCTTATCCAAGCGTGTCTCCTCAATCTGGCGTCGAGCGCGTGCTTCAGCAATTTCTGGGTGACGCTCACTTTCCTCCTCGGCGGGCCGCCATACGACTATTCCACGTACGGTATTTTCTCCGTGAGAGGGTGGTAGAATGCATACTGATTGAGATGTTCATGCAGACTGGTCATTGGGCTGTTCGGCTTGGTGGGTATGGCGGGCGTGGCGATGGGCCCGCTGCTCGGGCGCGTGCTGGATAAGCTCGTGCCGTGGTACGGAACGCTATTCGCCATCGCGATGCTCCTAGTCACGTCCGCGGTGCAGACAGGCGCGGGAGGCATCAGCGTCGCAGCTGTCGTCATCGCTGCCTTCGGCCTCGACGTCTTCACCCAGATGGTCCGCGTTTCATTGACAACTTCGATCTTTGGGTCTGTCCTTCTCCTTGTACATTTGGATTGCGTTACATTTCGAAACTGACACTTGCGCATGTGCTGTTCTGACGGTAGCATCTCGCCCGCCGCGCGGTCGCGTCTGAACGCAGTCTCCATTCTCTCCGTAAGTCTAAGTCAGGCTGGGGATCGTCTCAATCCAGCGTCAATCCAGCGTTATCCTCACCACCGCACACATCCTATAGATCTTCATAGGCCAAGTAATCGGCACATCCGTCGGCACACACGTCTTCGTCCACTCGGGATGGCGCGCAGCCGCCGCGCTCTCCACAGGCCTCTTTGGGCTGCAGCTCCTGCTCCTCCTCGTGCGTGGCCCGCATTGTGGAAGGTTTACGTGGTTTGGGTATGAAGGCGGGCTGGAGGCGCGGAAGCGGGTTGCTTTTGCAGCTGGTGGTGGTGGTGGTGGTGCTCAAGGTCAAGGTCAAGGTGGTGCGGGTGCGGGTGCGGGTGCGAATTTGGGATCTGGTGGTCACAGCGCCGCGGTACCGGATGTTGAGCAGGATGCGAGTGTGAGTGAGAGAAGGGTGTCGACTGTCATTCTTGACGATATGCAAAAAGAGAAGATAGAGGACGAGAAGAGGGAATTGAATCTGACCGTAACCGTAACGCCGTAACCATTCCGTGTGTTCAGCTGGTTAAGGTTCACATGCACATCCCGTATGGCGTAGAGTAATTACTATCTTTTTTTTTTCTTTTTTGCACTATCATTCACATGTAGCGTTATAACATTTCATCTACTTGTCATTCCAAACTTCGTATATCAGCTTCAGCTTTAAAAAAAGTAACCCACACTGCATATGCTCAAATAATACCCTTTACCATAGAGAAAAAATCGGATTATAGATTTACTTTGCTTATTTTACAAGAAGGAATAGGAATAGGAATAGGAATAGGAATGAGAATGAATGAACGTGAAATGAAAAAATGAAAAGCTTGATCCTAAATCTAATATAAAGTAATAAGCAGCACCCTTTCGATGACCTTCTCCACCCATAACGCCTGAGGCCTGATATATGCGCATTTATCTAATTATCGAAAATAACTAGGCAGCGCTAGGAGGTTGATACGGGTACTGCGCCTTCCAATGCCTCGCAATCTGCTCGCGGGTAGCAACCCACACATCAGGTTTCTGCGCCACATACTCAACAAACTGAAAAAGAAAGAAACAAAAAGGAAACCATCCTCAACGATCAACACACATCCCATCCCATCAAAAAAAGAAAGCAAAAAACCAACGCACCTGCTTAATAGCCTGAAACCTCCCAGGCCGTCCAATAACCCGCGCATGCAGCGCAACAGTAAGATACGCCGGCTGCCCGTTCTCGCCTTCCTCATACAGCGTATCGAACCCGTTCTTGGCGTGTTCGAAGTAGGCCATGGAGGAGCCGAACCCTGGCGCGACAAAGAATTTGAAGTCGTTGCAGTCGTAGCTGTAGGGCATCATTAGGAGGCCTTCGGAGGGGCCTGCGATGGGGTCGGGGATGTAGTATGGGAGGTCGTCGGCGTCTGTGGGCGGAGCAGAGGGACAGAGGGAAGTTCAGCAAAAAAAAAGGTTTTAAGATACGAGAAGAAAGCGCGTACAGGTATCAGCTTGGTACAAAAGCTCCAGACCGAGCTCGCGGTACACTTTGGATATGAGCGCGCGGCTGCGCGGGGACGGGCGGCCGTAGTACCACCCGACAGGGACCTTGCCCGTCGGACTCGTCTTCTTAAACGACTCGACTGCCTGTCTGATATGCTTCTCCTCCGTCTCGGCGTCCATGAGCGTGTAGTCGATCCAGCGGTAGCAGTGCGAGGCTGTTTCGTGCCCGCCTTGTTCGCATGCCGCGGCGATGTCTCTGGATTACAAAAAATTGGGAAATTGGGAAATTGGGAAATGTGAGTTGTGTGAGAAGGGTGGGGTGGGAAGGGGTGGGAGGGGAAACGTACGGTTGTTGCTCGTATGCTTTTCCGACGGCGTAGATTGTCACGGCCATGTTGTGCTTCTCGAAGAGGTTGAGCAGGCGCCACATACCGCGGCGCGAGCCGTACTCGAACTGAGTCTCCATCGGAATATCGCGCTCGCCCTGCAATCCAATTTTCTACAAAAACAAAAAAGGCCAAACAGAATCAGTAAAGTCAGATATACAAATAGAAACGCAGAGGTTAAAAAGCATGAAATGAAAAAGAAAGAGAGAGAGAAAAACGCACGGGGCCGACTTCCTGCAACATCGCCTCGCCCTGCGCATCGCCGTTGTCGAGCGTGTTCTCGCCGCCTTCTTCGTAGTTGATGACAAAGTTGACCGCGATCTTGGCGCCGTTGGGCCAGTTCGGGTTGGGCGGCACACGGCCGTACCCTTTGAAGTCGCGTGGGGGGTAGTTGGTCAGGTTCACGGTGGATGTGGATGTGGACATTGTAGGAGAAGAGCTTGTAGAGATCTAAAGACGGGGTTTAGATATTGGAGAGTAGGTAGGAAGGTGGGTGAGAGACCTTTGGTTGTTGGAGAAGTGGTGGTTGAGCATTGAGTGAATGTTCGCCCTGTTATATAGGTCCACGGCCATGGTCATGGGTCCCTCCTAATCTCTTCCAAATCCCTTCGCAAGTTCGACATGAGAGAAAAACAAAAGACAGAAAGCTAGACCACGCCCCACGGCCCACGGGTCGCATATGCATATGCATATCACCCGACGTCGGATACTAGCAGCGCTTGGGAATTTCAGAAAAGGGCCACGGGCATGGGATAATCAGAATATGACATTGATAGGGATATGGATATGGATATGGATAGGACTGGAGAAGTTCGCAGCGGGAGTATCATCCTATCTTTAGATAAGAGCTTTTTTGTGTTCTTTGCGAATGGGTTGACCGTTGGGTATGAGATTGTGATTGTGATAGTGATAGTGATAGGGTTAGAGAATGAAATACGCCCACGGGTGACGGCGTCCGTCGGATGGTGGATGCGCGTGTCACGTGCGAGGCGGGATCTGTTTCCGAACTGTCGCGTCGCGTCGCGTCGTTGCGTCGCTCAATCAATTAGACACTTATGCAGGGTTGATGTCGATATAGGGAGCTCTGGGTTCACTCTGCACGTTGTGGTGTTACTGAAGTAAAGTTGGTATATACTCTTCCTTACTTTAGTCACTGATATTGTGTACTACGCAGTGAGAAAGGGGATGGTGGGTATGGCGTATAGTAGTTGTTCTGAATCAGATAGGGGCTCGGACGCATCCCTTTAACTCTGGAGTAGAAAGCTAAAGCGTTGACGCTGAAGAGAAACTGGTGAAATACGGAAGCTTCAAGGTGGATCCTTGAAGCCTGTACATTACCATTACTCGAGACCTCCTTGCAGGTCGACTCCCGCCATCCTGGACTCGGATGGATGATTGGAATGGATTGAACGCTCGTCCGGACAGTCAGGTAGACGAGCAGGCATGACACTACTACTACACTACACTACACCACACTGAACATTGAAGTTGAAGTTGGAAGCTCTGAATATTACAGAAAATTATTATACAATATGCATGCAGGTGGATCCAGAGACGACTAGGACTGGCAAACGAAAATTCGAGAAAGAAAATCCTCTGACGCAGACGCTCGTCCTCATGTTCTCATCGTCCTCATCGCGTCGTGAGCTGTACAGCGGTCATGATTCATGCATCATGATTCGAAGGTCAAACGAGTCGCATCCGAGTTCAACGTGAAGAAGCCTGTACGGTTGGCGGCTGACTTCAGGTCTGTCTCCATCACGATTTTGTCAGCTTCTGACAGGCCATCGGTGTGATGGGGTCCCTACCGCTGAGCAGGCTTAGTTTACTTTGCAATAATATAATATTTCTTGTCATCTCTCCTTTTCCCCTTTATTTTTGAATCTGGGTGCCGAATCTGAGCGTAATGATGTTCTGTTTTCACGGGGACCCGTACTTCCAGAAGAATAGGATGCCATTGGGGACACTTGTCACTGAAGGTATTCTTAGTTGAAAATTGCGAATCGTGGAAGAACAAGGTTTAAATACCAGGGAGAGCGTAAATGTCGGGCGATGGCGATCGAACCGGCTATGATAAGCATGGCTAATGGCAGCTCAGAAGATGAGAATAGAGAAAAAATCACTAAAAAAGAATGAAATAGTGCCGACTAAATATCTCTGGAGAAACATTCCAAAGAATAGTCGACAGTCAATAATGAGCCAGCGGCCTAGTGTATTTCCAGGCTTGAAAATTCCTAGGCTGCTAGCCTGCAAAGAAAAGGAGGGGAAGAAACCGTATGTTTATAGCGTACCTGATGTTTGTTAGCATCTCTATCGTTCTATCCCATCCGTAATCCCATCCAACGCCCATTCCAATTCAAGCAGCCTTGTATCCGCGTCTTGCATAGTTGTATAGGTGTCAGTCACAACTCGCAGAAAATTAAACCAGCTGACCTAGTTTGGGTTGTGACAAATCTACAAGACACGTCGAAAGTTGGCCACAGCCTAAAGGAGAAAATTGGTCAGAGGAGGGGAGGGAGAGCGTCCTAGGCCTGCAGCAACGACCTCGAGAACACTGGCATGTAGTCACCAAACACAATGACCCGGAACCCAACTTGGAAATTCAGATGGTGCAGAGAGTTTTTTGCTAAGCTCCAAGATATCGCAAAGAATATGAGGGTGTTGTTCACGAGGGGAACCACCCCAGCAGCGACGACGGAGAGATTCGAGAAGATTGGGCTGAACGTGAATGCATAAACAAACATATCTGACAACATGACGCGGACATGTCACATCATGCCATTTGGAGTTTGTAGAGGATCCGTCACACACAATACCCGGTTGGATGACAACAAACCTAGATAACCTAATAGATTGGGATAATCTATAGTAAACTGACAGTCGATGAATATTAAATAATGTATAACGTTCTGACTACCACAAAAAAGCAACACTGAGGTTAATGCGCCTTGGTCCCTATAGGCCGTTTGGATGATATGCAGTGAAATGACGTATTTTGCAAGTCAATGCTGGTGTTGGTCCCGGGATTATGTCATAAAACTCTGGAGAGTAACCGGTCATATGATTGTGCAAAGTTGGCATGGATCCAACATGGATCATTGGACATTGTGGGGGAAAGATGAAGATACTGAAACCCCATGCAATGGCAACATAACGGCGATGGCCATGGGGTCACCTCAGTGGCACACTGTCACACATTGCAGATATCTTCATTTCGTTCTGCGAAGCGGTGCCAACTCCCACTAACACCCCTCGGACATTAGCGTTTGCCTTCCATATACAGACCTGAAGTCACCCGCCAACCGTAAGCCTGGAGTGGAGAAAAAAATCTGTTCTCCTCTCCTTTCCTTTCGTATCCTCTCCTCTCCTCTTCTCAGTTCTCAGTCTCGCGAGTCGCGAGTCGCGTCAATGACAGCTGAGCAGTTTAATTGAAATTAACTCATCTAATCAATCAATTCCTGTCATAATCATACTTCATACTTCATACTTCTTTTCCGTTCTTCGTTCTTCGTTCTTCGTTTCTCGTACTTCGCTCTTCGTACTTCATACTTCGTACTTGTTGCCAAGCAAAAAGGTGTAAGCAAAGGCTCAGTGTGGTCGTGATGAAGTCAAGCGTTGATGGGATGTTAGATGTTAGATGTTAGATGTTAGATGCTAGATGTTGGATGTTGGATGTTGGGTGTAATGTCGCGTCGTCGCGTCGTCGAGATGGTGAGCTACATTAACACATTTACACATTTACACATTAACATAGCGCGCGGACGAGAACGAGAGAAACGCGTGAACGGGAAATTAGAAATTAAAATCGAGAAATTAAAAACGAGAAACGCGAACGCGTAAACGCATGAATTAGAAATTAAAATCGAGAAATTAGAAACGCGAAACGCGAAACGCGAAACGAGACGATGCTGCGTATGTGCACGCGCATGCGTATGAAGTGGCGCGCCAATACCAATGCCAATGCCAGCGCCAATGCCAGCGCCAACGCCATACGGCGAGTCAGGTAAAGGAAAAGATTAAGGAAATGAAAGGGAAAGGGAAACTCCTATCCCGTCTCCTACTATCCCAGCGTAACTAGCAAGTATCCTTCCTTCTTTCCTTCTTTCCTTCATCAAGAACCTACCGAACGTGCATGGACATCCACGGACCACTACGACCACGGACCATCGGAGTCACGGAGGGATTCACGATTCGCGATCATGCCATGCAATGCAATGCAATGTCATACCATGCATCTGTCTCTGCCTGTCTCTGCCTCTGTAGTATCAGCCACCGTCAACTTGAAAAAATCTGACGAGTGAGGAGCAGGAGCTCTGGCGCTCTGCAATCTGGCGCTCTGCAGGCTGGAGCTCTGCAGTCCGAAGTCTGCCACAGTCTGCCGTCCGAAGTCTCAGAGGAACGGGAACAGGAAAGGGAATGGGAATGCGGATTTCCATACTTAGCTGCTCGCTACCTTGCTACCTGGCTAGCAATGTACCATACATTGAAGATTCGAATTTGGGCGGCGTGTGCATGTGTAAGTGTAAGTGTAGGTGACAAGTCAGTGAATGTGTATGCTTGTATGCTTGTATGCTTGTATGCAGATGTCGATGTCGATGTCGATGCAGGTGGAGAATGTAGATGTCGATGTCGATACAGGTGGAGAATGCAGATGTCGATGCAGGTGGAGATGTAGATGCATGTAATTGTAGAGCTAGGCAGGAAGTAGGAAGTAGGCATGCTCGATGCTCGGTGCGCGTAGATACTCGTTCCTCGAGTCTCTCTCTCTTCCTCCCCCTTTCCTCCTTCCTAATCTCTGCACGCTCTCTTTCCTACTCTCTGAACTCTTTCATTATTTGAGGAGAGAGTCTGAACTCTCTCCTATTATTTGAGTAGCGAGCTCTCCCTCCACCTAACCGCTGTCTCTACAGTTACAGTCTTTCTCAAACCTGCGCCTACGCTGATACCGACGCCAAAATCCAAAGGAAGGCCAAAGGAAAGAACAAAGGCCAAAGCCGTTCGTTAACTAAATTCCAACCCCTGGCTGCCGCTGAACGCTGAACGTGAACGCTGAATTCAACGTAACGGTTACGGTTGCTCACCGCTTCGGCCTTATCCTGTAAGTACAGTACAGTGAGCGTTGAATTCAACGTTACGGTTTACGGTTACTCACATCCTTTAGCCTTGGCCCTGTCCTTACAGCATCCTGATTCTGATCTGAATCATCACCTAATTTCCAGAATTCCATCCAAAAAAAAAAAAAAACGAAGAAGCAACGAAGAAGAAGCAGCAGAAAAAAAAACGAAGAAGCAGAAAAAAAAGTTACGCAACACCCACTGGAATAACAGCATAATGTGGTCACCAGCGCGAGCACCAGCGCCTGAGCCAGCACCAGCGTCAGGGCCTCTGTCGGTGTCGGTGTCATCCCCGTTCACGCTAGAAGAGTTCGCGGACCTCGTGTCCGCCGCGCTTGATCCCCATCCTCATCCCCATCCCCATCGGAGCTGTCCTAGTCCTGCTCCTAGTCCGAGCGCTACTCCTAGCGCAAGCGCATGGTCAAGTTCACGTTCAGGGTCCAGAGCGCGGCCGGCGCTATCCAAATCCACATCCAGTCCCAACGACGCGCAATATTCGGATGCGCGCTGGGATCACAAACTCAACGCAGACTCAGAAACATCCAAGGTGAGCACACCGTCCCCATCACATCGGGTAAATTAAACTAAATTAAATCTAAATTAAATTTAAATTGAATTAATTTATACAATGATCATGATCCCGAAGATATCGATGTCGAAGGCGTCGCCACGCGTACGCTTGGCCAAGTTGACTCTGCCGTGGATCCAGGATCACGAAGACGAAGAGGAAGGCGGCGAAAGCGAAAGCGACCCAGACCCAGACCCAGCACCAAGCGGCCGGCGCAACTTGAACGTCAACGTTAACGAAAATGTTCGTCCCTTTTTTCCTTTTTCTTTTTTTGATTTGGTTTGATTTGTTATTCACCGCACCGCACTGTATACGTACGCGCTTCTCTTCTTTTTTTCTTCTCTGTCTCTGTCTTGTTTCTTTGTTTTCTGTTTTCTTTGTGTCTTCTGTGTCGGTGTCGTTGTCGTTTTCATTGTCGTTTGCATTGCGTATTTCCACCCACCCACCCACCCATCCGCTTCTAATACGCATACGCATATCAAAATTTAATATCAACATCAACATCAATATTAATCACAACCACAAACTGACACGACAACCCAGGCTCATGACGCGCAACTAACTCGGTCTGCCTCCCACCTTCCCCGCACAACCCCAGCAGCAGCGAAGACGCCAACGCCAACGCCCACCGTGCTCATCACTCCCCCATCCTCAAACACAAACAACACCGACGCACCCGCACCCACACCCGAGCCCCGCGTCAAATTCGCACTATCGCACCAAATTCCTATCCCCCCACCGCCTCCTATCCCAGAATACATCCCTCTCGGCGCCGCTCGCGCTATTCATATTCAACCCACCAACCCCAACACCAGCGCCAACAACAACAACAACGACGACGACGATAATAGAAATAAAAATAAAAATAAATTTCAAGATCATTCTAATCACAACCACAACCACAACCACAACAATTATAATAACAACGACAGCGGCGATACCATGCCGCTCTTATACGCCCCCCCACCACCACCACCTCCTCCATCACCCCGTCTACTAGCGAACGCACCGCTGCCCATCACACCGGGTGTAAACACCGGAGTCGGACTCGGAGACAGGGACAGGGACGGGGCGCAGGGCGGATGTCTAGAGTTCGAGTTTGGGTTCGGGTTCGAGGGTGTGAGCGGGTGTGTCGGGGGGAGTAGGGAGCGGGGGGTGTCGAGGAGTCGTGAGAGGGCTGGGGTGGGGGTTGGGGTGAGGGATAGGTCGAGGGATAAGGAGAGGGAGAGGGAGAGGGATAAGGATAAGGAAAGAGAGAGGGAGAGGGAGAGGTCGAAGGAACAAGGGAAGGAGAGGGAGCGCACGCGCACGGGCACGCGCGCTGAGCCGCCCCGCGATACGCTGCGCGTACCTGCATCTGTATCTGGTCGGGTGTCCGCGCCACCGTTACCGTTACCGTCCTCATCCTCATCTCCGTCTACCTCCATCTCGACGATGTCGACGACGATGCTAACGCCCCCACGAGCCAGAGCGCGCGTGCCTACGCCTACTCCGTTGGCTGTTGCCGCGTACCCGTCCCCTTCCTCTTCGTCTTCTGGGTCTGGGTCTGGGTCTGGGTTTGGCTCTGCGTCCGCTTCGCCGTCGCCGTCGCCTTCGTCTTCGTCAACTAAACACACAAAAGGAAAAACGAAAGGAAAGAAAACGGGAAAGACAAAAACAAAGTCAAAGACGAAGAAAGCCGACAAGGTAATGGCAACGGAAACAGAAAAGACAACAGAAAAGGCGAATGAAAAGACGGATGAACGATCTGTCCCAACCGTACACAAAGCGTCGTCAAAGTTGAATCTGAATCTCAAGATCCCTTCGCCGTTAAAGTCTTACGCCAGTGCCAGTGCCAATTCCAGCGCCAACTCTAACACGCCTCTCTCACCTAGCACGCCTCTAACATCCAACGCCCCATTATCACCATTATCACCACTCTCACCTTCATCGCCTGTGTCGCCGCTCTCGCCCAACTCGCCCAACACAGCGGCAGCGAAATCGCTAGCGCTCTTCGCGCGCATCAAAAAGCAGCTTTCGAGGGGTACCCTTAACCTTTCTGCTGCTGGTGGTGGTGGTGGTCAGGCGGGATTGGGTCAGGCTGCGGGATTGGTGGTGATGGGAGGAGGCTCGGGGGCGGGGGTTGGATTTAAGTCTGGGTCTGGGTCTGCCTCGAGCGTGCGTGTGTGTAAGGATGAACAGAAGGTTGCGGATGGACAGGAACAGGAACAGGAGGAGGATGGACAAGAGCAGGAGCAGGAGCTCGAGCTCGAACTCGCGCTGGAGTATAAACACGACACGGCGTTCGAGTATCAGTTCGAGCTTCCCGCTTCTCCTTCGGTTTCGGTTTCGCCTTCTTCGCCGTCTTTTGCGTTGTCTTTGCCTTCGCCGGATTTTGCTTTGGCTTTGGCTTCGCATTTGCCGGTGGTATCTACAGCGCTGACATCCGGGACTGGGACTGGGACCAGGTCTGGGCCTGCTTCAGCGTCGACGGCCGCAATATCCTCAACACCAGCACCAACGCGTGGTCAAGAACAAGAACAAGAACAGAAAGACATATCACCGATCCCGTTTCCTACCCATGCACATGAAAATTCAGCTTCAGCGTCGGACGTGTCAATGTCGACTTCGAGAGGTGGGATGTTGCGCAGTAGGAGGAGGAGTAAGGGGCGGGGTAGGGGTGGGTGCGGTGGGGGTGGGGGTGGTATAGAGGATCGTGAGGAGAAAGGGGATGAAGGAAGAGGAAGAGAAAGGGATGGAGGAGGTGGAAGAGATGGATATGGAGATACAAATCCAAGTGCAGGTGCAAGCGCACGTGAAAATGCACACGCACACGCACGCGGAGGCGGAGGCGGAGGCAAATACGCTCCACGCGCGGACGCGGTTATCGATATTGGCTCTCCGTTCTCGCTCTCGCATCAACAGCACCAACAACATCCAACCACTACTTTTACTACTACTACTACCACCACACCCACCACCACTACAACACCAAAGACAACGACAAAGACAACGACAACGCTCCCCCCACGCGCACTCGACGGCGCCATCTTCGGCTTCAAAACCTTCAAAAACGTCAAAAATGGGTATGCGCCGTATGAGAGGGATTATGAGTATGATGGGCGCGGGTACGAGTCGGGGTCGGGGTCGAATGTCTCTGATGAGCCGGGGCTGGAGCGGGGGCGAGAGGGAGAGTGGGAGGGGGATGGGGAGCGAGAGGGAGAGTGGGAGGGGGACGAGTCGCCGTCGGTGTATTCGTGTGAGAGTGCTGTGAGAATGGATGAGGTTGTCGGTGTGGGTGGGGGTGTAAATGGCGAGGCAGAGGAGGACAGTGCACACCATCACCGACAAGAATACCAACGCGAACACGAACATGAAGGAGACGAGGAGGAGCTCGACGACGCACACTCCCTCATCGGCTCGTCGTGCTCGTATTTTGTTGCGCTCCGCGCTAGGAAGGATGCGGCGAGGGAATTTGGAGCCGAGTTTGGGGTATCTTCTTCGCCTTCGCCTTCGGGTGGAGGTGGAGGTGGGGAGTATGAAGATCTAGGCGCTGGCTCTGTGGAACAAATCGAAGAAGGCGGGATGTCAAACTCAAATGCAAACGCGAACACGTTCACGCCGTACGTCCCGCTCGTTATCCAGCACGAGCGCGAGCGCGCGCAGGTGCAGGCGCGGGATATGAAGAGGGCGTCCATGTCGATGTCGGTGAAGTCGACGCGTTCGTCTTTGTCGCCATCACCAGTACCATCACCAGCGTCCGCATCGGTGTCGGCGTCCTCACGGCGAAGACGCGCAAACGTGCCTCTACCACTACCATTGCCACTGTTATCAACAGCAGCAGCAGCGCCATCGTCCCCTATCCTTCCTTCGCCACCGCTTTCGCCTTCGCCGTGGCTTTCGCCTACAAGTCCAACTGCTCTTCCACTCCAACAACAGTACCACCACCAGCCGCATCACCACCACCAGCCGCATCACCACCACCAGCCGCACCAGCAGCAGCAGCTCCCACCAAGATTCTCACGCTCTCTCTCCGTATCAAGCACAGAGAGCGGGGCGCCTGTTACACCGTGTACGCCATTGTTCGTTATTACGGATGCGGATGGACGGAGCTCGCGTGCTGTGCAGGGGAAAGATTGTGTAGGCGACGACCAAGATGAGGAGGAGGAGGGGGAGGTGGGTGTGGTGGGTGGTCGAGTGGGTGGAGGAGAGAGGAAATTGGATAGAGGTAGAGGTGGGCATGGGCACGGGGATGGAGATGGGCACAGGGATGGAGTAAGGCGCGTGAGGTTGAGTTTGGAGGATGAATCTGAGGCTGTTGTGAAAGTTAGTCTTTCCTTCTTTTCCTTTCTTTCTCTCTCTTCGTTTTCTCTCTCTCTCGTTCCATTTCTACTTTATCCTACTTCCATTCCACCTCTTTCATCATCATCTCTATCAAGAAGAAGTAGATTCAAAAGCTGACATTATATTTTTTTTTCCTACTTCTCTAGCAGGCTAGGCAGATAGGGGTGTCGCGGCCTATTGCGTTCGCGATTCCACCTGCGTCTGCGTCGCCGACGGTACAGCAACAGCAGCATTTCTTTGCGGCGCGTACCTCTACGGCTACGGCTACGGCTAGCCCTGCCCTAGCTTTAGATCCCTCGGGTGCTCCGTCTGTCCAACACCAAACTCAACCACAAACTCAATCTCAATCTCAATCACAATCACACCAACAAGCAAACGCCTGTACAGCGTCCCCGCCATCCTCACCACAAACCCAAACCTCACCACAAACCTCCACACACGCACACGCACAAGCACAAACATCCACACAAACGCAAGCAAAAGCGCACTCGCTGAAACGAGTCAAAACCCGCTCGAGACAGAGTATGGCCGTACATGCCGCTGTGCCGCTGTCGCCGCCGCCTATGGGGCCGTTGCCTTTGCCGCCGCCTCTTTTGCATCAACAGCAGCAGCGGGAACAGCAGAGGGAGCAGAGACGCACGTCGCTTTCGCCTTCGTTGGTGGCTTCCAATGTGAATTTGAATCAGACGCAGACGCAGAGTCAACCACATACTCAGACGCAGGCACAGCGGAGAAATAGCGCGTCGACGGTATCGAGCACCGGATTCCCAGTAGCATTGACAGCGCGCTCGTCGCTCTCGCTCTCGCTGCCCTTGTCCTCGTCCTCCGCGTCGGCGTCGTTCGCTTCCGCCTCTGCTTCCCGCGCTTCCGTCGTTTCCGCCAACTCGTCGTCGTCGTCGTCCTCTGCGTACATGTCAATGTCGGCGTCGATGTCGGCGTCGATGGCGATGGCGATGTGGGCCTCGCGCGCGCGCTCGGCGTCGCTTTCGTCCAGCTCGGTTGCGCGTGCGGGTGTTGCGGTTGGCGCGGGTGCTGTTGCTGGTGGTGGTGTTGGTGGGGGTGTTGGTGTTGGGGGGGAAAGGACGGTCGTGTCGAAAACGACTGAGAGGGAGAGGGAAGCGTCTATTTCGGATGGGTCGTCTTTTTGGGCGCGGGATGATGATGATGAGGAGGAGGAGGAGGAGGGTCAGCAGGGGATGGAGCAGGAGCAGGGGGTGGTAGAGGAGCAGGGGCAGGGGCAGGAGGATGGTGTGCGCGTTTTGGCGGCTAATACACTCTCCAACGCCAACGTCAACGCCAACGCGAATGCCAACGCGACTTTGAATGTAAACCAAGACAGGACGAGTGTCACCGGGACACACAAAATCTCTCTTCCTCCTTATCCTTCTCATCATCTTCCACTACCTACCCCCACCCCCACCCCCGCCCCCGCGCCTGTGCCGCTGATAGGCGTCGGCAGACAGATCGTGCGGCGCGGGACACCGAAGCGGGTCGGAGAGGACGGTGTGGGCGAGTGGACGCTTTTGTTAGGCGCGAGTGATGAGGATGTGTTGGATGTGGAGGAGGGTGGGGAGAAGAAGGTGAAGAAGAAGGGGAGGAGTGTGGGTGTGGGTATGGGTAGAGCCGCAGCGGGGGCGGGGAGGATGTTGAGTGTGCCGACGGCCATGGGGAGAGGTGGATGTGTGGGTGGAAATGCGGGTGGTGGTGGTGTAGAGCGTATGAGGACAAAGTCAGAGTCGGCGCTTCGCGTCAAGAACACATCCGACGCTGCTGCTGCTGCTGCTCCTGTTCCTGGTGGATCGGGCGTGCAGGACTGGACGCTGCTGCTTCCTGGCCTAGGAAACAAAAAGTCGTTCATCAAAGCCGCCGCCGCCGCTGCTGCTGCTGCGGAGGCGGCGACGCAAGCTCCTGGTGTATCTGTAACCGCGATCGCGATGTCCTCGACTTCTACTGCTTCTGCTGCTGCAGGTGCAGGTGCAGGTGCCATAGGTGACACTAGTGCTAGTCGAAAAGGAGGGCACAACAACAACGCGGCAGCAGCAGCGGCGGAGATCTGCGTCCCGCGCGTCGTATCCGTCGGGAGCGGGATCAACACCAGCAGCGCCGTATCCGTCTCTCTCCTCAAACCCAACGACGACAACGACGACGAGGACGATGACGAGGACGATGACAACTCGTCCATCGGCACTGCACCGAGAGAGCGGAATGTGCACAATTTGAATTCGAATTTGAATTTGAGTGTGAATGGGGCGATGACGATGACGATGAACCTGGAAAGCCTGCATAAGCTCGAGAAGGACCTGGAGAAGTTTAATGCGATGATTTTGCGGACGCCGTCGATTATGGGGCTTGGGCTTGGGATTGCGGGTGGTGGTGGTGGTGCTGCTGCAGGAGTAGCAGGAGGTGGTGGTGCTGGTGCTGGTGGATTGAGACATACCAAGTCGTGCGGTGTGTTACCAGGCGTCGACGAGCCGCCGCCTAAAAATGCAGTGTTGCGCAGTGTGGAGGTCTTCGGCGATTCTCTAAACATAAACACCACAATGACGGCGAGGACGGCGAGAACGACGATGCTGGCTGCGCCGGTCTCGCGCGCGCGCAGGCTGAACTCGACCGCGACGTTGCGGATCGACACCTCGTCGTCTGCGGCTGCTAGTGCTCGTGCTAGTGCTCGTGCTAGTGCTAGTGGTAGTGGTAGTGGGACAGGCAATCTACACAGGATGCGGTCGACTTCGTCGGCTGCGTCTGTGTCGTCTGCGGAGGTTACGCCCACGGCGCTCTCTCCGGTTTCGGGATTGTCGAAGGTGGTTTTGGTATCTTCTCAGCAGCAGCAGCAGCCAATGACTACAAACACTACAACTACAACTACGACTACAACTACGACTATGACTGCGCCGCAGACTCTGCCAGCGCTATCCCCATCCCCGTCGCCCTCGCCCTCGCCCTCGCCGACGTCGTTCCGCGCTGTCCATGCCCAGCGCGACTCGGTGCTCAGCGTGGTCAGCAGCTCGAACGATGTGTACTTTTCCGACTCGAGTTTTTCGGGGGAGTATTATAGCGCGCGGTCGAGCTTTACGAGTGCGTTGGCTGGGGATGTTGTTAGTTCGTGGGAGTGAGTGGTGGATGTTGGATGTGGATGTTGGTGCAGATCGTGGTGTGGTGTTGTGAATTTCCGTGCTTTGTCTGTGTCTTCTCCTTTTTTTCTTCGCTTTGCTTTCTTGTTTCGAAGCTTCATGCACATGTACAATCATTTGTTTTCTCCTTTTCCTTTTTTTTTCTTTAATCGCCGTGCCATTGGATTCAGATAACCTCACCGCCTCTCATTTTTTGGCTTTCTTTTTGCTTTCGTCAATCCGCAAAATTGTAAGAAACGTCTGTATTATACCAATACCAACCTCTACTTCCGTCGTCGCATTTCTTCTTTTTTTTTTTCTTTTGACGCGTATGAACCGTATCCCACACTCTCCTTCCTTTCCTTTCCTTTCCTTTCCTTTCCTTTCCGTTCCTTGCTTGTTTATCGCTTAATTTTTACTTTATTGATCTAATACTCGAATCTCATAGTCACTAAAATCCGTCTCTCTCTCTCTTTTTACCGTCATCGATCATCATAGCATTTATACCGCTGCTACTTAGCATTAGCATTAGTATTGGCATTAGCATTAGCACTAGCTACCCCCTCATTTTATCTTGTACAGTATACCCATAGCTCTTTTTGCATGCATCTCAATTAATCTTATTTTTGTTGAGCTTTCAGCAATGTGATGGGTCGATCAAGTGTCATTGGCGCCGTCACGGGATTCAGACTAAACAAGGGGTTCAAACAGGCACTAGCAACTCCTACGCGTCTCCTCTCCCCTTGAATCAGTATCCAGCACATAACAATAATATTCCCGTTCATTCTTTTCTATGTCTACCTCTGAGGGTACCTCTACCAGCACGTTGTCTGTAACTGGTTTAAATCACGATGGTGCCACTGCTGCCGCACCTTCAACAATTACATATACTAGCACCACCCCTGATACAGGCTTTGTGGTAGAGCACGCCATCAACAACGGCTCAAATGGCTCTACAAGCGCTAAAGGAGTCACAGCATCCAAGATTTCCGCAGATGCTGCTTTGGCAACGAAAGTGGATGCCGACTCCAATGAGCCGAGGTGTGTGGCTTCAACCATTGCTCTTTCTTCCTTCAGCGTGACAAGACTTCAGTAGACGCTCGGAAACGCCCCAAACCAATTGCGCGGATAATACAAACGAAAATCTTTCCATTCTTCAGTCACAAATTGCATTAGAAATGAAAGACGAGTTCATCGAGTGCAGTGTCGATGTTTTCTTCAAGCATTACCTTCCGTTTGAGCCATCAGAAGCAGCTGTTGAAGAATGCATCTTGAAGCTTCTCTGCAAGGATACTTCTCCCATTGGCGACGCTGTTGATAATTTTCCTAGTCCTGAACAGGCTCCTGCAACGCCTAAACAATCCGCACGCATCAAGCCACTTCATAAACTTGACTACAACACAGGCCACCCCGTATTGTCGGAAGTTGTGCTGACGGTTGGGTACCCGGATACTCCTGGTCTTCGATTCACCGACTACATGAAACGGCCTGGTAGCCACGGCTCTGTGGAAAAGACAGTATTTGCTCCCTTGAAGACTATTGCTGATGCCGTTGGGAGCTATAGCAACACGTGTGACGGCAGGGCTCGCAACAATTTCCAGTATCTCCATTGTCCGCAGACAGTCATTTTATCGGATATAGGGAACTCTACAAGCAGGATAGATGCCTGCTTTTCCAATGGAGGAAGTGATTTACACAGCAAGTATATTGCTGTACCTATTGAGCAGAACGTCTCCGCCGCCAATAGGGATTCAGTAAGTATGATGCAACGCGTTTTTTTACACATGCTTTTTGCCAACCTTTCCTTTAAGAACAACCGTCGGGTATTATCAGCAAATGTTCAAATCATGAACGATGACGTGCGGCGAATGTTCACCTATGGGGTACGTAGAAACAGACTCTGCAAAACGAAATATTTCTCACTTTTATTGGTTTCAGATGACGTTTGAAGGCGATAAGGCAACGCTGTGGTATCATTGTCGCTCTCATTCTGCTGTTTCGAGACAATTTAACTTTGTCGAGGTACGCTTGTGTGCTTCTTTTGAATTGGCCAACATTACTGATTTAATAATCACTCTAGAATCCCAGATTACTCGTCAAGGTGTTCCTATCATTCCTATTTGCAACAGACGAAGAACTCGGCTACGATCCCAACGTCACTCCGGTCGAAGGCAAGAAGCGTCAGTACATTTTCAAAATCCCCAGTTCTGATGGGATATCGGCCAAGTTCTACCGCACTGTCAAGGTACTTGCTGAATACCCCTCGAACAACATTTCTGGTCACATGGCGCGTGTATGGTTGGTCGATCGGGTTGATTCTGAAGGCAACAAAATTGGCCCGCAATGTGTCTTGAAAGACGTCTGGCTCTCCGTAAATGCTCTCACTGAAAAAGAGATCCAGACGGCCATCTTTGCAGATATTGAGAAATACTGTCACCCCGACAAGCCAGATTACGACTTGGCATTGGATCCTCCTGAAGACTCTCCCGAAGCCTCTCTCAATAATATCAAGATGCGAAATGCTGAGCTCGTTAGATCTGGAGAGTACAAACAGTATTTCCTCGAAATTGAAAGTGATCATGCTGGCAAGCCATCCAAAGATGTTTTGGAGGGATGTACTCCCGTCACAGGCTTGTTTCAGAACGCCGATGCAGATAGGATTGCATCTTTGAACGAAAATTCTATTCAACCTGTGGGATCGACACCTTTTATAAAGAGTGGACAGCAACACAAACGAACATTTACCCCCCGGAAACAATATCGCGTCATCTTTAAAGAAGTCTGCCAGGCTGTGGGCGATCTGCCTACTTTGGGCAAGGTGCTTAATATACTTAAACAAACTGTTATACGTAAGCTTCAACCTCGATTGAGTTTCTACACTTTCTCATATATACCTTTGTAGCCCTTTCGCTCCTGTACTGTGCTGGCTGGGTACACAGAGACATCAGCTCGGGGAATATTCTTGCTCATCAAGAAGGCAGCGTCTTGCGGGCCAAATTGTCAGACCTTGAATATGCCAAGAGGTTTCCTCCACCTGAAGCTTATAAAGGCAACGGTGATGCCAAAACGGTACTTTGTTATTTCACTCTTCTATGGGTCTTGTTGTCTCAACAAAATTCCAGGGTACTCCTTTTTTCATGCCTATCGAAATAATGCAAGAATTTTATATATATAATCGAATCGACAACAATGACGACATAGAATTTGCAATTCACGACCCGTCTCTTTTTGTCGCCAAACAACAACTCGCCCAGCTTGGTGCCCCCAGGAAAAATACTTCGCAGAACGATATGTCTTATAACTCGGTGATCTATAATTTTCAACATGATCTCGAGTCGCTTTGGTGGGTTTTAGTGTGGTCTCTAACCGCACGTGTCAGCCATCAACCTTCCAGGACCTGGGCCAACCAAGTTTTTCAACATGATGTCGTGCCTACTCCTGAGAGGATACGCTTTCTGAGGGGTTTGTCCAGGATCACGCTTGAAGATATCTTGCTCCCATCAATCTCATTTATGCATCTCATGGTGGACTACATAAGATCTGCCATGAATCTTGCGTATTCACAACGTGCAAGGGACGACACACTCAGAGACACGCTATCTTATGCTATCATTGTAGACCGCTTCCATTTTTGTTTTCAACTACTCGAGAGTGTCGCCGGCTCCCCTTGGGAGGAAACACCTCTTGTGATGAACATCCCCGCTGATGACCCCAACTCTGTTCAACCTGCTGATGCCGCTACAGCAGAGCCCAGTGCTCCCTCACTTTTTGCTGGTTGTAAGAGACCCAATCCAAACATTGGGAAGACGGCACCCTCAGAATCTTTTAAACCAGGCCCGGCTGACGAAGACGTAGAAGCTACCCTGGAATGGCAAAGAACTAAGCGCATCAAGACGCAGGATGATCTTAACTTAGGCGGTGGCTCAAATGCCTGAGGCAATCCAACGCCAGGAAATTCGACGACAGGGCGCCGATCCAAGTCGGGCACTAGGTCGAAAATTGGGGAGTCGTAGTTCATCTCGACGCAGATAGATAACGCCCTCAATCTCTCTTTTGATATCTCACGGTTTTACAGGCCATACTTTTACAGTGTTCATAAATCATAATACATTATATTGTTTGGTAGCTAGTATGGTAATCAATAAATTAATTGACGATGGCACAACTTTTTTCTCAGTACTAAAGTTACTCTGCATGTATTGGCATGAAAGCAAAGCCAGCGACTTAGGAGGGCAATAGAAAACCCAACGCCACGGCCCATTTTGATGGAAGCATTCAAATGCCAAAGATCAATTCAACGCTGTTGATTGTTTATATCTCACTGACTTAAGTTGAGGACCCCCGGGCTACTGGGCCAGGAAAGGGTTCACTCCAAAGCGCGGTCTTCATGGAGGTATAAATTTATAATTAGTGTTAAGTATCTGTACAACTACTAAATAAAAGTTCAATGAAGTTTTAACGTGAAGAGCAATAATTTTTTATTCCACTTATCATGGTTTCATTTGTCCTAAACCATCATTGCATTTTCCTCAGAAAAAATTGAACAGTTTTCGGTCCATTGGTCTCTTCACTATTTTTGATTGAAAGCAAGCCGGGAATTTGCCGGGAAGACAGTGAACATACCGTGAGAATTTGTTGCACCGTCACGGGCCAGGTGAACGCGTTGAAATGGCACTGCCAACTATGTTCTAATACTACTCCTACATCAGGATCCAGCACAATAACGCCCCCAGGTTGACTCTTCTCTCCATGTCCACCTCCAACGGTGACTCTATCAACGCCATGCCCGCAACCAGTTCAGATCACGACAGCGTCGTTGGTGCCACACCTCCCTCAGGTGCAGATGCCAGCACTATTTGCAAAACCCCTGTTGCAGGATCTACGGAAGAACCTAGCACCCACAATAGTTCAGTCGCCTCCACAAGCGCCGAAGGGGCAACAGCATCCGAGGCTAATGCAAATGGTACTTTGGCAACAACAGCTGATACCAACTCCAATAAGCCAACAGCTGATGCCAACTCCAATAAGCCGAGGTGTGTAACTTATACGACTACTGGTTCATCCTTGAGCATGACGAGAAATCTCAAAGACCCTCAGAAACACCCCGAGCCAATCGCACGGATGGAAAAACTGAGGAACTCACCACCCTTCGATCACAGATTGCCTTAGAAATGAATAACGAATTCGTCGAGTGCAGCGTCGAGGTTTTCTTGAAGCATTACCTTCCATTTGAACCTTCTGAAGTAGCTGTCGAAGAATGTATCTTGAGACTTCTTGGAAAGGATGCTGCTCCCACCAACGATGCTATTGAAGGCTGCCCCAGTCTCCAGCAGGCCGCAGAACCACTCAGACAATCCGCACGCTTCAAGACGCTTCATCAACCTCTCTATAACAAAGAAGAGCCGATATTGTGGGAAATTATACTAGAGGAAACCACTGCTCTTCGATTCACCGACTATATGGAATGCCTCAGTAATGAAGAGGCAGCAGAAAAGACATTATTTACTCCCTTGAAGTCTATCGCTGATGCCGTCGGAGGGTACAGTGAGACCTGTGACGGGAGGGTTCGCAACAGTTTTCAGTATCTGAATTGCCAGGATACGATCATTTCATCGGACATAAGGGGCTCAAACAATAAGATAGATGCCTGCTTTTCAAATGGAGGGAGTGACCTACACACCAAGTATATTGTTGTACCTATTGAGCAAAAGGTCACCGGTGCCAACAGAGATTCAGTAAGTGTCATGCAACCTTTGGCACATGCTTTTAGCCAATCTTTTCTTCAAGAACAACCGTCAGGTAGTATCGGCAAATGTTCAAATTATGAACGATGACGTGCGGCGTATGTTCACCTATGGGGTATATAAGAACTGACTCTGAAAAATGGAAAGAATTTGACTTCCATTGACCTTAGATGACCTTCGAAGGCGATGAGGCAACACTTTGGTATCATTGTCGCTCCCATTCTGCTGTTTCGAAACAATTCAGCTTTATCGAGGTATGCTCGTGTGGTTCTTTTGAATTGATGAACATTACTGATATAATAATCTCTGTAGAATCCAAAATTACTCGTCAAGGTGTTCCTATCATTTCTGTTTGCAACAGACGAAGAACTCGGCTACGATCCCAATGTCACTCCGGTCGAAGGCAAGAAGCGTCAGTACACCTTCAAAATCACCAGTTCTGATGGGAAATCGGCCAAGTTCTACCGCACTGTCAAGGTACTTTCTGAATACCCCTCGAACAGCATATCTGGTCGCATGGCGCGTGTATGGTTGGTCGATCGGGTTGATTCTGAAGGCAACAAGATTGGCCCGCAATGTGTTTTGAAAGACGTCTGGCTTGGCGTAAATGCTCTCACTGAAAAGGAGATCCAGACGGCCATCTTTGCAGATATTGAGAAATACTGTCACCCCGACAAGCCAGATTACAACTTGGCATTGGATCCTCCTGAAGACTCTCCCGAGGCCTCTCTCAATAATATCAAGATGCGAAATGCCGAGCTCGTTAAGTCTGGCGAGTACAAGCAGTATTTCCTCGAAATTGAAAGTGATCATGCTGGCAAGCCCTCCAAAGATGTTTTGGAGGGATGTACTCCCGTCACAGGCTTGTTTCAGAACGCCGATGCAGATAGGATTGCATCTTTGAATGACAATTCTATTCGACCGGTGGGATCGACACCTTTTATAAACAGTGGACAGCAACACAAGCGAACATATACCCCCCGTAAACAGTATCGCGTCATCTTCAAAGAAGTCTGCCAGGCTGTGGGCGATCTGCCTACTTTGGGGAAGGTGCTTAATATACTTAAACAAACTGTCATACGTAAGCTTCAACCTCGATTCAATTTCTACATTTACTCATGTATAGCTTCGTAGCCCTTTCGCTCCTGTACTGTGCTGGCTGGGTACACAGAGATATAAGCTCGGGGAATATTCTTGCTCATCAAGGAGGCAGCGTCTTGCGGGCCAAATTGTCAGACCTTGAATATGCCAAGAAGTTCCCTCTACCTGAAGATCATAAAGCCAACGGTGATGCCAAAACGGTACTTTGTTATTTCATTCTTCTATGGGTCTTGTTGTCTCAACAAAATTCCAGGGTACTCCTTTTTTCATGCCTATCGAAATAATGCAAGACGTTTATATATATAATCGAATCGACAACAAAAACGACATAGCATTTGCAATTCGCGATCCGTCTCTTTTTGTCGCCAAAAAACAACTCGCCGAGCTTGGTGCCCCCCGGAAAAATACTTCGCGTATGTCTTATACCTCGGTTGTCTATAACTTTCAACATGATCTCGAGTCGCTTTGGTGGGTTTTAGTGTGGTCTCTAACCGCACGTGTCAGCCACCAACCTTCCAGGACCTGGGCCAACGAAGTTTTTCAACATGATGTCGTGCCTACTCCTGAGAGGATACGCTTTCTGAGGGCTTTGTCCAGCATCTCGCTTGAAGATATCATGCTCCCATCAATCTCATTTATGCATCTCATGGTGGACTACATAAGATCTGCCATGAATATTGCGTATTCAGGACGAGCAAGGGACGACACACTCAGAGACACGCTATCTTATGCTATCATTGTAGACCGCTTCCATTTTTGTTTTCAACTACTCGAGAGTGTCTCCGGCTCCCCTTGGGAGGAAACACCTCTTGTGATGAACATTCCCGCTGATGGCCCCAACTCTGTTCAACCTGCTGATGCCGCTACAGCAGTGCCCAGTGCTCCCTCACTTTTTGCTGGTTGTAAGAGACCCAATCCAAACATTGGGAAGACGGCACCCTCAGAATCTTTTAAACCAGGCCCGGCTGACGAAGACGTAGAAGCTACCCTGAAACGGCAAAGACCTAAGCGCATTAAAATGTAGGCTGGTCCTAACTCAGGCGGCCGCTCAAATGCTGGAGGCAATCCAGCACCGGGAAATTCGGCGGCAGGACACTGATCCAAGTCGGGCACTAGGTCGAAAACTGGAGGGTCGTGGTTCATCTCGATGTAGATAAATAACGCCCTCAATCTCTCTTTTCATTTCGCATGGTTTTACAGGAACTGCCACAAAGACTACGACTACGGCTATGAATATGACTACGCCGCAGACTCTTCCAGCACTGTCTCCATCCCCGTTCCCGTCGCCCTCGCCCTCGCCAACGTCGTTCCGTACTATCCATTCCCAGCGCAACTCGGTGCTCAGCGTGGTCAGCAGCTCGAACGACGTGTAATTTTCCGACTCGAGTTTTTCGGGGGAGTATTATAGCACGCGGTCGAGCTTTACGAGTGCGTTGACTGGGATGTTGTTAGTTCGTGGGAGTGAGTGGTGGATGTTGGATGTGGATTGTTGATGTGGAGGTGAATGTGGAGGTGAATGTGGATGTTGATGCGGATCGTGGTGTGGGGTTGTGAATTTCCGGGCTTGGTCTGTTTTTCTCCTTTTTTCTTCCCTTTGCTTTTTTGTTTCGACGCTTCATGCACATGTACAATCATTTGTTTTCTCCTTTTCTTTTTTTCTTTAATTGCCATGCCATTGGATTCAGATCACCTCATCGCCTCTCATTTTTTAGCTTCTTTTTGCTTTCGTCGATCCGCAAAATTGTAAGAAACGTCTGTATTATACCAACCTCTACTTCCGTCGCATTTCTTCTTTTTTTTGACGCCTGTGAACAATATTCCACACTCTCCTTCCTTTCCTTTCCTTGCTTGTATATCGCTTAATTTTTACTCTATTGATCTGATACTCGAATCTCATAGTCACTAAAATCCGCCTCTCTCTTTTTTAAGTTTTTACCGTCATCGATCATCATCGCATTTATACCGCTGCCTACTTAGCATTAGCATTAGCACTACTAAGCTACCCTTCATCTTATTTTGTACAGTATACCCATACCTCCCTTTGCATGCATCTCAATTAATCTCATTTTTTTCTTGAACTTTTCACAATGTGCAATGGCATGGTTGGCAATTGACCTTGAAGTTGAGTATCTTCAGCGCTTAATCTACCTAAAGGTGGTATCTACGGTATCCACATTCACTCCGCTATATCGAAAAGACTTTAAAGTTAAGAAATTTGACTACCCTCAGCGCTTAACCTGTCCAAGTATCTACGGTATCCACATTCAGTCCGATAGATCTAAAATTATCACAATTCGCAGTCTTTATGGCCTACGTGCTTATCGAGCAATTCAACCGACAGGGAAGCTTGTTGAAAACGGAACAATATATGAATTTGTCATCGCATAAACGCGATCGCGCAAATGTTGTGCTTGCCCCAAGGACCCTGGGCATTTGGCCCAGAGGACGTTCCCAAAAAAGGTCGATTTATGGGATTTTTGTCCGTCTCCGGAATTTGGGAACGACCCTCCAGAGGCCCAATTTGTGTCCGGACAGGCTCAAAAATCGATTTTTTCGCTGCTGCGCCCGCAATCAGAACCATTTTGAGAACACCTATCATCGAAAAAAAGCTGCTGGTAGCACTATATAACTACAAATGAATGTATAATGCGAATGTAAAATGCGACAATCTATGTAATACTATCTAAATTTCGCTTTGAAGACATTTTCATCGCCTTTTTATGCTTCCTACTCCGTCAAACAGTGTTCTGTAAGATGAGATATATTGCGCGTGAGCCTCAAAACCCGTTGGAGTGACAGACAAAGGGTTATGATAGAGGAGAGTGAATGGAAGGAAAGGTGTTAGCTGATCGACAGTAGCCCAATTCATAATGTGTAAAATTTCATTAGATTGTGTTGTTATTTTGACGGATTCTCTTGAACTAAGGATTTATAAAGGGCAAAATGAAATGCCACACCGTGGCTTGAAACACCAACCTGACGCAAGACGAAAGGCGGAAAATACTTACACATTTTACCTATACGCTAGCCTTTGGATTATATTTTTTTGGTCGTCATCCGAATATATGTCCGGCTTGTGGATCGACCTCGGCTAGTCTCGGCCTCCCATCCGGTTACCCAATATGGGTAACTTACGATGGGTTACCCATATTGGGTAACCGATCCGAAAGAGGATGGGAGGCCGAGACTAGACCTCGGCGGTCCTGCAACTTGTCCGTATTTCTGGAACGACATTTTGCTCAAAATCAGTCGTTATTTTTGTCCCGTTTTGAAACGTCCTCTGAGCCAAATGCCCAGGGTCCTTTAATGCCCCCCGCGAGCTATAATGCCGGGGCGGCAAACGCTGATGGTCACACTAATGTCACCATCACTGATCTGTGTGGAGACATCTCAAAAGAGAGGAAGGACCTATGTAGACATATATAACACAGCTTGACATATTCTGGACACTAAAATATATCGTATTTCTCAAGGATCTTCAACAAGCAGTATTAATGTCTTTGTTATTTCACGATGTCACACTGCCATCACGTTGTGGTAATCGCCCCACGGCAACACAGCCACTGCGTTAAGCTCCAGGGAGGGGTTGTTTTCTCGGTAAGCTCCAGTGGGTGCCCCCTGGTTGGTACAGTCACGGGATTCAGACTAAACAAGGGCACTGGCAACTCTACGCGTCTCCTCTCCCCTTGAATCAGTATCCAGCACATAACAATAATATTCCCGTTCTTTTTTCTATGTCTACCTCTGAGGGTACCTCTACCAGCACATTGTCTGTAACAGGTTTAAATCACGATGGTGCCATTGCTGCCTCACCTTCAACAATTACATATACCAGCACCACCCCTGATGTAGGCTTTGTGGTAGAACACGCCATCAACAACGGCTCAAATGACTCTACAAGCGATAAAGGAGTCACAGCATCCAAGATTTACGCAGATGCTGCTTTGGCAACGAAAGTGGATGCCGACTCCAATGAGCCGAGGTGTGTGGCTTCTACCATTGCTCTTTCTTCCTTCACCGTGACAAGACTTCATATAGACCCCCGAAAGCGCCCCAAACCAATTGCGCGGATAATACAACCGAAAATCTTTCCACCCTTCGGTCACAAATCGCATTAGAAATGAATGACGAGTTCATCGAGTGCAACGTCGATGTTTTCTTCAAGCATTACCTTCCATTTGAGCCTTCAGAAGCAGCTGTTGAAGAATGTGTCCTGAGACTTCTCCGCAAGGATCATGCATCTAATGGCGACGCTGGTGAATGTTTCCGTCCCAAACAGGCACCTAGAACGCCTAGACGATGCGCACGAATTAAGCCACTTCATAAACTTGACTACAACACAGGCCACCCCGTATTGTCGGAAGTTGTGCTGACGGTTGGGTACCCGGATACTCCTGGTCTTCGATTCACCGACTACATGAAACGGCCTGGTAGCCACGGCTCTGTGGAAAAGACAGTATATGCTCCCTTAAAGACTATTGCTGATGCCATTGGGAGCTATAGCGAGACATGTGACGGCAGGGCTCGCAACAATTTCCAGTATCTCCATTGTCCGCAGACAGTCATTTCATCGGATATAGGGAACTCTAAAAGCAGGATAGATGCCTGCTTTTCCAATGGAGGAAGTGATTTACACACCAAGTATATTGCTGTACCTATTGAACAGAACGTCTCCGCCGCCAACAGGGATTCAGTAAGTATGATGCAACGCTTTTACACATGCTTTATGCCGACCTTTCCTTTAAGAACAACCGTCGGGTAGTATCAGCAAATATTCAAATCATGAACGATGACGTGCGGCGAATGTTCACCTATGGGGTACGTAGAAACAGACTCTGCAAAACGGAATATTTCTCACTTTTATTGCTTTCAGATGACGTTTGAAGGCGATAAGGCAACGCTGTGGTATCACTGTCGCTCTCATTCTGCTGTCTCGAGACAATTTAACTTTGTCGAGGTACGCTTGTGTGGTTCTTTTGAATCGGCCAACATTACTGATTTAATAATCACTCTAGAATCCCAGATTACTCGTCAAGGTCTTCCTATCATTTCTATTTGCAACAGATGAGGAACTCGGCTACGATCCCAATGTCACTCCGGTCGAATGCAAGAAGCGTCAGTACACTTTCAAAATCCCCAGTTCTGATGGGAAATCGGCCAAGTTCTACCGCACTGTCAAGGTACTTTCTGAATATCGCTCGAACAAGATTTCTGGTCGTTTGGCGCGTGTATGGTTGGTCAACCGGGTTGATTCTGAAGGCAACAAGATTGGCCCGCCATGCGTCTTGAAAGACGTCTGGCTTGGCGTAAATGCTCTCACTGAAAAAGAGATCCAGACGGCCATCTTTGCAGATATCGAAAAATACTGTCACCCCGATAAGCCAGATTACAACCTTGCATCGGATCCTCCTGAAGACTCTCCTCAGGCTGCTCTCAATGCTATCAAGATGCGAAATGCCGAGCTCGTTAAGTCTGGCGATTACAAGCAGTATTTCCTCGAAATTGAAAGTGATCATGCTGGTAAACCATCCAAAGATGTTTTGGAGGGATGTACTCCCGTCACAGGCTTGTTTCAGAACGCCGATGCAAATAGGATTGCATCTTTGAACGAAAATTCCATTCGACCGGTGGGATCGACAGGTTTGTCAAAGACTCGTCAGCCTTCCATTAGAACATATACCCCCCGTAAACAGTATCGCGTCATCTTCAAAGAAGTCTGCCAACCCGTGGGTGATCTCCCGACTTTGGGGAAGGTGCTTGATGTGATCCAACAAACTCTTATTCGTAAGCTCCAACCTCGATTAAATTTCTACATTTACTCATGTATACTTTGTAGCTCTTTCGCTCCTGTACTGTGCTGGCTGGGTACACAGAGATATAAGCTCGGGGAACATTCTTGCCCATGAAGTAGGCTCCGCCTTGCGGGCTAAACTTTCAGACCTTGAATATGCCAAGAAGTTTCCACTACCTGAAGATTATGAAGGCAATGTTGATCCCAAAATGGTATTTTATTATTTTGCTCTTCTATTGGCCTTACTGTTTCAACCAAATTTCAGGGTACTCTTTTCTTTATGCCTGTCGAGATAATGCAAAACTGCTATCTTTATACTAAGGCGAGAAACCACAACAAAGTAATATCGCTAGTTGGGAACTTGAAGGAGGCAATGCTCAGGCATCATACCCAGTACGATCAGACTACGAACGGCAAACCGACTGCTACCCCGGTAGTCTATAACTTCCAACATGATTTAGAGTCGCTTTGGTGGGTCTTAGTGTGGTCTCTAACTGCACGTGTCGACCACCAACCTTCCAGGACGTGGGCCAACTATATTTTTCAACATGACGCCGTACTTACTACTGCGAGGCTAAATTTTCTTCGGCCCTATCGTGGGGATCCTGACGAAAACGTGCAAGATCTGCAACGTATCATGCTCCCTTCAATCTCAGTTCTAAGCTACCTTGTGGACGCGCTCAGAGACGCTATGGATATCGATTATTCAAAGCGTGAAAGCGGTAATATGCTCAGAGACCCTTTGTCCTATGCTATCATTGTAAACCTCTTTCATTTCGCTTTCCAAACACTCCAGAATTCTTTGGACTACTTGAAAGGCACTCCTCTTCTACCGAGCATCCACGGTGATGGCCCTAACTCTGTCCAACCCGTTGACGCCACTACCGCCCCAGGGGCTCCATCAGTGTCTGTTGCTCCTTCTCTTATTCCCAGTCGAAAGAGACCGAATCCAAATATTGGTCAGACCGCACCCTCAGAATCTTTTCAACCAGGCCCGGCTGATGAAGATGTCGAAGCTACTTTCGAACGGCAAAGAACTAAGCGCATCAAAACGCACGATGATCCTGACGCAGGCGGCGGCTCAAATGCCTGAGGCAATCCAACGCCAGGAAATTCGACGACAGGGCGCCGATCCAAGTCGGGCACTCGGTCGAAAACTGGGAGGTCGTAGTTCATCTCGATGCAGATAGATAACGCCCTCGATATCTCTTTTGATATCTCGTGGTTTTACAGGCCGTACTTCTACAGTGTTCATATATCATAATACCTTATACTATTTGGTAGCTAGCATGTTAATCAATAAATTCATTGACGATGGCACCACTTTTTTCTCAGCGGTTATAAGCCAAAGCATTTCTATGTCTAAACCTCAGGGCTCATAGTGATTCAGACGACGGTGCATGCGAATTTCTCTCCTCGAACAAAGACGCAATCAATCTTTCTCCGCATGTATTGGCATGAAAGCAGAGCCGGCGACTTAGGAGGACAATGGAAATCCCAAGGCCAGGACCATTTTGATGGAAGCATTCAAACGCCAAATATGAATTCAAAGCTTTTGATTATTTCCATCTCACCGACTTAAGTTGAGGACCCCCGGGCTACTGGGCCAGGAAAGGGTTCTCCAAAGCGTGGTCTTCATGGGGATATAACTTTAGTGTTAAGTACCTGCACAACTCTTAGATAAAAGTTCAATGAAGTTTTAACGTGAAGAGCGATAACTTTCTATTCCACTTAACATGGTTTCGTTTGTCCTAAACCATCATTGCATTTTTCTCAAAAGAATTGAACAGTCCTCGGTTCATTGTCTCTTCGCTATTTTTAGATCTAAACGATCGGAAGCAAGCCGGGAAGTTGCCGGGAAGACAATGAACATACCGTGAGAATATGTTACAGTTGTAGACCTAAAATGAAAATATACACATACAGGCGGACTTTGAACTGAGTCATTTCGGCTATGTTTCTATTTTGAGCTCATTGTGAACAGCGAGGTGCTGTCCTCCGTTCCTCATAAAAATTGGTACATACGCTCTAATATATACTATCTGCATGAAAGTAAAAATTTTTTACAGAAAACGAATGCGAAATGGGTAGTACGAATGAATGTCCAAACCGACTTCCCATCACCTCCCATCATAGACATCAATCTGAGTTACTAAGCGGCATGGCATTTCTATAAGCGATCGTATGGTCGGCACGATTCGGAGTTATAATTTTTGCTGGTAAGCGAACACCAATTCGAGTGAATGTCCAATCCGAACAACTGATCACCTATAGTAGGCCTATCGATATGAAAGTAGCTATAACACCGTCACAGACCAGGTGAATGCGTTGAAATGGCGCTGCCAAGTCTGTACATCTCCTCTACCTTTATAACAAACCTATGTTCTGATACTACTCCTACATCAGGATCCAGCACAATAGCGCCCCCACGTTAACTCTTCTCTCCATGTCTACCTCCAACGGTGACTGTAGCAACGCCATGCCCGCAACCAGTTCAGATCACGATAGCGTCATTGCTGCCACACCTGCCTCATTTGCAGATGCCAGCACTATTTGCAAAACCCCTGATGCAGGATCTGCGGAAGAACCTAGCACCCACAATGGTTCAGTTGCCTCCACAAGCGCTGAAGGGGCAACAGCATCCGAGACTAACGCAAATGGTACTTTGGCAACAACAGCTGATACCAATTCCAATAACCCACCAGCTGATGCCAACTCCAATAAGCCGAGGTGTGTAACTTAAACGATTACTGGTTCATCCTTGAGCATGACGAGAAATCTCAAAGACCCTCAGAAACACCCCGAGCCAATCGCACGGATGGAAAAACTGAGAAACTCACCAGTCTTCGATCACAGATTGCCTTAGAAATGAATAACGAATTCGTCGAGTGCAGCGTCGAGGTTTTCTTGAAGCATTACCTTCCATTCGAGCCTTCTGAAGTAGCTGTCGAAGAATGTATCTTGAGACTTCTTGGAAAGGATCCTGCTCCCACCAACGATGCTATTGAAGGCTGCCCCAGTGTCCAACAGGCCGCAGAACCACTCAGACGATCCGCACGCTTAAAGACGCTTCACAAACCTGTCTATAACGAAGAAGAGCCGATATTGTCGGAAATCATACTGGAGGAAACCACTGCGAGTCTTCGATTCACCGACTATATGGAACGCCCTAGTAAACAAGAGGCAGTGGAGAAGACGTTATTTGCCCCCTTGAAGTCTATCGCTGATGCCGTCGGAGGCTACAGCGAGACCTGTGACGGGAGGACTCGCAACAGTTTTCAGTATCTGAATTGCCAGGATACAATCATTTCGTCGGACATAAGGGGCTCAAACAATAAGATAGATGCCTGCTTTTCAAATGGAGGGAGTGACCTACACACCAAGTATATTGTTGTACCTATTGAGCAAAAGATCTCCGGTGCCAACAGAGATTCAGTAAGTGTCATGCAACCTTTTGCACATGCTTTTAGCCAATTTTTTCTTCAAGAACAACCGTCAGGTAGTATCGGCAAATGTTCAAATTATGAACGATGACGTGCGGCGTATGTTCACCTATGGGGTATATAAGAACTGACTCTGAAAAATGGAAAGAATTTGACCTCCATTGACCTTAGATGACCTTTGAAGGCGATGAGGCAACACTTTGGTATCACTGTCGCTCCCATTCTGCTATTTCGAAACAATTCAGCTTTGTCGAGGTATGCTCGTGTGCTTCTTTTCAATTGATGAATATTACTGATCTAATAATCTCTAGAATCCGAAATTACTTGTCAAGGTGTTCCTATCATTTCTATTTGCAACAGACGAAGAACTCGGCTACAATCCCGACGTCACTCTGGTCGAAGGCAAGAAGCGTCAGTACACTTTCAAAATCCCCAGTTCTGATGGGAAATCGGCCAAGTTCTACCGCACTGTCAAAGTTCTCTCTGAATATCGCTCGAACAACATTTCTGGTCGTATGGCTCGTGTATGGTTGGTGGATCAGGTTGATTCTGAAGGCAACAAGATTGGCCCGCAGTGCATCTTGAAAGACGTCTGGCTTGCCGTAAATGCTCTCACTGAAAAGGAGATCCAGACGGCCATCTTTGCAGATATCGAAAAATACTGTCATCCCGATAAGCCAGATTACAACCTGGCATCGGATCCTCCTGAAGACTCTCCTCAGGCTGCTCTCAATGCTATCAAGATGCGAAATGCCGAGCTCGTTAAATCTGGCGAGTACAAGCAGTATTTCCTCGAAATTGAAAGTGATCATGCTGGCAAGCCATCCAAAGATGTTTTGGAGGGATGTACTCCCGTCACAGGCTTGTTTCAGAACGCCGATGCAAATAGGATTGCATCTTTGAACGAAAATTCCATTCGACCGGTGGGATCGACAGGTTTGTCAAAGACTCGTCAGCCTTCCATTAGAACATATACCCCCCGTAAACAGTATCGCGTCATCTTCAAAGAAGTCTGCCAACCCGTGGGTGATCTCCCGACTTTGGGGAAGGTGCTTGATGTGATCCAACAAACTCTTATTCGTAAGCTCCAACCTCGATTAAATTTCTACATTTACTCATGTATACTTTGTAGCTCTTTCGCTCCTGTACTGTGCTGGCTGGGTACACAGAGATATAAGCTCGGGGAACATTCTTGCCCATGAAGTAGGCTCCGTCTTGCGGGCTAAACTTTCAGACCTTGAATATGCCAAGAAGTTTCCGCTACCTGAAGATCATGAAGGCAACGTTGATCCCAAAACGGTATTTTATTATTTTGCTCTTCTATTGGCCTTACTGTCTCAACAAAATTCCAGGGTACTCCTTTCTTTATGCCTGTTGAGATAATGCGAAACTCCTATCTTCATACTAAGGCGAGAAACCACAACAAAGTAATATCGCTCGTTGGGAACTTGAAGGAGGCAATTCTCAGGCATCATACCCAGGACAATCAGACTACGAACGGCAAACCGACTGCTACCCCGGTAGTCTATAACTTCCAACATGATTTAGAGTCGCTTTGGTGGGTCTTAGTGTGGTCTCTAACTGCACGTGTCGACCACCAACCTTCCAGGATGTGGGCCAACGATATTTTTCAACATGACGACGTACTTACTTCTGCGAGGCTAAATTTTCTGCGGCCCTATCGTGGGGATCCTGACGAACACGTGGAAGATCTGCAACGTATCATGCTCCCTTCAATCTCAGTTCTAAGCTACCTTGTGGACGCGCTCAGAGACGCTATGGATATCGATTATTCAAAGCGTGAAAGCGGTAATATGCTCAGAGACCCTTTGTCCTATGCTATCATTGTAAACCTCTTTCATTTCGCTTTCCAAACACTCCAGAATTCTTTGGACTACTTGAAATCCATTCCTCTTCTACCGAGCGCCCCCGTTGATGGCCCTAACTCTGTCCAACCCGTTGACGTCACTACTGCCCCAGGGGCTCCGTCAGTGTCTGTTGCTCCTTCTCTTATCCCCAGTCGAAAGAGACCCAATCCAAATACTGGTCAGACAGCACCCTCAGAATCTTTTCAACCGGGCCCGGTCGACGAAGACGTAGAAGCTACCCTGGAACGGCAAAGATCTAAGCGCATCAAGACGCAGGATGATCCTAACGCAGGCGGCGGTTCAAATGCTGGAGGCAATGCAGCACCGGGAAATTCGACGACAGGGCGCCGATCCAAGTCGGGCACTCGGTCGAAAACTGGGAGGTCGTAGTTCATCTCGATGCAGATAGATAACACCCTCAATCTCTCTTTTGATATCGCCACTTTGTATCATTTTATGCGCTATATCCATTTCCTGCAATAAAGTTTGCTTCACATCAAGTTGACCCTGCACAACATGCTCATCAACACCTCCCTTTGCAGGCATCTCAATTAATCTCAGTTTTTTCTTGAACTTTTCCCAATGTGCAATGGCATGGTTGGCAATTGACTTTGAAGTTGAGTTATTTGAGTACCCTCAGCGCTTAATCTGCCTAAGGGTTGTATCTACGGTATCCACATTTAGTCCGATAAATCTAAAATTATCCACCCTCAATTACTCATTAGTACCTGATGCATCTGTAAGCTTTGGGCAACTCTCACCGCAGCTTCAACCTTCTCCTATCAATTCGACGTAACTGTTGATGGGTGAGTAAGCCTTTTTGATTTGATTGAGCGTGAGGGCCCGGGGTCGGACGTCGAGGTCTGCATCTCGGAGCGCCATGCAAAGGGTACTGTAACAGACTGTAACAGCCACGAAACTGCGAGTTGCATACGGATGACAGGAAACGTTGTGACGAACATAAAATGCTCTTCTGCGCATGCGGAATCTATGGTCGATGTTTAGTTTCCATTTCAAGTGTTGCTTGTTTGTTTGTTTTATCAAGATCATGCAATTCGCAGTCGTATGGCCTACGTGCTTATCGAGCAATTCAACCGACAGGGAAGCTTGTTGAGAACGGAACCATATATGAATTTGTCATCGCATAAACGCGATCGCGCAAATGTTGTGCTTGCCTCACACTCCGCGAGCTATAAAATACATCTGGCTTAAGCCAATTTAAACCCCATCTTCATCAGCCCCTACCTCCAAGCAAACCAAGCAATATCATCAACGTTAAAACCTACGACCATGACCACTCTCATCACAGGCGGAACTGGCAGGACTGGACTGGGCCTCGCAAAGCTTCTGCACGCCGCGAACTACCCAGTGCTCATCGCGACACGCACAGGGGTCGCCCCCGCGCCATTCAAAGCCGTCAAATTCGACTGGAACGACGCATCGACGCACGAAGCCGCGTTCGACACCGCTGATCCCCCGGTCGACCAGGTGTACATCGTCGGCCCGCCTGCGAGCACCGATGTCGCGTTGCACACCAAGTTCGTCGAGCTTGCAATATCGAAAGGTGTGAAGCGCTTCGCGCTGATGTCGGCCACTGTCGTTGGGCCAGATGCGAACTCGCCGTTCCCGGCTGGTGTCGTGCATCAGCAGTTGATTGATGCTGGTGTCGACTTTGTGGTAGTGAGGCCTACTTGGTTCATTCGTAAGCAACACATCGTTTCTCTCTCCTATAGTGACAAATTTTAATCATGTATATTCATTGCCTCCCGCTTTGAACCTGTAGAGAATTTTGATAACTTGGGCATCACGAATTTCAGCACTATATTCTCAGCGGCGCAAGATGGGAAAGTACCTTTCGTCTCGACAGAGGATATCTCCCAAGTGGTATTCGAGGGTTTAACAGCGGAGAAAAGTCCAAACGACAGTATCTTCGTCGTGGGTCCCGAGCTCCTCACCTACGAAGATGTGAGTTTCTTGCACTTGTCAGCAATCTACTGGTGCTAATCATATCATCCCTCTGAAAACAGGCTGCAAAAATCATATCTTCTGTGCTGGGCCGAACGATCACTTACAAACGCAACACTATCGAAGAACAAGCGGCCTTGTACACCCAAGTCGGGGCTCCAGCCGATTATGCCAAATTATTGGCAGCCTTGGACGCAGATGTGGCTACAGGGACTGAAGAGGCTGTGTTTAATGATGCGGAGGCCGCTGCAAAAGGCCGCCTCTTTGTCGGGAAGCACACACTGCTTGAATTCTTTAAGGAAGGGAAGAATGTGCAAGCCAAGTAACGAGTGGATGTGAAGTGTAGAAAGTTGTTAATAATGACTGTACATTAGGACAAGTTGATTTAGTGGCTTTTTAGTTTGAAATGGAATAGGTTGAGGGTCTTACCAATAGCTAACCACTTCAACACAGATAGTGTTCTAGCTGCAATAAAGCGAAAATATCGAAGGGACTTGGAAGGAAGAAACCCAACCTGCTGAGTGTCTGTTGCTCCTTCTCTTATCCCCATTGAAACGACCGCCTGGACCTCAGCTAGTTTATTACATTGACATGAAGTCAGAGCAGTGACTTAAAACGACAATACAGATAAACCAACAAAATACATTGTGGTGGTATGATTAGAACTGGAACGTTGAAAGTGGGCATAAACGGTATTTCACTGTCTCGCTGTCGGAGGAGGCAAGAAACACCGAGAAATTTCGTTGACACCTGGTTTGCGCCGTCACGGGATTCAGACTAAACCAAACAGGCACTGGCAACTCTACGCGTCTCCTCTCCCCTTGAATAAGTATCCAGCACATAACAGTAATATTCCCGTTCATTCTTTCCTATGTCTACCTCTGAGGGTACCTCTACCAGCACGTTGTCTGCAACAGGTTTAAATCACGACGGTGCCATTGCTGCCGCACCTTCAACAATTACATATACTAGCACCACCCCTGATGCAGGCTTTGTGGTAGAACACGCCATCAACAACGGCTCAAATGACTCTACAAGCGCTAAAGGAGTCACAGCATCCAAGATTTACGCAGATGCTGCTTTGGAAACAAAAGTGGATGCCGACTCCAATGAGCCGAGGTGTGTGGTTCTTCAGCATGACAAGACTTCATATAGACCCCCGAAAGCGCCCCAAACCAATTGCACGGATAATACAACCGAAAATCTTTCCACCCTTCGGTCACAAATCGCATTAGAAATGAATGACGAGTTCATCGAGTGCAGCGTCGATGTTTTCTTCAAGCATTACCTTCCATTTGAGCCTTCAGAAGCAGCTGTTGAAGAATGTGTCCTGAGACTTCTCTGCAAGGATTATGCTCCTAATGGGGACGCTGGTGAGGGTTTCCGTCCCAAACAGGCTCCTATAACGCCTAGACGATGCGCACGGATTAACCCACTTCATAAACTTGACGACAACACAGGCCACCCCGTATTGTCGGAAGTTGTGCCGACGGTTGGGTACCCGGATACTCCTGGTCTTCGATTCACCGACTACATGAAACGGCCTGGTAGCCACGGCTCTGTGGAAAAGACAGTATTTGCTCCCTTGAAGACTATTGCTGATGCCATTGGGAGCTATAGCGAGACATGTGACGGCAGGGCTCGCAACAATTTCCAGTATCTCCATTGTCCGCAGGCAGTCATTTCATCGGATATAGGGAACTCTAAAAGCAGGATAGATGCCTGCTTTTCCAATGGAGGAAGTGATTTCCACACCAAGTATATTGCTGTACCTATTGAGCAGAACGTCTCCGCCGCCGACAGGGATTCAGTAAGTGTTATGCAACACTTTTACACATGCTTTTTGCCGACCTTTCCTTTAAGAACAACCGTCGGGTAGTATCAGCAAATGTTCAAATCATGAACGATGACGTGCGGCGAATGTTCACCTATGGGGTACGTAGAAACAGACTCTGCAAAACGGAATATTTCTCACTTTTATTGGTTTCAGATGACGTTTGAAGGCGATAAGGCGACGCTGTGGTATCACTGTCGCTCTCATTCTGCTGTTTCGAGACAATTTAACTTTGTCGAGGTACGCTGGTGTGGTTCTTTTGAATTGGCCAACATTACTGATTTAATAATCACTTTAGAATCCCAGATTACTTGTCAAGGTGTTCCTATCATTTCTATTTGCAACAGACGAAGAACTCGGCTACAATCCCGACGTCACTCTGGTCGAAGGCAAAAAGCGTCAGTACACTTTCAAAATCCCCAGTTCTGATGGGAAATCGGCCAAGTTCTACCGCACTGTCAAGGTACTTTCTGAATACCCCTCGAACAACATCTCTGGTCGCATGGCGCGTGTATGGTTGGTCGATCGGGTTGATTCTGAAGGCAATAAAATTGGCCCGCCTTGCGTCTTGAAAGACGTCTGGCTCTCCGTAAATACTCTCACTGAAAAGGAGATCCAGACGGCCATCTTTGCAGATATCGAAAAATACTGTCACCCCGATAAGCCAGATTACAACCTGGCATCGGATCCTCCTGAAGATTCTCCTCAGGATGCTCTCAATGCTATCAAGATGCGAAATGCCGAGCTCGTTAAATCTGGCGAATACAAACAGTATTTCCTCGAAATTGAAAGTGATCATGCTGGCAAGCCATCCAAAGCTGTTTTGGAGGGATGTGCTCCCGTCACACGCTTGTTTCAGAACGCCCATGCAAATAGGATCGCATCTTTGAACGAAAATTCTATTCCATCGGTGGGATCGACACCTTTTATAAAGAGTGGACAGCAATGCAAGCGAACATTTACCCCCCGTAAACAATATCGCGTCATCTTCAAAGAAGTCTGCGAACCCGTGGGTAATCTCCCGACTTTGGGGGAGGTGCTTGATGTGATCCAACAAACTCTTATTCGTAAGCTCCAACCTCGATTAAATTTCTACATTTACTTATGTATACTTTGTAGCTCTTTCGCTCCTGTACTGTGCTGGCTGGGTACACAGAGATATAAGCTCGGGGAACATTCTTGCCCATGAAGTAGGCTCCGTCTTGCGGGCTAAACTGTCAGACTTTGAATATGCCAAGAAGTTTCCGCTACCTAAAGATCATGAAGGTAGCGTTGATCCCAAAACGGTACTTTATTATTTTCCTCTTCTATTGGCCTTACTGTTTCAACCAAATTCCAGGGTACTCCTTTCTTTATGCCTGTCGAGATAATGCAAAACACCTATCTTTATCCTAAGACAAAAACCTACAGCAAAGCAGTATCGCGCGTGTGGGGCTTGAAGGAGGTAATGCTCAGACATCTCACCCAGCGGAAACAGACTAAGAACCGCAAGCGGACCGCTGTCTCGGTAGTCTATAACTTCCAACATGATTTAGAGTCGCTTTGGTGGGTCTTAGTGTGGTCTCTAACTGCACGTGTCGACCACCAACCTTCCAGGACGTGGGCCAAACAAATTTTTCAACATAACGACGTACCTACTTCTGCGAGGCTAAATTTTCTGCGGCCCTATTGTGAGGATCCTGACGAAAACGCGCAAGATCTGCAACGTATCATGCTCCCTTCAATCTCAGTTCTAAGGTACATTGTGGACGCGCTCAGAGAAGCTATGAATATCGCTTATTCAGAACGTGAAAGGGGTTATATGCTCAGAGACCCTTTGTCCTATGCTATCATTGTAAACCTCTTTCATTCCGCTTTCCAACCACTCCAGAATTTTCTCGATTCCTTCAAAGGCACTCCTCTTCTACCGAGCGTCCCCGGTGATGGCCCTAACTCTGTCGAACCCATGGACGCCCCTACCGCCCCAGGGTCTCCAGCCGTGTCTGTTGCTCCTTCTCTTATCCCAGGTCGAAAGAGACCCTATCCAAATATTGGTCAGACAGCACCCTCAGAATCTTTTCGACCAGGCCCGACTAACGAAGATATCGAAGCTACTCTTGACCGGCAAAGATGTAAGCGCGTGAAAACGCAAGATGATCCTATCTCAGGCGGTGGCTCAGATGCCGGAGACAATCCAACACCAGGAACTTTGACGACAGGGCGTCAATTCAAGTCGGGCACTAGGTCGAAAACCGGGGGGTCGTAGTTCATCTTGATGGAGATAAATAACGCCCTCAATCTCTCTTTTGATATCTTCACTTTGTATCATTTTATGCACTATATCCATTTCCTGCAATGGAGATTGTGGGAACAAATCTTCCTCCTCGGCCAAACGTCGAAAAGAAATTAAATTACTAGTTGATTCAATGTTATACATTTGCATGCAATCAAAGCGGCGACTTACTATTTAGTAGGAGCCTGACAATCATGATGGAGAGCATTGGGCCCTGAAAAATAACATGCTTCCATACATTGCATCTCTTAGCTACATTGTGGGCGTCTTATTAATAAAGGTCATCATGAACATTACTTACTCAGAGCGTGTATACGTAGAAAAGCTCAGAGACCTGTCGTCCTATGCTAGAATCGCGGACCTCTTTCATCGCTGTTTCCAAATGTTCCGCATGTTTAAAATTTCCTCATGGAAGGAAAGCTTGTGACGAGCGTCCCCCGCCACTTATGACCCTGAATCTGTCCAACAAGGGGCTGCTCTGGTGGTTACTATAGCTGTGTCTTTTCATTTCCCTCCGCTCCTCAGTTGAATTTTTTTTATTTAAACGATTGCAAATCCTCACCTTCAAACTTTTCCTACCACGTACGGGCGGCTCGGACGACGACATTGAAACTACCAAGCACACTGAAGATCTAGGAGCTTCAAAACGCAGGTTGAACCTAACACAGGGCTGAGTTGGTCGAAGACTGGAGATCATGGCTCGTAACTCTCTATTTTGACATTTCATGATTTCACGGCACATGTTTTCACGGTAGTTCATTCATTTTGTACGATTTTGTATATACTATACACATTTCTCAAATCCACAACCACTGGAATATCTTCAAAGTTCTATTCCCTTCGCTTCGGTTAATCAAACTGAGCTAAAAGATAAGATAAGATAACGATCACAGAACTTTTTCTCGGTGATAATATTTTAAACAGTCTCTTTCCCTTACCCAAACCATGCCCAAGAGAAAACAAGATTCAGACGACGATGGAAACGAATCTTCGTCGTCAGACATTGTAATTAGTTTGTAATATATATATATGCAGTTTACTGATGCTATTGTGACGCTCCAGAGCACTGTAGAGGTTTCCTTTGAATTCTACGACCCCAACCCCAAGATCGACTACCATGCGATAAAGCTTTTGTTCAAGCAGCTCTTTCAGCGGGATGTGGAACAGCTACATACACATGAACTCACCGAACTTGTGCTCTCGCAACCCACGGTTGGTACGACCATCAAAACGGACGGATTGGAAAGCGACCCGATGGCACTTTTCACGGTGCTCAATATGCATCTCCATCATGTGTGTACTTTTTGTATTTAGACCATTTCACTGATGGACGGAACTAATGCTGTCTGTTGACCTGGACTTTTGCAGCAAAATACTTCTATCAAGGCCATCGCCAACTACTTGTTGGCCGTGACGGAGGCGCACGATCCGGCGTTCCACGCAACTCTCAAAGCCCTGTTCTCACAATCCCAGGCGCACGTAGGCTTGGTGCTCTGTGAGCGGTTGAAAAATCTTCCCGTGCAAGTCGTCCCCCCAATGTACCAGATGCTGGCGAATGAGGTTCAATGGGCTAATGCAGATGTGCGTGGAATTTCTCGGTATATTCACCCTCGATGCTAACAGTATTTTTAGGGAGAGCCGTATCAATTTACGCATCTGTTGTTCATTTCTCGTGTATACCACCTCACTGAAGAGGAAGAAGCTATACTCGCCAACACCGCCTCCAACAGACGCGACAACTCCTCGAAAAAGCAGAAAAAGCACCGTCCTCCTCACGAGGAGAATGCCATGGCGAGACCTGCAGATGGAATATACCCCTACCACCCGGAAGATGATATCCTTATAAAAGTCCGATTCTTTGGCATATTTTGCTTCTTTTCTCATGTTGTTAAAAATCTGATGCTTTTTAACAGTCCGCTCAGCACTGGTTGAATTACCCTTACGTTGCTCCTTTACCACCACTTATCCAGGAAGAGCGAAAGCATGACACATTCGGTCTTGATGTTCGAGGACGCATCATTCTCGTACCCGGAGGGGGCGAGATGCTGAGAGAACTCGGAGCAAGAATGGACGATGTTTTCTCCCTTGGGAAAGGAGCCCAGTGATACGTTTTCGATGGCATGGGCAGCGACGACGGGCACTGCTCTCATTCGGATCTAATGAATGTTCAACCATTTTATCGGATATTGTGTTTTGGACACCTTGGGCGCAGCTCTCGTGACCTTGAAGTCATTCGCATAGCGTCCTCAAAGCCCTGTCGCCAACGCTTTGCAACACTACGACCCAAAAATAATACCATACCGGCAATAATATCGTGGACATGATCAACATCAGCGTTCTGGCCATCGAGAAAAAGCTTATCTACTGTCTTCGATATGGATAACTTGCGTGCATAATTTATTGTGCTGAGTACCCGTTGTGGTCTACGAACCCCTTTGTATTCACGGCACCTCAACCAATCATCCAAGGTTATCAACATAAATGAACATTCGCTGTATTTCTTTACTGCTTGCTTCCTTTCTTATACATGTAATCTGTCTGACAACATGCTTTTTTATTTCTGTTATCGAGACAGTTTTGGGTTACGGCAAATGAGTGGTTAGTCGATTGGGGTCCTTTGGTAGGTAGCATTACCATATCACGGGATGTGATTACCCGAATAATCAAAAAGCGGGCCTGCTACCGAACTGGATTCTCATGGCTCAAGATCCGCCCTTGCAAGTTCCAACCTGCTCGCGATATTGTTTATAATGGGAGTTCCGACTTGCATCGGTTCACCATCTCCCTAATTTTGTCATCTACTGGTCCCCCCACATCTTCATGCACCATACTAGTCATCTCTCTAAAATCGGACTTCGCCTACGCCTTTCGCCAGCCACCAAGAGGAACTGGAACCCTACTCAAAGAACATACAGCACCTCCCCGCCTTCTAGGAATGCGTGGCTAACGGGAAACGTGTTGGCACGAACGACTCTTTTTACAATCGCTGCGGCGGGGTCTTCCATCTTGCTAGCAAAGTCCATATACGCCGACCATGAATCCTCCGATGAGAAAGCTCCCCCGCCGCCACCGACGTCATTGGGATCCCTGATCCGTGCGTACGCTGTGTACTCGATGTGCTCTGTTCCGTCCCTCGTCGATGCCTCTCCGAAGATTCTATCCGTGCTTTCTTCTGTTCCTGGTGTTAGACAGGTTACTGAGGCGTTCGTGAGAGCGACTTTCTTCGACCAAGTACGTCAGTTTGTACCCTTGCAAGGTATCACTGTACTTATCAATGCTTTTCTGATGGGTAGTTTGTAGGAGCAGATAGCGCAGAAGAAGCCATTCCGTTACTACGCACCATGCGCGCGGCAAACAGAGGCGTCCTGTTCGCGTACTCCGTGGAAGTAGACGAGAATGAGGCAACCGGTGCCTCTATTTCTTCTTCTTCTGCTGAGACCGTGGACTTACCTACTACCTCTTTTGCTTCTTCCTCTGTTGGACAACAACACGCAGGACCAGGTTCAGAATCGATACCGAAAGCCCCGCCGTACAAACGCATTGTAGACGAGATGATACATTGTATTGACGTCGCAGCAAACTTTGAAGACGGCGTATACGACAGGAGTAACGGCGTTCATGGCTGGAAGGAGACCAACCGGGGGAAACGAACATGGGTTGCCGTCAAGATGACCGCCCTGCTTCCAGACGCGCACGCTCTGATCGCGCTCTCCTCACACATCGTCGCCTCCAAGTCGCGTTCAAAATCAAAGTTCCTTGGGTCCTCTCTCCCTGAGGATGCAATCCCGTTTCCTGGGGCTGCGAAGATTGAGGACTTGGGTGTGCTTTCATTGGCTTCACCTGCCCCTATCTCTGGTGATGATGATGCGGCCCGGGCACCCGTTATATCGGCTTCACAGATCCGTGAGCTAAGGGAGCTATACTCAAACCTGAGGAGGATATGCATAAAGGCGCAGGAACGCGGAGTGAAGGTTATCGTTGACGCTGAATACAGGTGCGTGTACTGAAGCATTTTTTCCATGTGCTTAACTGAAGTAGCATATTTTTCGTTGTAGCTGGTATCAACCAGCGATTGACGCGCTCACGTTGGCGCTAATGCGAGAATTCAACTCCCTCGATAAGAAGCAGTCAGGCTCTGCCCTTATACAACCTTTGGTGTATAACACATTCCAGGCATACCTCAGGAGGTATACATTTCTATATGGTTATTCTCTACTTTAATACTTACGCCACTTTCCGCCGCATTTAGGACACCTCAGCAACTGTCGCTTGCCCTTGCAGATGCACGCGCACATAACTATGCTCTTGGAGTTAAGCTTGTAAGAGGCGCGTACCACCCTCACGAAATCTCCGCGCATGAGGCAGCACTGGAGTTTGACCGCGCACATGGGGCTGCTGATTCGAGTTTCGATCGTGTCGCGACCATGCAGCGCAGACCGTCCCTTTCAATATCACCTGATATAGAGCCTCCAGTGTGGACGGAGAAGAGGGATACAGATGAGAGATATAATGCCTGTGTGAAGGTGCTTATCGAGGCCATCAAAGAAGATGTTACGAGGTCGAAGAAGAGGAGGCCTTCAAATGCCACAGATGCTCAGCTTACGACGATGGGTGATATTTCAAGTAACTTCTCTTACTTAAGAGGACGGATATATAGCATTGTTGGTGCTGGCTCTAGTCCTGTTTATTCCATATCCAAAGAGGAGCAGAGGACTACCAGCATGAATGCTACGCCACGAATTGGGGTACTTTTTGGGACGCACAACTGGGACAGTTGCGCTTTGATTCTAAAAGAGCTGGTTCGAAATGGCTTGGGCGTGGAAGAAGATTCGGGGTCCGTTTCAGAGTCCATTGGAAGGATCACCGTTCAGGAAGAAGTCGTGGAGAGAGTGGCCATTGGGCAACTATACGGTCGGGAAAAACCAATCGACTCTTTTCGGAGTTTTCTAACCTTATTATGTTTTCTAGGAATGAGCGACGACTTGACAGACTGGGTTGTCAATAGAATATCATCTAGCACTCCTTTTGTTATCAAGTAAGTTCATGTGCGAGTTTACATTGAGTGCTTTGTAGTTCTGATCATGCTTTAGATATGTCCCGTATGGTGCTTTAGCGGACGTAAGTTTCACAAATTATTTTCATCTGTATAGAAATCAAATCCATTGACCTGTATGTAGGTAATGCCTTACCTCAGTCGCCGCGCGATTGAGAACAAATCTGTGCTGGGCGACGGGAACGCCCAACATGAGCGCGACAGGGCGCGTCAGGAAATTAAGAAGAGAATTTTTGGTTGAGCGATGGTAGAGTATACTGCATAGACGGTCCGCGGGAACGTAAAGTAGACTCACGGCAACGATTTCTTTTAGAAAATGATCTGATGTAAATCTATAAGCGGTGGTATATGTATGTATATTACATTTTTTTGTTAGTGCACAATCGTTTCGAGTCGTCGTTCTGGGCGTCAAATAAGAGTAATGTTGGGTCGTAATGCACTCATCAACTGCGAGATGGCGATCGAGAGACAACGAACATTGTCGTTACGTTGCTTATGGCATTTTCCTTATTCTTTGCAGAATGCTTTTCGTCGATAGTGCCCTGTTCATGGTCTCCTTTTGCCGCAGATACTTTGCTGTCGTCGTTAGACCCTCGACGTCGTAGATGCTGGTCCTGTGTTGAAAATTTAGATGCGATTGGAGCCTTTTAAATTAATCCAAGATAACTCACGGTCATGAAGAAAGACAAGAACAGGCAAAGGCCAATGACAGGCGCGAAGTACACAAATACCCAATGAATAGCGTCATTGTAGGCGTTCAGAATCGCATCACGAGTTTGCGCGTCCAGGTCAGCCGGCATATTAGAAATGCTTTCGAGAAGACCCGTCCGCAAGGACGGTGAAAGAGATTCTGGGAGGTTTTTGCTGAAGAGATTGTTCAGGATTGCGTTTGAGGCTGCGAGGCCTAGAGCGCCTCCACTCGTGCGGGCGAAGCTAATTATTTACGTGTTACCGTAGAAACCTAACCATTGGTAAATGATGCTTACTTTCTTGTACCAGTGACGACGGCTCTGTCGAGTGGAGGCGCAGAAGCTTGGGCAAGTACAAGGGCTAGATCAAAACTATTATTCTCACAGATGACAATATCATAAATGACATTTGAACGCACTCGCTGTGGTAATTCGTCAATAAGACTAAATTTCCCAAGAGGAAAGACACGCACTTTGAAGTGTTCCGCCTACACCAATGCCTTGAATCAAGAGAATAACCACAATTTTTGCTACGCTAGTTGTGCGATCGAACACCGTCTGGGCGGCCTGGCCTACAAGCCAGATGCTAAATCCCAAAATAATCCACGGTTTGAGGCTATCCGTTTTTTCAGTGATGAACCCCATGGCCGAGGTTGAGAAGACTTGAATGAGCACCAGGGGAAGAATAAGGACGCCTGACATGATGGGAGAGTACCCCAATACGTTCTGCAGGTAGCTAGAAGTTCGGTTTTTGTTGAGAATTTTCAAAGTTAATTGTGCAACGAAGACGTACATAGGTGTAAAGAACATTCCACCATAGAAAATCATACCAACAAAAAATGTCTGCATTAGGATTAGGGATACGGTGGGTACTCGGAACCTGCAAGATATTACAGTCAGCTTTTTCAACCCTGCTGATGGAATAGTTTACACGTACATGTGTAATGGCATCACAGGTAATTTAGCATATTTGAATTCGACCAGGACAAAGATGACCGCCAGGGTCAAGCCGGTTATCAACAACACAAGGAACGTAGGGGACACCCATTCATACAAGGTTCCTCCTCCAGAAATAGGTACAAGGATCATCACGATGGCAGCGAGGCTCAACATCGACCCGAGCCAATCGATCTGCTTCAATTTTTCCTGAAAATATTGGCTGCTCAAACCACAAACATTCGAACGATGCAGAATCAACGCTACCTTTGCGCCACCTTTGACGTGCTTTAGAGGGAGAAGAATTCCAATCACGAGAATAGTGCACAATGTCAACGGCACGGTGAACCAGAATGTCCACCGCCATGACGCTTTCTCTGCGAGGGAACCTCCTATGAGAGGCCCGATTCCAGAACCAAGAGCAATTGAGATTCCCAAAAGGCCCTGATATTTTGCGCGTTTTTCGATACTGACAATGTCAGATAAAATTATCATCTTGTGGATCGGTTTAATGGATGGAATAGACCGGACTGGATCGAAAACTTGCTACATACCGTAAGTGAGTTAATTCCACCGCCGCCTATTCCAGCGATGGAGCGACAAGCATATAACCAAGCTTCGGATGTTGCAAATCCACAAAGAAGATCTCCAAATCCAAACAAAAATAGCTGATATAAGTAGTAGTCAAGGTTTTTAGTTTAATTATGACTGTGAAAAACGAGCTGAACGAACACAGGATATCAACACAGCTTTCCTCCCAAAAATATCGCTTAGGCGTGCCGTTATAATTTGGAAACCAGTGTTTGCAACGAGGAAAGATGTTCCAGTCCAACTTATACTGGAAATTTCGCGTTATATCTTCAGCACTCAGAGCGCACGCATAAATACGGAATGAGACTAACCTATTTCCAGCTTTGAGATCGCTGGCAATGTCCGGCAGCGCAGTTGAAACGGAAGTGGAATCAAGAAAACTAATTAGAAGAGCCAGATTGAGTCCAAGAAAGACCTGTCAGTGTTCATAAGCTTCAATCGAAGAACGCATACTGGTTTTCTATACTCACAATGAGCAACTGTATGCCGGTTAGTCGCGATGTCTGGTCTTGTATCTCCACCATGATGTTTGAAATCAAGAAAAGTAAAGGAGCAGAGAGGTACGAAAGCACTCCCCATCGCCGTCTTTTCAGAGGTTTATAATTGATACTGTCGGCAGGTTAGTCCGTCGTTCGGTCGGATGTCCATTCCGTTGTGTTCAAAGCAAATAAAACCGTGCCGGCTGAGTGTTCACAGACACAATCTATCGATCATTGAGAAGTATATTGAGTTTGGTCTTGAAGATACGTTGGAGTTGTCTATCAAAGTCCATGCAGAGCTAACAAAATCAAGTTTGACCCAAATGCGTCGCTCAATGGAACTTCCCAACTTTTATACATTTGAAATTGCAAACTTCAAATCGGAGTTTAAATACACGTGACTTGTCATCTGAATCCTCGGGACGATCCTGGCGGTGGCCATCGAACGTCAACCTACGTCAACGTTGATTAATGGACTCGTTTTACTGGAAGCCACGAAAGATTTAAACGTTCACGCTACACTATTGAACTCACAAATGCACCTTGATTCCACGGACATATACATATATTTCCAGGCCAATCCTCGACTTTCTTCTGCCTACTAAAGAAACGGGTTTTTACTTTTCCGATTGATGTACAGGATAAACTTCCAAAAGCTAATTATGTGTCGACTCACCTCACAAATTGCTAGCAGTTTCAGCGTATCCGGTATGATTACACTTCAATTCTCTCTAGACGCCTATATCATGATGCATTCTTACAGCATTCTCATGCAAGCTTGTTCTTCTTATCACTTTTGCAATAACCCCTTTTCAATTGCAGATAAAAGAAACGGCTGTTCAAGCACAGTTCAAGCGATTAATTACACCAAAACAAACACCTTGGCACTGTGTGGAGATATGATTGGCCTGGGGCAATAGATTTGTAATTGGTTCTTCATTCTCTATCGCTGGCTATCTAGTATCTGGTATCTATATGTCTTCTATTTGTTATCTCTCCTTATATATTATGAAACGCCAGGGTTCACAGCAACTTGATGTCTGTTCAAAGCTCCGTCGCGTCTTCATCCCTTCTCGGTACTATGCAGTCAACATTTGCGATCGCCGAAACGGACTCAGAAAGGGAGGAAAGATTGAATGGGAGGAAACGGCCTAGGCGAACGGTCAACGCTTGTGTAAGATGCAAGGCAAGGAAGCAACGATGCGATTTGCAGGAATTCGATCATGGACCATGCCGTGCTTGTAGGAAGTCCAATGTTGGTAAGTTAATTCTTCCTTCATCTGTACTGTGAGGATTAACGAAGTACCCAGAATGTTTAGTCACCGAAAAGGTGAAAAAGTCAGCATACCCCGATGACTGTGAGTGCGTGTCTAATTACTTTGGACACGTTCATATAATTTCTCTCTAGACGTTCACAGTCTAGAAACTCGGGTGGCTGATTTGGAGAGTCACCTACAGGCTTTGAACCCATCTGGCGGCTACGGCAATGATCACTGGGATCAATCTGCCAATTCTACTTCTTCATCCCCCATTGCATCAAGGGGATGGGAATCAACGACTGATGACGGCGGTGATGAAGAAGAACAAGTTGCACGAGGAATTGCACTTCTCTCCCTCCATGGTGCCGCAGAACCTCATTATGTCGGAGCTAGTAGTGGGTGGTCGTGGGCGAAGACAGTTCTAGGGTGGGTAACATTTGTAGATGTCAATTCATCGAGCTTGATGTTTGTTTAGGACGCTAGAACCTAATCGGCTCTCCTCAAACAGAGCCCACATACACCGATTTCGTGATCTTCCCGACTTCAGAAATAAGCGCAAGGCAACTCCGACGTCCGGCCTGCCTTGCATACCCTCACCTGCCGTTGCAGATATTTTAATCCGAGCTGTCTATGAACATATTCAGGCGCGGTATCCTTTCCAATGTTGGCGAAGTTTTAACGCCTGGCATGCCGATAGAGATAGGTATCTTGTAGAGGAACACAAAGTGGAGAGCGACCGGACAGCTGCTTTCTTCATTTGGTCAGTGTTTCTATGTTTATACATGATAAAAGCGTTGAATTTTCTTTCTGGAAGGCTGATGTATGCCACTGGAGCTCGCTTGCTTCAATCTACTGCATTGCCAGGGCTTCATGCACCTGAGGTTTATTACGCGAAAGCGATGGAATATTTGGACAACATTGTCACTCTTCACAATCTTGCCAATATCCAGGGTGCGTGATCAAACATTTCTCACCAACCGTTCCATGTCATTGATTTGAATGTAGCGTTCTTACTTCTAGCTGTGTACTCACTACGGTGTACAGAAGGGCCAAGTGTATGGCACCTTGTAGGTATAGCGTTGAGGCTGTAAGTTTTGAGCATCTGTTGTCTATTTGGCCTAACCTATGGCGGTTTAGGTCAATTGAACTGGGTCTTCATCGGAAAGCCAGTCGACAAGCAAGGTTAAGAGATCCGTATACCGTTGAACTGCGGCGCAGAATATTTTGGTCTGCCTACGGCTTGGACAGATTCATGGCTCTCAACATGGGTCGCCCCCTCGGAATTCAGGACGCTGATATTGATGTGGAGGTAAGCCTCTGAACTTTAATGGTCTTCGAAACCTGAGGCTTATATTTAGCTTCCCATGGACATCGACTTCGCCGAAAGCGACGACACTGCGTTGAGGGAAATGTCAGAGAAGGAATTGCATGCATCCACGGCACCATCTCCCTCCGAGGAACAATTTCGTATAGCAAAACCTATTACTACGATGACGTCTGCCTTGCATATCATCAAGTGTCGACAGATTGAAAGCGAGATACAGCGACTAATGTATCGGGTAGACCGAGTGGAGACTCCCCCTGAGATGGAGAATGAGGTTGCCAGAATTTTGGCCAGATTAGACCGGTGAGACTGTTTTCCCTAACCAACTTGAAATAGGATCGTATTTCTGATTGTCATTGATTAGCTGGAAGGCCAACATCCCACGCAAAATTGAGGGTCTCGACCCACCTTCTCCACCGTGCTGCACCCCTGAATGGTTTTTGTGGCGGTACTACGAGGCGACTTTATTTTTGCTGAGGCCTCTCACGATCAATGCCGACTCCTCTGACCCGCTACTATCACGTTGTGCTCATGCCGCTGCTGGTTCTCTTGAGGTATCGTTTCGGGTGCACAATCTCCACAGGCTACATGGGCTAACAATACTTTTCCCTTAGGCCCAACGCAAACTCCACCAAGTCCCACCAGTCAGCCTCTCCCTTTCTGCCCTCCACTCAGTCTTTCTGTCAGGTTTGACCCTTTTGCATTGCTTACACCTCGATCCCCGCGTCGTTACTCGTGCATCGGCAAATAAGGCCATACGCGCGTGTTCGAATACACTATTTTTGTATGCCCAGCATTTTGTCGCAGCTGAGCCCTTCCGTGATGCATTCGAGGATATGGCAAATGCCTGTTTGGATAAGGCGGAACAAGGTGATGGAGACAGCATGGGTATGGATATCGCCGGTGAAGGCCTTTCTGCGAGAATAGAAAAAGAAGTATCTTCCAAGCTCGACGTAGATCTGATAGACGCTGCCGACGATGTCAACGATGCTTCAATTCCGGGCCCTCTTTGGGGGAAGCAATTGGGCAATATGTCTAAGTTGATGACGGAGGACCAAAGAGAGAACTTTTATGTGCGTTTTCGTTTTTCGTTTTTCGTTTTTCTCCGTCAAGGGGAGGGGAGCGCTCCGTTTCTAATGCTTCTTCGTTCACAGGCCCTAGTTTCTTCGCTTGGATTCCTTACGCCCACTACTGACGTACCGACGAGTCCAAATTCGCAAACAAATTTCTGCGGTAATTCTTCGCCATTGTCGAATGTTGATCAAGATTCCAAAAGGATCTTGTTAAGCGCTCGGGATTCAAAACCATCTGCAGATATAAGATGGTCGCATTCCAAGTCGACGACAAGCGCCTCGATGTTCAGGTCTGCCACAAAGGTGCTTTACCAGGCAGAGGGTCCTTATTGGTGATTATAATTAAGTATTTATCTTATTTCTGTATCCAATATAATATGTATTGTAAAAGCTACTGTAGATTGAACAATTTGTAACAGTGATTTGTATCTCGAAGACATATCCGATTTGTAGTTGACTGTATGTCTAGTTAACCTGTTTATTTAGTTGAGCAACCAAGTCCAGCTTTCATATTTTTATGCGATACCTCCATTGCTCAGTGGGGCAACCCAAGAGGATGTGGCCATCATAAGTTTGGACGTCCGTGACTTGTTGTACGTGTTCGATAACTAACTAGCAAAACGGTAATTAATAGATGCCGCCGGTGTAGCTGATCTGCGGCAACTTAAATAAATGTATCCAAACTCCATCAAACTTGTGGCCGTACCGAGGGTGGTCCAGCAACTTGCAAGCGACTCACACTCGGTAAACTGAAAGGCTCGGACTCCGAGGGCACTGAAAATTTTAGCGGAGCATATATTCTATCGTGACAGTCCTGATAACACTGTAGACCTCATAGATAGATAGTATTGGAAACGGACGAATGCTTACAACTGTATGGTATGGTGTTTATTCCCGACACACTCAGACTGCCCTCGAACGCAATGGTCATTAACTTCCAAGAAGTTACAGATGTAAGACCAATTCTTAAAGCGTAGAGACAACGCCTAGTAATGACAATAACGTGCGTTGATCCATATGGTAAATATTCTGACTCGGATCCGAGGTGTTGAGGTACAAGTGTTGAGATAGCGTATGTTAGAGCGACATATCCGAGGAAATAAGGGAATTTGAGGTTATAATGTACCCTGATCCTTCGGGTAATTGGACAAATATGGCAATTCATGTTAGTGGCGTGGCTTTCACCAAAGATATTGATATACGCTCTAGCGCTCAGAGACTCTGAGCTGATCCTCGCAAGTAAAATCTAAACTAATTTTCATGGTTTTCTAAGTCTATTTATAGCTCGGGGGTGCAGCCTGTGTATGCCGTCGACAGATCTGGGGAGCATGAATCTCCGCAAATAGTCCCCTTATATGCAAGTCCGACGGCTGCCACGAGCTCTTTGAGAATGAAGGCAGTGTGCACTGTGCACTATGTTCAACAGTAATGGTAGTGATATGCCATTCGAGTTGGACGAAATCTCGAAGCTTAGTCAGCATTATGAGAGACTGGATCACGCGCACTGGCAAGTTCAACAGATGCAATTTTCAAAAGGGTTTCTCCTAAGGTTTTCCACAAGGATGTTGTACCCTTGCATGGATTAGGATCGAAACCAGCTTCACCGCCGGGCCAAGTTACGCCTACGTTACGACCACAGATTCAAGTCGTCAAGAACTTTTCACCGCCGGCTATCAGACCATGCATTGAAGACCACGAAAAAAAAATTTGACAAAATCGATAAAATTAAATCAATTGGGGACCCTTCAGGACAGAAATATCGATAATGGAAGGGCATGAGAGACTGTTAGATCAGAAAGTAAGGCTGTCAACAAATACCTGGTTTCTTGATTAGTGGGAATCTACTGATACAGAGGTAGTCCCATTTCGAATTCTATTGTTATACTCTTGTACGAAAAATAGATGCTGACCCACCTTCATCACGATAGCCATGCGAATGTACACTGCCCAGCCCCGAACTGTAGCAAAGGAAAGCTCCAATTCTAGAGGACATTTGTAATTCTCTAGAATGAAACGTTCAAACTCACCCAACAAAGCATCAGCGTGTAGGGCAATGGGGGTTGAATGTTGAAGACTCTATTAACATTATGGTTCTCCGATACATCTGCCTGTTTTCAAAGCTGTTTATTGGCATTCATAACAGTACGCTCCCCACTTTCAATCAAACTCCTGTTCCTGATTTCTTCATCTTTATTCGGCTGTTTCTTTTTGGTGGTTTGACAGGAAATTGCCGCCGGGACTCGTTTCTTGATCTTCCCAATTCCCATTACTGAATAGATGACAGCGATCTCTGCGGTACGGTACCGGACACTTGCGCAAGACCCGTCTATCATCCTATCATGTCGTGATGTTCCTGTAACACGCGGACAGATATTTGGCCATTTTCGTACCGGCAACTTGTCCGCATCTCGTCTCGGAGTATGCAGAGGGTACCTTCGCCTTCATATACTTTAAAGAGCATCCGAAAGGCACAGATACAGCATCGCCTTCCTCCTTTCTGCCATGTCCTCCACTGGTTCAAAGCAAAGCATCGATGATCTCAAGGATGAACGGGACTTCAGAGGCGATTCTGAGAAATTCGAACCCAAAACCGTCCAGGAGGAATATGGGGCCGCTTTTATCAAGAAAACGATGTTAGCCTTTCTATTTGCTAGCGCGTTTCTTGTTTTCAAATCGTTTACAGTCGCTTAATCGATTGGAGGATGTTACCGTTGCTCGGTTTGGTATACTCTGTCGCCCTCGTTGATCGAACCAACCTTGGGGTTGCTCGCACCGCAGGAATGCAGGAAGACCTGGTATGACCGTTGTATCAGTCAGCGTTCCGATTGACTAAAAATGCTTACAGAGACTCGACATAGGCGAGCGTTATAGTATCGCCTCCATGGTCTATTTTTTTCCATATACCTTGTTGTACGTAATTCATAGAGCCTCTTTCGAATGTTTACTGACTCCTCGAATGTAGTCAAATTCCTGGAAACATTATTCTCAGAATGATAGGTGCTCGTGCATGGCTGACCATATGCGTTGTTGGGTGGGGTGCTGCACAATTGGGCATGGCCTTTGTGACAAACTGGGGCGAGCTCTCTATCGCCCGCGTTTTCCTTGGTGCTTTCGAGGTACACTTTCTGTATACCTATACTCGTGGCTGTTTCTGACCTTTCTTTCTTAAGGCGGGATTATTCCCTTCTGTAGCGTTTATTATTACGACGTGGTATACACGCTACGAGGTTCAAAAGAGACTCGCAATCTTTTACCTAAGTTCCATCGTGGTCAACAGCTTCAGTTCAATCATCGGTAAGTTTGCGAGTCATTTTTCTGCACGATGTTGGGCTGATCTGGGGCTAATATATCAGCTTACGGAATTACCAAGCTAAAGGGGAAAGCGGATCTCAATGGATGGCAGTGGATTTTTCTTTTAGAAGGAATCTTCACAATCGTGCTGGGCATCCTTACATGGCTCTACATACCTGACTTCCCTGATAAGAGCCGCTTTATCAATGAAAAACAACGTGCGGTGCGTTACTGGCAATTATGATTCTGCTTCTTTTTGGGTTAATATATTGAACCGTCATTCTAGATGATTTTGGCTCGTGTAGAGGAAGACAGAGGAGACTCGGTTCCGGATGAAATGACGGGGGCAAAGGTCATCCTACATCTGAAGGACCCCTTGGTGTATATGTATGGTAAGTCTCTGATCTTTTTAACGTACCTCATGAGTTACTGATGCTGTGTTATATAGCACTTATGTTCATTGCCACTACAATGCCCGCATACGCAATTGCGTTTTTCTCCACTATCATCATCAAAGGGATGGGCTACTCGGAGAAAGCCGCCCTCTTGCTGACTGCTCCGCCCGGTGCCTTTGCTGTAAGTCAAGAATCAGCTAAATTCAGTCGTTTTCTCCGCCGATCTTCATTTGACTCCTTGATATCAAGGGCGTTTCATGCTTCTTCTTTGCTTGGCTGTCCGACAGGACTAAAAAACGTGCCATATGGATGGTCTTACAGAATTTTATCTGTATTATTGGTCTTTTCTTGACCGCTTATGCTACAAGCAATCCTGTGCGGTACTTTGGCCTTTTCCTTGTCAATGCGGGAGCGACGGGATGTGTACCCGGTGTTTTGGCTTATGTGGGTGCTTCTCTGAGTGGTAGTCAATTCATCATTTCCTTATGTCAACATCTAACTTCTCAGAGTGCGAACAATATAACAACCCACACCAAACGGTCTGTCCAAACTGCCTTCATCATTACAGCTGGTGGCATTGGAGGTATTATGGCCACGACTATCTTCCGACAGCAAGACTTTCCTAGGTGAGCTATTATGCGAGTGAGATTTTCTTGGGTTTTCGATTGACTTTTTAAACAAGATATCTTAACGGCTTGTGGGCTACCGTTGGCCTACAAATTCTCATGATAATACTTTTAGCTGTAACAACCTTTATTTTCACGCGTCGGAACAGACTTCGCAGGGAAGGTAAAGTCGGACCTTTGGAAGGCCAGGAAGACTTTTATTACACGCTTTAGAGTCTTTAAAAGACCGATGACATTGGAGGATAACTGAGCACGAATTTTCAACGAAGTATCCATGTAAAATATCCACGACTCTTCACAAGATCCAATCCACCATACTGGATTAAATGATTCCTCATTTTGTAGATTGTAGGTGTTGTATGTATGTTAGTAGTTAATCATAACTCTGTTAGTTACAAACACGCATGAGAAGATCTTAAATTAGCCGGAGCACTGAGTTGATTGACGCCCGTTGCCATGCGTTGGCGATGGACTCATATGCATACACATCCACGGAAAGCTGGATACTATTCCCTAAGACGATAGTTAACCGGAATTCAGTTCATTCTGGAAGGAGTGTGCCTCTCTATAAGAGACGACGTCTTAGTAAACGGCCCATTTAAGGAAACGTGGCATTGCTGTGACTTGCTTTTCAGCATAGGTGGAGTAATATGTATTAAAAATTGCCGGGTAAGTCACCTTATCTATCAGAATATTAAAGCCTTATCACAGAGTATATAGAACAACATTTTCTCACTTATATATTCTGCCAACCGCGGAGGTGCCCATACATAGCATTTGGAATCTTTTCAACACGAGAACATCATTTAATTTATTATAGGACCATCTATAAAGCTGTCTCTGTTTTATTGGAGACGTGACGAGGTCCCGGTAGTAGACTTGCGAAAGCCATTCAATGCCAGTGGGAGGCAATGTAATAAGATTGTGAATGCTTCTTGAATCTGTGGATTACTGTATACAATACACGGATCAATTTATCTCCATTGCCCTGTGGTTCATTTACGTACGCGCCTAATGCGCACGTCCTTCTAGAAAGGTTCACCTGACTGAGTAGTGCCTCGCGACTCGCGACGCGGTATTGCACTCATATCACGTGATGAGAATTAACATGTAACAAATCCTCGGACCGATTGTGAACTTTGAAATGTGAATCATTGCAAAAAAAGCTAGGTACGAGTCCATTACGGGTTGGGATGTAGCCGCATGCTCTGCTGGGGTAAAGGGCATTTCTAGCTCTTAAAAGGCGGAAGGATCCGTCACTATCATTCTTACTACCTTTCCCTCCCCTCTTCACTCTCCTGTTAACGATTTAGAGGCTGCGGTACTGGCAAGTTAGCAACTAGCCAGTATTATTGATACTGACACCTTTTAGCGGTCATTACATGGGAACAGCCATTGGACCCTCCGTGCGGACAAGCCTGGACCTCGGGGAACACCTTCAGTTAATCCTATAGTCGCTTATGGCTCGTGTACGAGCACCCCACCTGGTGCCCCATTACCTTGGCTGAATCCGAGACTCTGTTGAGAACGTATGCTTGCGGCACTTACTCAGAATCTTTCTGGTGGTGGAGCTTGCTTTCTTAATTTTTACATCATCTATGTGCTGCTCCTGCTGCCCCAGAATGTTGTGGAGATTGCCAAACCTCACATCAAGCAAGCATTGGGTGTTCGCTTCTCTACGGATCCAGTGCACATGTTCTGCCACTTTCCCGCGTACTCCTCTTTCAGTTTGCCTAATGAGTTAACTCTGTGCCCACACATATGCTAGTCCTCATGGGTCCTTGTAGCTCTCTTTGCTGCTCAGCTCTGTGCTGTTTCGGTTAATGTATCAGTGCGAGGCAGTCTATGGCCTGTGATCCGATGAAGCGCTTCTACCACCCCCACGGACCCTTTTAGAGGTTGGATATACCTTGTAGCTGTATTCCTGTACATGAAGCCTGCCACAACTCGAACCCTTTTTTCTTATTAATTTCTTTACTCCCGATAGTATCCGTATCTACCGTCCTCTTTGGAAGGTCGGCATCTATTACGACATGGCCAGTCTCCCTTCGTTTACCCAGGCCTGTCTTCGTTGCTGACCCATGCATGTAAGCTTCTATGGACAGTAATCGGTACAATCCGGTAATCCCCCTTGTTGCATGCAGGCTGCGGCTCCGATTTCGTCACAGAATCTTTTCTTGCAATACCTTCGAATACATGCCACCTTGTTCATCTCTTCGATAATATGCTCAATGTGCAAGATAGACGATAAAATTCGAGATTGGCATTTATCTTGCCCGATCGCTGTTTTATTTCTACATCACGGTGTTGAACGTTCCTGGCCCTCTTCATGTCTTGTACGTCTTCGATCTTATCAACAGAATTCCTCCACATCTTGATTCCTCCGATTGCCTTCTTTTTGACCTTTTGACCACAAACGACTTACTTCTTCCTCGATCGTTTTAAATAGAAAGATCTATAATCTTCCCCCAAATGTGTTTTTGTTCCTCGGCATGTGTTTGCGAAATACGTGTATGTGTCGATTACCCCCGCGTGCAATAGTAGCACTGCAACATGTTCCTTCAGTGATGATTCGCAGCAAACTCTTGTCTAATAACACCTCTGTGCCAAGTATGACCACGAGCGTCCAGGATTTGCTGCCGCAGAAGGGGTGAAATTTGGGGTGCTAACTTCATACTTCATCCCCAACAGGAGCTCCGTTGATCCTGCAGTTTTGCCGCCTTTGCTTGTCACATTTACGCTTTGAAAGAGGTAGGGGTATTCAAGATAACATTCATTTTTGCTGTCGTGGAATGCTAAATATATTAATTACAGCACTCACTTTTGGCTTTAAGACCACTGCACCCTGCAAGATTGTCTTCCTAACTCTACTTAATCGTCAGGGTCGTCATTATCCTGTATTCGTTTCTTTCGTCGACCGGTACATCATCCGATGTCTCTAACATCTTGCATATCTATTTGTCAGGTCAAGTTCGAACTTCAGAGTTCTGATCGGCCATGCTCTAGGGACCCTCGCTTCATCCAATGCTTCTGGGAGCCAAAATTCTGGTTAATTGCCTCGTCTGATTCGAATTCGTCCGCGTCGCTCTCCGGTCCATGAATTCTGCCCCATTGCAGACAAAGGACGTCTATAGATGGGCTATGAAACTTACCTCGGGGCAACATCTTTGGTCTTTGATAAGTTACTCCTTCCTATCGTGCAATGTTATGCATTTTATTCTTGCATCATTCACTCTAGGTCTTCCGCGGGCTCACGGTATCCACGATTTGTCAAAAGGAAGGAAGGAAGAAACGTACGTGCAGTACCATGTTGTTTATTTATTTGCACTCAGCGATCGTTAGGCAGAGAAGCTGGAGAGATCCTGTTTACACCAGAGGGCTACGTCTATTTCTCGGGCACTGTTACAATTTCTTGAACATGAGGGCGGAAAAACTTGTTCGGTAAATAACCGAGCGGTTCTTTTGAGTCATCAGCTGTTCATACTGGGGATTTTTACTCTTTCGTTTTTAGTATGGTTTTAATTTTGCTTTTCTGTCCTTTTTTTTATCGTTTAGGCTTTTTGAACTCTCCAGACTCAGACCGGCCGCTTATGTCCATTCGCTAATCCGGACTTTCTTTGCTGATTCTTTCTTTGTACGTCAATGAGTTGGCGTTATGCTGAATTCGCTAAATTAGCACAGCACATATATGGTTGCCCTTTCTCCTTCTTCGAAAGACCACCCCGGCGTGCACCTCGAACTTTTATGAATCGATCAGAAACAGTATGCCACTGCGATTTACATGGAGGCCCTTAATATTGCCGAAGTGTGCCGTAAATGCACTCTCATTCTGCAGTCCTCACTTCGTCGTCTGGCATCGATAACGAGGCCGCAAAGATTTCGAATGTTGCGATTCATCTTGTTCGAAGTAGATCGAGGTTGGATGATCCCAGATTCATCGGATCAAGATCCGCGGCCCGCCTGTTTTCCGCTTCCTATAAATGTCTCTGGCTACATAGCTATCCTGCAACATTCTCTTCGTTTAATCTCTACATTCTTTAACATAATGGTATGTCGTTCACCTACAATCTATGCGTATTTCTCTAACAGTTCAGTGATTTTTTAGGGCGTTACTGTTGAAACTATTGTTCCTGGAGACGGTGTTAACTATCCTAAAAGAGGAGGTAAGTGAATGCGCGCTTAATGTTTGCGAACGAAAAATCTGAATTTTTGACCGCAGACAAAGTGACCATTCACTACGTTGGAACTCTCACTGATGGAAAAAAATTTGACTCAAGCCGGGATCGGTAAGCAGCTATTCTCCTTTCTACATTCGCCCTCGCAGATACACTATTGACTCCTCGATGTAGTGGCAAGCCATTCGAGATAGAAATTGGCACAGGAAAGGTTATTAAGGGCTGGGATGTAGGTACGCCGTACAGCATCTATGTCCACTTGATTTATAGCTTACACTTTAAGCATAATCAGGTGTCATGCAACTGTCCTTAGGACAGATAGCTGTCCTCACAGCAACCCCGGACTTCGTTCGTGGCCTATGTTTTCTTTTATGAAAATTTGATTGACTTGACCATTTAAATCAGGCATACGGGCCACGTGGGTTCCCTCCCACCATTCCTCCAAATTCAACGCTCAAATTTGAGGTTGAGTTGATGAGAATCAACTAATTTCACTTTTTCTTTGGTTCCGTTTTTCGTCATCTCACATAGATATCACATTTTAGTTGGGCTTGGGCTTAGGTTTTCTGTTTTAGTTTCTCTTTCAAGTTTCTGTTCTCCCTCATCTGTGCTATACCAACCTCCTCACTGTGTATGATATTGTTTTCGTGTGCAATGTTTTCGCTATGTATCAATTTTCTTTTCTTCCTCTTGATAGTTCACCATTGCGGGGCTCCCTGTGCTGAGTCGTCCATCGTCGTTCATCATATCAACGGAAATTTAGGCAAGCGAAGGCAAGCGATCCATGATCATCAAGATTAGATAAGAAGACAACTTTTCCAAGCGAATGCCCGATCAATTTCAAACTCTTGGAAATCTGAAGCTTGTTTTTGTACCCTGATTCTAAGTATTGCATATGCTGTTAAGGTCAAATGATGTGCCCATATATTTCCCTGGAAATAGACACCTTAGACTCAAGCGACCTTCAGTATCACATATCTCAGTTCAAAACAAGCTGTCCATGGTCCCATGTTTGAAAGAAGCGTTCGGGTTACGCCTATTCTCCGGCATTGTGATTAGAATGAAAATCCCGATAGATAATTTGGTTGATAGAACAGGGAGACCCTGCAAAAGGTAATGTATACATTCTGCAAATTTTCTTGCTCCATCGGTTGGATCATGTGTACAGCTATTGTATAGTATCGCATACACAAATACCAAACTAGAAGACGTATCTGACGAATAGTACTGCTTGCCGGATCGATATCGTCCGAAAGAAGCACTGGAAAAACGTCCCAATACGCGCATTGAGACTTGGAAAACACTACTTCGTGTGGTCCAATGCGAAAATGCACGCAGTTCTTGATACTTGACAATTTTCCATTTAGAAAGAAGTACTGGTGTTCCGAGAAGCTGGCTAGACTAAAATTAACTCATAATTTCAACATATTGCCTAGATGTCGTCAGTGGGGCACAATCTGCGTTTAAATGGCAAGTTATGTTCAGCATATCTCCGACACATAACACTAACTGAGAGGGACGAATTTGGCAAAGTGTATCTATGTATCTATCAGCCTTTCCTGTATGAAAGCTGGGCAGCCTTAATTTTGGCCAGAAGGAGCCGAGTTTACCATACTTTGACCTTACAATAGCTACTGTGGACATGGGTGGTAAAATATATTTGCATCATCATCTACCCTGGTGCATCCCACGAAGCATAACGTGATACTCATGGGAGAGAACTACACGATGATATCGTCGAAAATCTGATTGCCTGAGGTGATTGATGGGAGATACAGCTTAATACGGGCGCTTAATTTCAAGCATTCATCACCATATGACGACAAGGATTTTCGTGAAATTTCAAAGAACAGTTTAAATAACGTGCGTTTCCGGGTATCCTAGCAGATGCTACAGCTTCTTAGAAGCGTGCGGATTAATGATAAGTATAGCGCATTGAAGTCTGAACTGCTTCTTCGTCTCCCACACTGGTATACAAAAATTTGATCGGTTTGTACAGTCTGACTCATCCCTGGACTATATTCTTATACGAATCACTGGGTAATATAGTCTTGTGCGTTTGTCAAAGCATTGCTGCGCGAATCTTTGCGAGGGCATCACATGTATGAGCCGTAGAGTTGAACAAGTCTCTGACTGCCCCAAAGTAATCAAGCTGTAGATTAAATAGGATCCCGCTATGTCTACGTCGGCTCTGTAATGTAGATGAAGACAAAGTATCCCGGAGTATAATTTATTTCTGTCAAACAACGAGGCTCACGGAAACACCGCCAATGGCTCGGGGGTGGGGAAGGCAGTACTTGGTTTGCCTTCTTTCTCACGCAAACTTAATCTTGGAATTCTTGAAGTGTATCAGACCCTTTGTTATCACCTTTACAAAACAAGTTCCGAGGCATTACTCGCGGAGTTTGGAAGTTGGTCGACAAAAATACGAATGGTCCGTCCAAGTCAGTCCATGGTATATTTTAGCAACGTAGAGAAGCCCCTTTGGGCATTATCCACAATCTATTAAATGATTTATTTTAGTATTGAATTGACTACTTTGTAGACTGAGCAATTTATCCGGTATCACTGATATCAATCTACAAAGGAATCGATATCCGTGCGCAGCAATGGTATTGGCCTGTTGGTACCACCAATATGGTGCGCCTATCTTTTAGAAAAACGCGAACATATTGTAACCATTGCATTGACGCTGCCAATCCTCAACCCTGTAGACTCCAAAAGAAGGGGTTCTCTTTTCACATTCGAGATTGCCTTGATTTACATTGCTTACAGGGCGTGTCCAGGCTAAATTTAGTTTTCTGATTACCAGAAGTGGCAATTGGGACATAGTCCTTGGTCAGGACTCACTGCGCGCACAGGCTACGATGCCACAGTAGACTGGTAGTATTTTCAACCTTGGGCACCGAGTTGACTATAAGCAGAGGCATATGTACAATGAAGAACACTTGATTGTGAAGACTGATATTTAGCTGATCGATCGTGTCCAAAAGAGGCACAGTAATTATGCTTAAGAATATCAAGTTGATCTCAAAGGCATTTTACTTGATTCAGAAGAAAATGATCTATCTGTGAGACAGATCTTTTACATCCTCGTTGAAAGCGATGTCGACGTTAACCACTGGGAACTCGCCTTGGGAGTTCAGGTGGTGGGTACCCAGCTCTCATAGGAATCGAAGACGTGAACATGCAAGTCATGGCAAACATTGTCAGAAGAAAGCGCAAGCCAAAGTCGGCACTATGCCTGTCGCGCCGGCTGCTGAAGTTGCTATTCTATATGAGAGTCTAGCCAAATCTCCCCGCTGCTCGTGAGACCGACGATGCATTCGCCTGGCATGAACAACGTTATCGAAATCATGAAACAAGTTGAGTGGCAAGCACACAAATAATGGAAATCACTGTGGCCACGATAAGCAAATAAATTGAATACATGAGTTTCATAGTGACGGAGCATTGAACTACTAATACCAGGCAAATACAAGAACTGTAACATACTGTGAGTTAGAGCCTCGTGATTTGACCCAATGAAGAAATTTCATTAGTTTCGAGTAACATCATAGCATAGTTGTGAGTTATGTCATTTCAGAGGCAATGCGGAGATGTACTGCATTGGCATTGGTTCCCTCTCGTATTCGAGAGAAAGCAATGTTAATGATGTCGAAGGTTCAAACAAGGTTCAAACGTACAGCTCCGACGATGTGGCTGTTCATTTGTTTGGTTTATCTTCTATCACAAACAAAGCTTTCACCTAGCCGGCGCTTTAATGACAATCTCGTCACTTTACCGATAAACGCTGTTGTGCCACCTGTAAAATTTAGATGTCAAACTCAAACAACTTGGATGTAAGTGGACTGTCATATGCTGTACCTAACATCGTTCAATGTACTACTTTAGCGAGCTATAGAAATCGTACAAAAGGCCATCGACGAAGATGTCAAACACAACTACGCCGAAGCTTACAAGCATTACCAGAACTCCTTGGATTACTTCATGTTAGCCTTGAAGTGTGAGCAGAATTTTATGAATTACATTGTTTCTAAGCAGCGCTGATTTCTTTTTTAGATGAGAAGAACGACAAGTCGAAAGCACTGATTAAGTCCAAGATCAACGAATACCTGGGTCGCGCCGAAACTCTGAAAGAACATCTCATGACAGATAAACGAGGCAAGAATGCCGTCGGTGTGAATGGTAGTGATGGATCTACAGGCCCCTCAGGGAAATCGTAAGTCGCTGGTTTTTCAGGGTGATATACGTCGATTAATGCCACAACTCAGGAAAGATGACGGTGACGAACATGATGCCGAAACCAAGAAGCTGCGGGCGGGGCTGTCCGATGCTATCCTCTCAGAAACACCGAACGTTAGCTGGGACGATGTTGCAGGTCTTGAGGGCGCTAAAGCAGCATTGAAGGAGGCTGTCATTCTACCGATCAAGTTTCCGCACCTTTTCACAGGCAAGCGTACACCATGGAAGGGCATTTTGCTCTACGGTCCCCCGGGAACAGGGAAATCGTATCTCGCCAAAGCTGTTGCCACCGAGGCAAAGAGCACTTTCTTCAGCGTTAGTTCAAGTGATTTGGTTAGCAAGTGGCAGGGTGATTCAGAACGGTAGGCACCCTCGGTTTCGAGTTTTTCATATAGCTCACCTTTTGACTAGATTGGTGAAGAATCTCTTCCAATTAGCTCGCGAGAACAAACCTTCTATTATTTTCATCGATGAAATCGACTCTTTAGCTGGCACACGTAACGAATCCGAATCTGAGGGCTCAAGACGAATCAAGACTGAATTTCTTGTGCAGATGAATGGTGTTGGACATGACGATACCGGAGTTTTAGTACTGGGTGCCACAAACATTCCATGGCAGCTTGATAATGCAATAAAGCGTCGGTGCGTTTATGTCATATTTCTTTATGAGTCTTCTTTGCTGACGGGATTCTAGTTTTGAAAAGCGTATATATATACCCCTCCCTGGCGCTGAAGCTCGACGACGCATGTTCGAAATTCATGTTGGATCCACCCCCTGCGAGCTTTCTCCTAAAGATTACCGAACTCTAGCCGACAGGACTGAGGGGTATTCAGGATCCGATATCTCGATTGTCGTCCGCGATGCACTCATGCAGCCAGTGCGTAAGGTGATATCTGCGACACACTTCAAGAGGGTGGAGAAAGAAGGAGAAATGAAATGGACACCTTGCTCTCCAGGAGATCCTGCGGCAGTTGAGAAGACCTGGTCTGATATCGAGTCTAACGAGCTTGTCGAGCCACCACTCAAAGTAACCGACTTCCTGAAATCTCTTGAATCCACGCGGCCGACCGTCACGGAAGCTGATATCCAAAAACATGACCAATGGACGAAGGAATCTGGTGAGTACACTTTAGACCTGAGCTATCAATCAACAACCTGATGCTCGACGTGCAGGGAATGACGGGGCGTAATGATATTTATCAATCAACCTTGACTTTTTGGCTGGTTGGATCTTGTAAATCACGGTGTATGTACTTCATTTATTAACACGACTAAAGGCCCATCCTTGTATATCACCATGCTCTTTCGGCTATCCGAGGAAGGTTTTTCAATGTGATAGGCTATTGATCAGATGCGGCAAACAAGGTAGAACCTAATTCTTGACGCGACAATAAGGTAGAGTGTTGTCAAATCACCTACCCACGGAATGCATGATTGCATTATATATGGCTTAATTAGCGGAGTACGCAAAAAAGGTAAATGGCACCTCGACATTAGGTATGTTCACATTCAGGGGTTATAGCACATATTACAGCTAATGTTTTGCGAAATCCAGGCAAATTTAAACCCTCTGCCTGTTCCACAAACCAACCTTTCAGTAATTTCTTTGCATCTCTCATATGTGGCATGCGAGCATATGAGCTCGATAATGGCAATAGTCACAAATATCCGTTCATCTTTGTTTTCCATAATCTCGATACACGTTTCGTCACCCTTCAATTACAATAAAAATGATTGCACTGGAGCTCGTATACAACGAGGATGGGAGCAGGTTTCCCTAGAGAAGTTGAGAGTGAAATATCCGAAGACTTTGGGAGCATCGGACAGGCTTAATCGTAGGGCGGCTCGCACTGGTGGGGACAGATATGGGATGCCAATGCAAGGAACGCGGGAGTGACCCTTCGTTTGTCTATCCAAGTAAGCAAGTCATTGCAAGGAGAACATCATACTAAATCTTTACTCTAGCCAAGAAGCTCAACGTTGGGCACTTGAACCTCTACCTGTTGCGACTTTCCTGGAGCCGGAGTTCCGGACGATCTACAAAGATTAATTGGATATCTTCACCGCGAAATATTTTTGTTCGCAAATTTTTCAATCTACATCACATTGGCTATATCATCCCGCTACATAAGCTCCAAGATTTCGATGGATTCTAAAATTTGATTGTTCATTGTGACTGGTATATTATCTTGGACTTGTTGTATTCTTTTCTGAAGATTAAGGCATGCATCCCTATTAAACCAGAAGAGTCAGGGCCAAATTTGCCATATTACATACTTAACGTACCCAATTCTGCTTGACGAATAAATACATGTCCATGGTGGTATCCAACGTCGCATTGGACTTATGTCTCTTCGGATTTCCAATATCGGTAGCAGTCATTGTACGCAGTGAGGTTTTATAGGGTTTTATGCAGTCGAGCATATTCAATTATTAAGGATGAGTACGGAGGACTGCGAACTCTGAATCTCCGTTCGCTTTTCAGAACAAAAACACACGCCCAGGACCCAACAAGATCACGTGTGACGCGTCTCTCTATTCAGATCTGACTCGCAGTTTTCTCTTTCAACTCCTTTTCTGCCCTCATTAATCACTCCCACTTGTCTTCATCCTACAATACAACTTGCTGCTACCATCTCTTCTCTCACAAAATCCCTGAACCCTCTGACTTGGAACCTTGGAATTGGAAAACATGTGTGACTGTCAAGAATCGACCATCAAAACGAATGAATGTTGGTTGATTACTTGTACTAATAGCAAACAAGGTCAGGTGTCTGAAAATATATTGCGCCTTGTCCCCCTCACTCTTCTTCCTTCAGGCCAACACCCTCAAACCCCTCTTCGTTCTCAGCATTGTTGGGGGCACAATTATGCCACTTGCGGAAGAAGAATTACTACGGCAGCTTCTGGACAAGTCTTTCAAAGTTAATTACCCTCCTGGCCTATACCAAAAAGACGTACGGCCAGATAGTCCAATAGAGCCTCCTTTCAAGTTTTACGACCTCCATATTGGATCCAATCACAGCTTGCAGCGCGTTGTACTTCTTCCATCCATCCCGCACCTCTTATCCAAAATTTGCGACTCTACCGTTCAGGAATTCTTGGCGAACGGCCATGCAATATCTTCACAAGTATTTGAACGCTGTTTAGATATGGCACAGGCTAGATTCAGCGATGCCCGCTCTGTTAACGTGTTCTATAATATCCACATTGGGGCCATATCTCGAGCATATCTCTTCAAACTCTGCGTTAATCCTGATTCAGAAACTGGGAATTCACCCTTTTCGTATACCTCACACATTGTCAACGAACCAAAGTCATTTTACATTTCGAAAGCGTATTTGACATTGTACGAGGACCACTCTGGAGGGATCCATCTAGATGATGAGCTCAAGGAAGGTTTATCACAATCGACCGAATATGAACTCCTAGCGCTTCTGAAAAGGTTTCCTAGGTTGGCAATGTGGTATCACTTCCCCATGGTTGATACGTTTACGACAATGTTGCAAAATATAGCACCAGATATCCGTTCATGGGGCCGCGAGTCCCGTACTGCTGGATATCGCTTCATAACCCAGACCATTCCACCTCCAGATTCGCAAATGCTGGCTGAAAAGCTCAACGGTGCTCTCGGAACCACTGGGAAAGGCCTTTCAGTCAGAAGAAGTACATCAAATAGAAAGAGTATCGCTCGAGTAAAAAAGACCATATCTCCACCTTTCGCTACAGAGAGAAATAGATATCGCCCTAGTCTACGGCATTACTTGGAGCATGTAAGTATTTGCGATGCACGCAGAATGGATACGACAGTTATTGACCACTTCTGAAAGGCTTGGGCGCAAGCGGCCATTCACGATACGACATTCATGACTTTCCAATGTGGGCGATATGAGCGTATTGGGATCCGACATAGAGCATCGCAGACGCTCTATCTTTCTGAAGTCATTGATACGGTCAACATCAAAGATCCACATTACCAGAAGATTCATGTCGGGCTTCACATTGCGATATATCAAGATGCTCTGGAAAGAACAAGATCTCAGGACATTGTCCAACAGAAATTGGGATCAAAAGGAAAGAAGCGTGGTTCAGATAGTCTCGAATATCAAGATATTCTCCGATCCAAAAAGCGCCGTCGAGCAGGGGACGCAATGGTTCCAACTTATATACCTAGTAATGTGAGCAGCCCTACTGAATGCTTGGTTCCGTGCTAATTTCCTGTACTTAGATTGGGAAACACTTGGTTGATCGTAAGCTTGCTCTTGTTAGCTTGGACTATGACGCACTGTCTTCCTCTGTGCCTTCTTCGTTTATTCGAATCGGAGAATCATGCAAGCGGATATCTTCAAGGGAGGAAACAGATTGGACAAAGGATGCATTTGAACAGAACAAGTTCGAATCCAAGGAATACTTCACTCTCACATTGCTTGCCCCACTTGGCAATGGTGCGATTGGAACCGCCCACTCTGCTCTGGCCGAAGTTAAATTAGAGTCTGGAGAGGTGCTAAGGGAGAGACTGGTTTTCAAGCTCGCATTCACAGAAAAAAATCAAGAAAAACTGAGGAATGAATTTGATATTTATTGTCATATGTCTCGAGTCGACGGAATTGAAGGGATTCTCGATGTCCATGGTCTTTTCTATGACGCGGAATCGAAAACAATGGGCTTGCTGATGGCAGATGGAGGTAATTCCCTTCAAAAACGAGAGATGGGGCGAACAGGGTCTTACGCTGACAAGGTGACTACCACTCCGAAAGAGAGGTATGCAATGTATATGCTGAGTCCATGCACCGTCTGATCGACTATTTTTCAGAGAAGTTTTTAGGCGTATAGTAGAAAGCCTCCGATTGGCCAAGGTCTTTCATAACGATATCAGAGCCGACAATCTAACGATTGACTCGAATGGTAATGCCTTCATCACCGACTTCGACAGTGCCGAATACCGATACCCAGATGATATCGCCATGAAGGAGGATATGAGGTGCTTAAATGCAATGTTTGAAGGGAAAAGTAGGTACGATTCCTGAACTTGGAAAATATGCTGTTACTTCGAGTTTCAGATATGTATTTTGTAGTTTGTATAATACCCCATGTCGTTTGGCACTTACTCTCAGTTGCTCTGAGTCAAACTGTACTTTTCATAAATCAGCATCATTATTATCACTATTGTATTACACCGTTTAGACATATAACTTAATTATACCCACAAGATTCGTCAGATATTGTATGTCGATATACTGTCGTCTCAAACTCCAACAATAGCCCTTATGCCAGTTGCCGCGAATATCACATGATCGCGTTTGCAACTCTTCAATGTCGCTTTGTTCAACGCCCACTCAGGTATGTAGTAACTGGCCTCTTCAATTAATCCTTAACTCGCTGTCTATTTGACGGACCTCAATGTCATCCAGAGGAGTTCAATCATTTCTAAACCAGGTTTTCAACGCCAATTACAATCCTGGCATGTTCCAAGACGAGGCGGAGCGTCCTCAAGATCTGAAAGTTGTGGCACCTTTCCAATTTTATGATCGACATCTTGCCTCCGACTTGACCTTACAACGCGTCGTATATCTGTCTGGTATTCCACAGACATTATCTGCATCCTGCGATATCGCAGTCAACACGTTTTTGGGAAAAGGAAACAAGTTTTCAACCGCAAAATTTTTCTTCAACATGGAAATACCCGAAATCGAATTTAAAGACGCTAGCACGGTCAGACAGTATTACCTTACTCACGTTGGTGATATAGCTCAGGCGTTTGCATCCAAGTTATGCGTCCATCCTCATATCAAGATTTGGCCGTCAATCATCGAGTTCGTAGATCATGAGGACAGTGGCAGTTTTATGGCGGAAAGTTCTTTGTCAATCACCAAAGATCCGGGAGGGGGGATCTCTTTGGACAATGGACTCGATGGAAATCTGTCTCGGTCGACTATGGAAACCTTGAATACACTCTTAGAGAGGCACCCTAGACTGGCCATATGGCATATCTTCCCCATGGTCAGCCCATTCACGAAGGTGTTCCAGAATATAACGACGGGAGTGGAATTCAAATGGGAAACATCCCGAACGATTGGCTATAGAGCTTTGACTCGTACGAATCTACCCTCCGACGGCCAATCACTTACCAACAGGCTCGTTCGAATGAGTACTTTGCCCAAACGTAGCTCAAGCAAAACATCGTCCCAGAGGATCAGTATCACCAAAGTAGGAAAATATGTTATCCCTTCATCCACTATACAGCGTGCACGATATAGGCCCGACTTGAAGCATTTCCTACAATGTGTAAGCATAGTATCCTCATTTTGAATTTTTGTTGATATCTTCTCAAGGCCTGGACGCAGGCGGCAATTCACGACACTACCTACATGGTTCTTCACTGTGGCCGGTATGAACGGATAGGTATTAGACACAGGGCCACGCAGACATTGTATTTATCTGGTGTAATCGACACCGTTAATATACAGAATCCCTACTATAGGAAGCTCCACATCGGGCTTCACATTGCGATTCTTCAAGATGCGTTGGAACGGATGAAGGCAGGAGAGACTCCAGGCGAGTTTCCCGCATCAAAATCTGTGAAACGCTCCTCAGATCGCGTCGAAGGGCTCGAACGTCCTCCCTCAAAACGACGCCGATTAAGTGAGGCTCCCAGTGTCCCATCCGAGGTTCACGATTCAGTAAGCTTCACCGACTCGAGTGTCCCACTGTTTATTTTAATTAAGCTGGTTAGATTGCAAAGCACCTGGCTCATCGCAAGCTCGCTCTTGTTAGTCTCGACTACGGCGTATTTTCATCATCGGTACCCTCTTCGTTCAGACGAATAGGGGAGTCATGCAAGCGCTATTCGCCTACCGAGAGCACAGATTGGACGAAGGACGTCTATACGCAGAAGAAGTTTAACGACAAGGAATACATTACACTCAAATTACTGGCGCCACTCGGCCATGGTGCAGTAGGTGTCGTTCACCCTGCTCAGGCGGAAGTCGTCCTATCGTCGGGTGCTATTCTGAGGGAAAGTCTTGCCGTGAAGTTGGCGTTTTCGGAGGAGCAGCAGAGCAAGCTTAAAGCTGAATTTGAAACGTATTGCCGTATGTCCCGGTCAAGCGACATAGAAGGGGTTCTTGATGTACATGGCCTGTTTTACGACGCAGAGTCCAATACAATGGCATTTTTGATGGCCGACGGAGGGAAGACCCTTCGACAGCGAGAAATTGAACGAACGGGGAAATTCGCAGAGCAGGTAACCACTACTCAAGAAGAAAGGTAGGTAAATTCGGTCCTCCTTTTCGCAGGGTGACACTTAATGAGTTGATAATTCCAGGGAAGCGTTTACAAGGGCACTGGAAAGTATACACCAAGCGGATATTCGACATTGTGATATTCGAGCAGACAATCTGACGATCGACTCGGACGGTAAAGTATATATCATTGACTTTGACTGTGCAGAGTGGCACAGTCCAGACAGCCTTTCTGACGAGATATCGAGGCTGAATGAAGTTCTTGAAGGAAACTATATCAGGCGCCTTCATTACTGAATCTTGCCATAGTTTTCATCATATTTCTCTTATCTTCATTCAATTTACATTCTAATTATACAACTCCTTTGGTTAGTTTCCGCCTCTCGAACACTCTCGAGTCTTATTTTCTTCATGCAAACGTACATCTTGGGTTTACTCGCACAATCACATAGCCCTACAAAACTAAGGTCATTTCTGGATCCCTCTGATCTCTTTAAGCTTTATCCACCATGACCCCTGAAGGTGCCTCATGATGGGGTGAGTCTATCCTCATGAACCATCGTCACCAAGTTTCTTTGATTTTGATTTATCTTCTATCTCGTTTTCCATCAGACGAATTAATGAGCGAGGAGATGTCACAATTTACAGCAGCTATAGCAAAAGACAATCTCGAGAAGAAACAGTCTATAATAGTGTAGTACTTCGACTATAATTGGAATAATAATATTCATGCACTTGCAACGCTCACTGCAAATTTGTTTGCCAGATTCAAGCCATCAGTTGCTAAAAGCCTGGGAAAAACTACAACGTCAGATGATTTGGATTCAATCATTCAAATTCAACATGACGTCAAAGAACGCGTTCCAGTTTACAATATCAACCTCACCGCACAATCCTATGCGCCAGACCAATCTCTCACATAATGTCGTTTGAAGAAGAAGACACATTCCAGTTTTTCTTACACAGAGCTTTCAATGCCAACTACAATCCTGATTTGATACAGAGCACAGTTGATCAGCCTAGTGAACCAATGAACCCACCTTTTACGTTCTACGATCGGCACCTTGGATCGGACTACATTTTGCACAACGTCGTACACACTCCCTTCATTCCACAGCTTCTATCTAAAATTTGTGATGTCTCTGTGAACCGGTTTATCACAAGCGGTCATAAGTTTTCAGCCACTGGATACATCTACGGCAAGGATATTCCTGGTACCAAGTTTAAGGACGCTAGCGGTGTTCGAGACTATTATGCCACCCATGTTGGTGACACATGCCAGGCCTACTTATCCAAGCTCTGTGTTCATCCAGAAGTCGAAACTTGGCCAACAGTCATTCGATTTAGGGAACACGACAAGGATGCCACATTCTATATGGCAGAAGGACACTTGGCTGTATGCGAAGCGCCATCAGGAGGTGTATTTTGGACGCAGCAGGACGAGCTACCGAAATCGACCACGGATACTCTCAATGTTCTTTTGGATACTTTCCCCAGGTTGGCTATGTGGCATGTTTTCCCTATGGTTGATACATTTACGAGAACAATGCAAAATTCGGTCAATGACACCAAGTTTAAATGGGAACCACTTCGCACGGCCGGTTATCGCTTCAAGACGCGTGTAACTCTACCTCCCGATGGCACAATGCTCTCCAACCTTGTACACGTTCGTAGAGTGTCTCGTAGGAAAATTCCAGGTGGACACCTAACCGATAGGAATACACTTGGGAAGGCAGGAAAATTTGTCACTACGCCCACCGTTACTAAGCGAAAACGATACCGGCCTGATTTTCGTCATTATCTTCAACATGTACGTGACGGGCACATCTTTTTGAACAGTTTAGGATATCTAACATGATACGAAAGGCATGGTCACAAGCAGCAATCCACGATACGACCTTCCTTGTCCTCAACTGCGGACGGTATGAACGCATCGGAATTCGTCATAGAGCCTCACGGACATTGTATCTCTCTGGATTGATTGACACGGTCAACAGCATAGATCCTCGATATAGGAAACTTCATATAGGTCTTTATATTGCCATTTTTCAAGATGCATTAGAGCGTATGAGTGCTCTCAATGCTCCTTCTAAATCTACTATAGCCAAGAAACGTTCCTTGGGTGATGATGAAGAATACGAGTCACCACGTTCTAAGAAACGGCGAAAAACTGGTCTTCCAACAACCTTGGCGCACGAATCAGTGGGTTTATTGTCCGTTTACTATACTATTCTATCTCATATTCTATCTCATTTGACAAAATAGATCAGCGTTCAACTGGTTGACCGCAAACTAGCTCTTGTCAGTTTAGACTATGATGCATTCTGTTCACCGGTTCCATCCTCATTTATCCGAATTGGAGAATCTTGCAAACGTCATTCTCCCACCGTCGACACAGACTGGACCAAAGGTTCAAATGAACAGAAAAAATTCAATAGCCAAGAGTACTTTACGCTCAAATTATCCGCGCCACTCGGTCATGGTGCAATTGGGGTTGTTCATCCTGCTCAAGCGGAGGTTGCACTGCAGTCCGGAGGCGTTCTGAAAGAGAATCTTGCCTTCAAGTTAGCATTCACCGAAGAGCAGCAAGCACGCTTAAAGAATGAATTCGAAATTTATTGCCGCATGTCAAGAGCCACCGATATTGAAGGTATTCTTGATGTGCATGGCCTGTTCTTTGATGCGGAATCTAATGTGATGGGACTGTTAATGGCCAATGGTGGTATAACACTTCGACAACGGGAGATCGAACGCACAGGTGCATTTGCTGAACAGGTTAAAACAACGGCGAAGGAGAAGTAGGTTTATTACATCTCAACTTGCACATCAGCCACTGATTAGCTACACTAACATTTTAGGGACGCATTTAAAAGAGCTCTTCAAAGTATCCACAATGCAGATATAAGGCATCAGGATATCCGAGCGGACAATCTGACGGTCACTCCTGATGGTAGGGTTTTCATCATAGACTTTGACTGTGCCGAATGGGCTTCACCAGATTCCCTGACTGCTGAAGCATTGCGTTTAAATGAGATCCTGGAAGGTAAATACAAACAACGCCTTTTATACTGAAAGTATCTCGGTAATGTACAATATACATCTAATTTTGATATATTCTGTACATCAACAAGACATATACCAGCGATCTAGCTTGTGCACAGTGTAAGTGGTAAGCCTCTTAACTTGTAATTTACTTTCTCAATATTAGTAGTATTGCAAAGCCTGGCTGCTAACCTCAATGGAAGTTTCCACAATCATTTGGTGAGATTACTTATGCAACTTCCCTGTTAGGGCTCGTGACCATATTGTGTTGTTAAGTTGTTGTTGTCGTTGTTGTTTATTGTGTGTTTGTACTGGTGCCTCCAACAACTTTTCGACTCTCTACCTACTCAACGGACCTCGATGTTACCCAGTAGAGTTCAGCCATTTCTGAACCAGGTTTTCAACGCGAATTACAATCTTGATATAATCCCGGACGAGGCGGAGCGTCCTAAAGATCCGATTGTGGCACCTTTCAATTTCTATGATCGCCATGTTGCCTCCAATTTTGCCTTACAACGCGTTGTATGTCTCTCTGACATTCCTCAAGTGTTATCTGCAACCTGTGACATTGCAGTCAACACTTTTTGGGCAAACGGGAACAAATTCTCAACCGACGAATACTCTTTCAAGATGGAAATACCCGAAATCGAATTCACGGACGCTAGGACGGTCAGACAATATTACCGCATTCATATAGGCCCTATAGCACAGGCATTTACGTCTAAGCTATGCGTTCATCCTCACGTCAAAACCTGGCCATCAATCTTGGAGTTCATGTTTCATGACCACATTGGCGCAAGTTACATGTCGGAAAGTATTTTAACCATCACTAGAGATCCTAAAGGGGGGGTCTTCTTAAGCAACAAACTCAAGGGTAAACTGACTCAACCGACTATCAAAACATTGAACGCGCTCTTAACCAACCACCCCACACTAGCTATGTGGCACGTCTTTCCCATGGTTAGCCCATTTACAACAATACTTCAAAGTATTTCAGCAGGGACAGAATTCAAGTGGGAGACGTCGCATACCGGAGGCTATCGATTTTTAACTCAAACATTACCTCCCACTGACGCCAAATCGCTTTCTAACAAGCTCAGTCGTTCAGGCACTTCGCATAGGAGCTTAAAAAAAAACAAGCTAGACAGGTCAACCATCGCAAAAGTCGGAAAATACGTTACCCCTCCATCAACTGTGCAACGTTCGCGATATCGACCTGATTTTAAACATTACCTGCAATGTGTAGGCGTCGCATATTGATCTCGAATGTTTGTAGTTGCTGATATCTTCCAAGGCCTGGACACAAGCGTCAATCCATGACACTACCTACATCATCCTTCATTGTGGTCGTTATGAACGGATTGGGATTCGACACAGGGCGACGCAGACACTTTATTTATCAGGTGTAATCGACACAGTCAGCATACAGGATCCTTGTTATAGGAAACTCCACATTGGGCTTCACATTGCAATTTTTCAAGATGCATTGGAACGAATGAAGGCCTCAGAGACATCAAGTATACCCCCTGCTTCCAAAGCTGTGAAACGCTCTTCGGATGGCGTTGAAGGGCTCGAGCGGCCTCCTCCAAAGCGGCAGCGATCAAGCAAGGTGCCCAGTGTTGCAACTGAGGTTCACGATTCAGTAAGCTTCATTAATTCCAGTGTCCCGCGGTTCATTTAATTATGCTGTTAGATTGCAAAGCATCTAGTTCATCGCAAGCTCGCTCTTGTTAGTCTCGACTACGGCGTATTTTCATCATCGGTGCCCTCTTCGTTCAGACGAATAGGGGAGTCATGCAAGCGCGATTTGCCTACCGAGAGCACAGATTGGACGAAGGACGTCTATACGCAGAAGAAGTTCAACGACAAGGAATACATTACACTCAAATTACTGGCGCCACTCGGCCGCGGTGCAGTTGGCGTCGTTCACCCTGCCCAGACGGAAGTTATGCTATCATCGGGGGTTGTTGTGAAGGGTAGTTTGGTCGTGAAACTGGCGTTTTCAGAAGAGCAGCAGAGCAAGCTTAAAGCTGAATTTGAGATGTACTGCCGTATGTCTCGATTAAGCAGCATCAAAGGGGTCCTTGATGTGCATGGTTTGTTCTACGATGTAGAGTCCAATGTAATGGCACTCTTGATGGCCGACGGAGGGAAGACCCTTCGACAGCGAGAAATTGAACGAACGGGGAAATTCGCAGAGCAGGTAACCACTACTCAAGAAGAAAGGTAGGTAAATTCGGTCCTCCTTTTCGCAGGGTGACACTTAATGAGTTGATAATTCCAGGGAAGCGTTTACAAGGGCACTGGAAAGTATACACCAAGCGGATATTCGACATTGTGATATTCGAGCAGACAATCTGACGATCGACTCGGACGGTAAAGTATATATCATTGACTTTGACTGTGCGGAGTGGCACAGTCCAGACAGCCTTTCTGACGAGACATCACGGCTGAATGAAGTTCTTGAAGGAAACTATATCCAGCGCCTTCATTACTGATTCTTCCCATAGTTTTGATCATATTTTCCTTATCTTTATTCAATTTACATTCTAGTTATACGACTTCTCTGTTGAGTTTTTGCCTCTCACATACTCTCCAGTCTTAGTCTCTTCATGCAAACGTACATCTCGCCTTTGCTCGAATAATCATGCATGTGCCCCCGCAGCACGGGACAGGTTTTCACTGCCCAGTTGGGAGGTTCGAGGTACTATTGTCGTATGCTCTGCTCCTTTGCATGATTAAGTACAGGTTTGCAATTTTTGTCGTGTGATGCGCCCGATTTGCTCAAAAATTACATACTCATTTGCCTAACCTTCTCAAGCAATTGAACATGCTGGATCATCCAAAGAATGATTAAGCTGAACAGGTAAGCTGACAAGGCCAACCTCAAACTCACTGAATGTACATTCTCATGCTGGTAAAGGGGCCTAGCGCTATTAAGTAATTTGATGATTCTCTCCACAAAATACTTGGGATACGAGCTGGGATGGGCAGCCTCTCGAACTCCAAAAATTAAGGATGTATACTCCCGTGATACGGAAATCCACTGAAGCGCCTATTTCAAGGCCTTTATGGACTCGCCTGATAAAGTTCATCTAACGATAAAATGAATAACAATTTGTGAAGACGGTCAGAAACCTCCCAAAGTTAAAACTATTTTACTGACTTCGTTTACTCTAAATGCGGTTTGTATAAGTATGGACAATTGAACGGTGCATCTGGGCAAATTTCGGTGTGATCACAGTGATAATATCCTTGGCATGTTCACCAGTGACACTAAGCGCTCAAATTTGTTTTGCTCAAAACACTAAAAAAACGTAACACACTTAAAAGCAAATCATAAGCAACATACTCACAGATATATATCTCAGCTATCAATGTGTTACACAACATTCCAGCCCATTTTTCGGTACTGAACTTCCTGGCATTGAGAGACAATTGACTTTTAGCGCTTTATATCTATTTTTAGTTCACTTTCACCCTTTTGTATGTAATAATTCTTACCGCTGCTTTCGGTATTTGTGTAACAGGTTGCACAATAAGCTAATCATCAATCAGAGGGGAAACTATACGGTATCGCAGTATAGTTTTATCATTACCGTGTCAGCGTAGAAAAACGGTAACGAGGCGACCAACAAACAGGGATACTACACACAATTGTAATTGTACTACAATAATGTGTAATGACAGCCTGAGATTTGAGGATATCTTTAAATACAACTTACATTTAGTCGTCACATTGCCAAGGACACTTTGTTTTTTTGTCTTTTTGTAGCAGCCGATGAGTGCAGACATTTTTCCGATGTCAAGTCAGTCGAAGAACTCCCGGATCGTCAAGGGAATGGTATCTGGAAGGACGCCCAATTGTGAATAATGCTCATAAACGAGGAGAGCAATTATCTTTATCACCCTGGAACTGAGTATATAAATTCAGAATGAATTTACATTGCATTCTAAGCATTCGAAACATTCCCTACCGCCTCATTACACCAAATGTCCAAAGGAAAGGCTCGACAAGCACCTACCAGGTCTTCTGCTAGACTTCAAACTTCGAACAAGTCTCTTGACGAAAGCGCTCACTCCCTACCTGAGGAGGGTACAAGACTAAACTCATCGACGATTCCTGTAGACAATGGTCACTCCGGACTGTCTTCCGGCACCAGTCCGTCTGTCAGCGAGCTACACTCTACAGCAAGGACTGATATACCTCAGGGTCGGGAAGGCTCCGCCTCAAGGACGCGACGTAATACTACCGCAACATTATCTCCTGTGCAACGAAAGTCTATGAAAAGATCCCACAAGCAAGCCAACTCTGGCCAAACATCGGGCACCAAGGGCGTCTTCGCGTCCGCAGCGAGTTCACCTATCCATAAATTTTTTCAACAGCCTTCTAAGGAATTCAGAAAGAACATAAAGCACGTCCCATCCACCAAAACCCGACCATTCCACCCGTTCGATCAGCATCTTCATCCCGACCTTCGATTGAACGAGGTAGTTGTTCTTGACACACTTCCGACTATTCTTTCCCAGTACTGCGATGATATTATTGAAGAGAATGCCGACTATCTTCGCACAGCAGGTCCGCTTCCGGATGCTCCCTCGCAACCTAATGCCGTCAGAAACGAGGAAGCACTGGTTAACGAGTATATAAAGTCAAATCAAGCTTGCTTGCAGGTAGCTTCTGGTCTTCTATTTAAAAAGGGTTGGGAGGACATCTTCAACATGACAAAGCCCAACAAGGTTGAGAGGCAGGAAGGTATTGCTGATGTGCTAATTTCAATTGACCCTGAAACGGGTGGGAAACACCTGACCGCCAAGCACAGATCAGATTTGAAGTTGCTTCGCAAATATCTCCTGGACGTTTTTGTTACTCTTGAATTCAAAAGTCTTGTCGCTGCGCCTCATATCTTCGAAGACCTACTTCGTCTGGAAGGAAAATTTCCATGGTCAACATGTCAAGAAAGGACGGACGACAACGAAAAGTCAACCACTTGCCGGGCTTCTGCTGGCAACGCTCATCGAGTCAATGGAAGGCTACAGACGACGGGGCGACCCACTAGTCCTGACTCAAGTATCATTCTACAGCTCATAGAAGATGCGCGTAGTCAAGAACGGCCTCCAAAACGTTTGAAAGCAGACTTGGACAATTTGTCGAAGACCGCTGCGAAACAGGATTCAGTTTATGCCTGCCAACAGGTAAGCATGTCATCAGTCATTTCCAGGTAGCATTTGACATCTGAATCCTAACAGATTTGGACTCAACTCGTGGTTGAAGATGCCTCGGTGGCGATCTTTTCATCTGGCAACGAGGAGTTTGTCGCCATCCGGGACCGGGGAAAACAGACATTATACTTATCACCCATGATTAAATGCACCTCAAATTCAAGTATAACGCACTCAAAAATTCTGGTGGCTTGCATTTTATTAGGCTTTAACGATGCTTTAGAACGTGCTCGACAGTTGGAGGCGATGTCGACCGTACCTGGGAGTGAAGTATCACCAGGATACCGGATAAACGTGGATAGACTGCCTTTTTATGTTAAAAAAAACCTGACGGCAGAGTTATTCAATAAGGTTCGTTCAGAACAAACACACCCACAGAATTATGACCAGGTAAGTATCTCATTTTCAGAAGGAATTCGTTGGTACTGACGCAAATAATGGAAACATTGCACACTTCTGTGCTGCAGGTCATTATTTCGCTTTTTGAAAATTGCTCAGACATTCAGATTCGATTTCACGATAGTTCGATTTCCGAACGCCTCGGGGGTCCACCTGGTGCAACAACGTGGCACTTGCAGAAACGCGGCTCTCACCGTGACGCCGTTGACCTTGAACCTGAACCAAGTGGACGCTTATTTCTTGATTTCAACTATGAGTCCCAGCTTGACAAGAAAGTCTTTGTGGTTTACCTGGGCCTTGTCGAAGAAGAGCCTCGAAATGCTCCAAAATACTATTCTAAACCGTTATTTATGAAGCTTACGCGAAATGCGCCCCTATCCAAGATGCTAGAGGTGGAACACGACAACTACGCGGATCTTCGCGCGAAAGGCGTTCGCGCCATTGTTCAGGTATACGGATTATTCGAAAATCCCGATCTCCCAAATCACAGGTTTCTGATACTAGAAAGTGGAGGAAAGCCGGTCACTTTGGAAACAACAGCGCATTGCAAGCGCTTCAAGTGCGCACACACTCGTTCTGCTGTCATCCGATTGGCACTAACCATTGTTTCTAGGGGTTCATATCTCGCTGCGTTGAACAGCTTTCATGACGTGGATATTTCGATTGGAAACATTATGAACGATCACATCGTCATGAACAAGGAACGTGATGTATTTGTTGTTAGTTTGGCTCATGTTTCCCAGCCCGCGACATCATCAGTTAAGAGGGATGAAGTCAAAGCATTTCACAATGCTATACGAGCATTTCCTTCCTTTGACATTACCACTACTAAGGAAGCATTGCCAACTGGGAATGCGGTATCTAGCTCGGAGTCCGAGGGGTAATTTTACTGGTAGTGACAATAAAACAACATGAATTTAACCGTATTATTCGATGCAGGCACCACATTGCAAGTTTCTAAGTTTCAGGAAACCCAATAGCATAAGTAGCCATGATAAATTTGACAATTAAAATTTACAATGTTGTAGGATGCAGACTTGGGTCTGGTTGCCCCAAAATTACTCTATATTACTGTTAAAATTCGTCGCCACTAAAAATAGCATTATGGACAAGGTCAGATGATCGTGTTTGAATTCCCACCATCGCCTGGCATTGGTTAAGCTGCATTGTTCAACGCCTTGTCCTAGTGCCTCCAACAACTTCTTAACTCGCTGTCTACTCGCCGAACCTCGATGACACCTAGTGAAGTCCAGTCTTTTCTATACCAGGTTTTCAATGCCAATTACAATCCCGACATAATCCAAGACGGGGCGGAACTACCAAAAGATCTAATTGTGGCACCTTTCCAATTCTATGATCGACATATTGCCTCCAACTTTGCATTACAACGCGTTGTATACCTTCCTAATATTCCTGAGGCACTATCTGCAACCTGTGATGCCGCAGTAAACACCTTTTTGGCAAACAGAAATAAATTCTCAACCGGCGAATCCTTTTTCAACATGAAATTACCCAACATCAAATTTATGGACTCTGAGACGGTCAGAGATTATTACCGCACTCATATTGGCCCTATAGCACAGGCATTTGCATCTAAGCTATGCGTTCATCCCCATGTAAAGAGTTGGCCGTCAATCTTGGAAAACGTGATTGATAACTACATTGGCGCAAGCTACATATCGGAGAGTTGTTTAACCGTTACTATGGACCCTGAAGGAGGGGTCTTTTTGGAGGATGAACTCAAGGGAAAACTATCACCCTCGACTACAAAGACATTAAACGCAATCTTAACCAACCACCCCTCACTGGCTATATGGCACGTCTTTCCCATGGTTAGCCCATTTACAACAATGCTCCATAGAATTTCAACAGGGTCTGAATTCAAGTGGGAGAACTCGCATACGGAAGGTTATCGATTTTTAACCCATACATTGCCTCCCACCGACGCCAAATCGCTTTCTAACAAGCTCAGTCGTTCAGGCACTTCGCGTAGGAGGAGCTTGAAAAAAAACAAGCTAGAGAGGTCAACCATCGCTAAAGTCGGAAGATACGTTACCCCTCCATCAACTGTGCAACGTTCGCGATATCGACCTGATTTTAAACATTATCTGCAATGTGTAGGCGTTGCATGTTCATCTCGAATGTTTGTAGTCGTTGATATCTTCCAAGGCCTGGACTCAAGCGGCAATCCATGACACTACCTACATCATCCTTCATTGTGGTCGCTATGAACGGATCGGGATTCGACACAGGGCTTCACAGACATTGTATTTGTCTGGTGTAATTGACACTGTCAACATACAGAATCCTCGTTATAGGAAGCTCCACATTGGGCTTCACATTGCGATTTTCCAAGATGCATTGGAACGAATGAAGGCCTCAGAGATACCGAGCACATCGAGCAAGCTTCCCGCATCAAAATCACTGAAACGTTCTTCAGATCGCGTAGAAGGGCTTGAACGTCCTCCAAAGCGGCGGCGATCAAGCAAGGCGTCCAGTGTTCCACCCGCGGTTCACAATTCAGTAAGCTTCATTGACTCTAGTATCCCATTATTCGTTTAATTTGACTGGCTAGATTGCCAAGGACCTGGTCCATCGCAAGCTCGCTCTTATCAGTCTCGACTACGACGTGTTTTTATCGTCGGTTCCCTCTTCGTTCAGACGAATAGGAGAATCATGCATACGGGATTCGCGTAACGAGAGCACAGATTGGACAAAAGATGTCTTTGCGCAGAAGAAGTTCCGGGACCAGGAATACTTTACGCTCAAATTACAGGCGCCACTCGGCCGTGGTGCAGTAGGCGTCGTTCATCCTGCCCAGGCGGAAGTCGTGCTATCATCAGGGGTTGTCGTGAAGGGTAATCTGGTCGTGAAACTGGCGTTTTCAGAAGAGCAGCAAAGCAAGCTTAGAGCCGAATTTGAGATGTACTGCCGTATGTCCCGATTAAGCGATATCGAAGGGGTTCTTGATGTACATGGCCTGTTTTACGACGCAGAGTCCAATACAATGGCATTTTTGATGGCCGACGGAGGGAAGACTCTTCGACAGCGGGAAATTGAGCGAACGGGGAAATTTGCAGAGCAGGTAACGACTACTCAGGAAGAAAGGTAGGCAAATCCGCTCCCCCTTTTTTCAGGGTGACACTAAATGAGTTGATAATTCCAGGGAAGCGTTTACAAGGGCACTGGAAAGTATACACCGAGCGGGCATTCGGCATTGTGATATTCGAGCAGACAATTTGATGATCGACTCGGACGGTAAAGTATATATCATTGACTTTGACTGTGCAGAGTGGCACAGTCCAGACAGCCTTTCTGACGAGATATCGAGGCTGAATGAAGTTCTTGAAGGAAATTATATCCGGCGCCTTCATTACTGATTCTTCCCATAGTTTTGATCATATTTTCCTTATCTTTATTCGATTTCCATTCCAGTTATACGACTTCTCTGTTCAGTTTTTCGCCTCTCGCATACTCTCCAGTCTTAGTCTCTTCATGCAAACGTACATCTTGTCTTTGCTCGCATAGCCATGCATGTGCCCCCGCAGCATGAGACAGGTTTTCACAGGCCAGTTGGGAGGTTCGAGGTACTTTTGTCGTATGCTCTGCTCCTTTGTATGATTATACAGGTTTGCAATTTTTGTCGTGTGATGTGCCCGATTTGCTCAAAAATTACATACTCATTTGCCTAACCTTCTCAAGCAATTGAACATGATGGATCAGGTAAGCTGACAAGGCCAACCTCAAACTCACTGAATAACATACTCATGCTGGTTAAGGGTCTAGGTGGCGCTAATATGTAATTGCTGATTTTCCTCACAGAATACTTGGGATATAAGTTGGGATGGGTAGCCTCTCGAACTCCAAAAACCAAGAATGTATGCTCCCGTGATACGGAAATCCACTGAAGCGCCTATTTCAAAGCCTTTATGGAGACGCCTGATAAAGCTCATCTAACGATAAATGAATAACAATTTGTGAAGACGGTCTGAAAACTCCCAAGTTAAAACCATTTTACTGACTCCGTTTACTCTCTGAAATACAACTAGTATAAGTCTGGACAATCGGAAGGTGCAACTGGGCAAATTTGGTGTGATCACGGTGATAATATCCTTGCCATGTTCACCAGTGCGACTAAGCGCTCGAATTTGGTTCGCTCAAAACACTAAAAAAACGTAACATACTTAAAGGTAAATGATACACAATCTACATATATGGATCTGCAGCTGTAAACGTATTACACAATACTCCAGCCTATCTTTTTGTACCAAACTTCCTGAAAATGAGAGACAATTGACCTCAACGTCTTCTCTCTATTTTTAGTTCACTTTCTCATTCCTACCTGGTATCATTGATCAACGGTGCACAATAAGCTAATTATCAATCGACAGAAATTCTATGCAGTATCATTTTATCACTACCTTGTCAACATAGAAAGAAACGGTAACGAGGAGACTAACAAACATGGGTAATGGCACAATTGTACTACAACAATGTGTAAAGACAGCCTGAGATTTGAGGGTATTTTAAATACAACTTACATCTAATCACAGTGCCAAGGCGACTTTGTTTTTTGTCTTTTTGTAGTAGCCGATGAGTACAGACATATTTTCCGATGTCATGTCAGTCGAAGAAGTCCTAGATTGTCAAGGGAATTGTATCTGGAAGAACGCCCAATTATGAATAATGCTCATAAACAATGAGAGCAATTATCCTCACTACCCAGTGGACCTGAAGATATAAATTCAGAATGAAATTTCATTGCGTTCTGCACATTCGAACCATTCCCTACGCTCACCTCGCTTCGCCAAATGCCCAAAGGAAAGGAAAGGCAAGCACCTACCAGGTCTTCTGCTAGACTTCGAACATCGAACAATTCTCTTGACGAAAGAGCTCACTCCCTACTGGAGGAGGGTACACGACTAGACTCGCTGTCGATACCTGTTGACAATGACCACCCTGGGCAGCCTTCCGACACCTGCCCATCTGTCAGCGATCAGCATTCTGCAAGGACTGATATACCTCACGGTCGGGGAGGCCCCACCTCAAGGACGCGACGTGATGCTACCGCAGCATTGTCTCCCGTGCAACGAAAGTCTCTAAAAAGATCCCACAAGCAAGCCAACTCTGGACAGGCATTGAACTCCAAGGGCGTCTCCAAGAGTTCACCGATCCACAAATTTTTTCAACGCCCTTCCAAGCAATTTAGAAAGGACATCAATCACGTTCCATCCACTAAAACGCGACCATTCCACCCGTTTGATCAGCATCTTCATCCTGACCTTCGACTAAATGAAGTGGTTGTCCTTGATACCCTTCCTACTGCTCTTTCCCAATACTGCGATGATATCATTCAAGAGAGTGCCGACTATCTTCACACTGCTGGTCCTCCTCCAAATTCAGACAACGAGCAACAGCGTCCTCGACCAGTCCAAAACGAAGACCAACTGGTTGACCAGTATATACTGTCAAATAAGTCTTGCTTGCAGGTGGCTTCTGGCCTTCTATTCAAAAAGAGTTGGGAGGATATCTTCAGTATGAAGAAGCCCAATAAGGTTGAGCGACAAGAGGGTATCGCTGATGTGCTAATTTCAATCGACCCTAAAACGGGTGGGCAACACCTGACTGTCAAGCAGAAATCAGATTGGAAGTTGCTTCGCAAATATCTCCTCGACGTTTTTGTTACCATCGAATTTAAAAGTCTTGTTGCCGCGCCTCATATTTTCGAAGACCTGCATCGTCTGGAAGGCAGATTTCCCTGGTCAACATGCGAAGAAAGGACGGACGACAACGAAAAGTCAACCACTTGCCGGGCTTCTTCCAACGCTCATCGGGTTAATGGAAGGTTGCAGACGACTGGAAGACCCACTAGTCCTGACTCGAATATCATTCTACAGATCATAGAAGATGCGCGCAGTCGAGAACTGCCCTCTAAACGTTTCAAACCAGACTCGGACAAATCGTCAAGGGCTCCGAAACAGAATTCAGTGTATGCCTGCCAACAGGTGAGTATAATATCTTTCATTTCTGAATGTCATTTGAAAATTGGATTCCGACTTGATCCCAAACAGATTTGGACTCAACTCGTAGTTGAAGATGCGTCGGTGGCTATTTTTTCATCTGGTAATGAGGAGTTTGTTGCCATCCGGGACCGGGCGAAACAGACCTTATACTTATCACCCATGATCAAATGCACCTCCAATTCAAGTATAACACACTCAAAAATCTTAGTGGCTTGCATTTTGTTAGGCTTTAACGACGCTTTGGACCGTGCGCGACAGTTGGAATCTATGCTGTCATTGCCTGTGACTGAAGTATCACCAGGGTACCGGATAAACGTGGACAAACTACCTTTTTATGTTAAAACAAACCTTGTGGCAGAGTTATACACCAAGGTTTGTTCAGGACAAACACACCCGCAAAATCATGACCAGGTAAAGTACCTAATTGTTAGAAGCAATTTGTTAGATGACTGACGCGAGGAACATTGCACGCTCCTACATGCAGGCTATCATTTCGCTTTTTGAAAAATGCTCAGAAATTCCGATTCGATTTCACGATAATTCCATTTCTGGGCGCCTCGGGGGCCCATTTGGCGTCAGGACATGGCATCTACAAAAACGCGGCTCTCACTGTGACGCCACTGGTGAACCCAAACGAACTGGGCGCCTATTCCTTGACTTCAATTATGAGCCCCAGCTTGACAAGAAGGTTTTTGTGGTTTACTTGGGCCTGGTTGAAGAACACTCCATGAATGCTGCAAAATACTACTCTAAACCATTATATCTCAAGCTGACGCGAAATGCCCCACTATCCAAGATGCTAGAGGTGGAATACAACAACTACATGGATCTTCGCACAAAAGGGGTTGGCGCTATTGTTCAAGTCTACGGATTATTTGAATATCCGAAACTCCCAAATCACAGGTTTTTGATACTGGAAAGCGGAGGAAAGCCCGTCACGTTGGAAACAGCAGCACATTGCAAGCGCTTCAAGTACGCACACACGCGTTTTTCTGCACATTGGCATCCAATTGGGACTAATCATCATTTTTAGGGATTCATATCTCACTGCGTTAGATAGCTTTCACAATCTGAATATTTCAATCGGGAATATCATGAACGATCATATCGTCATGAACGAGGGGCGTAAAGTATCTGTTATTAGCTTGGGGCATATTTCTCACCCGGCAACATCAGCAATTAAGAACGATGAAGCCAATGCTTTTCAAAGTGCCATACGGGCAGTTTCTTCCCCTGACATGACCGGTGTTGGATCTGAGGAAGTGTCGCCAATAGAGACAGGAGTATCTAATAGCACAGATTCGGGGTAATTTTAGTGCTAATAGTATAGTCACAACAATATAACATGAATTTATCCGTAATTTGGCTGTATTACTCGCTGAAGAGCAGCAGATTATTCGTAGATATACATTCTGTTCCCCGTTAATTGCTATGAGTGGCCACTGCCTCTTCCAAGAACAAACATAACGATAGCTAAAAATAGCATTAGTGAATAAACAAACCAAGGTCAGATGATCGTGTTTGAAATTCACGCCTTGACTGGGATTGGTTGAGCATTGTTCAACGTTTTGTACTGGTGCCGCCAATAACTTCTAAACTCGCTGTCTACTCGACTGACCTCAATGGCATCCAGAGGAGTTCAATCATTTCTGAACCAGGTTTTCAACGCTAATTATAATCCTGGCATGTTCCAAGACGAGGCGGAGCGTCCTAAAGATCTCATTGTGGCACCTTTCCAATTTTATGATCGACATCTTGCCTCCAACTTTGCCTTACAACGCGTCGTATATCTGTCTGGTATTCCACAGACATTATCTGCATCCTGCGATATCGCAGTCAACACGTTTTTGGGAAAAGGAAACAAGTTTTCAACCGCAAAATTTTTCTTCAACATGGAAATACCCGAAATCGAATTTAAAGACGCTAGCACGGTCAGACAGTATTACCTTACTCACGTTGGTGATATAGCTCAGGCGTTTGCATCCAAGTTATGCGTCCATCCTCATATCAAGATTTGGCCGTCAATCATTGAGTTCGTAGATCATGAGCACAGTGGCAGTTTTATGGCGGAAAGTTCTTTGTCAATCACCAAAGATCCGGAAGGGGGGATCTCCTTGGACAATGGACTCGATGGAAAGCTGTCTCGGTCGACTATGGAAACCTTGAATACACTCTTAGACAGACACCCTAGACTGGCCATGTGGCATATCTTCCCCATGGTCAGCCCATTCATGAAGGTGTTCCAGAATATAACAACAGGGATGGAATTCAAATGGGAAACATCTCGAACGATTGGCTACAGAATTTTGACTCGTACGAATCTACCCCCCGACGGCCAATCACTTACCAGCAGACTCGTTCGAATGAGTACTTTGCCCAAACGTAGCTCAAGCAAAACATCGTCCCAGAGGATCAGTATCACCAAAGTAGGAAAATATGTTATCCCTTCATCCACTATACAGCGTGCACGATATAGGCCCGACTTGAAGCATTTCCTACAATGTGTAAGCATAGTATCCTCATTTTGAATTTTTGTTGATATCTTCTCAAGGCCTGGACGCAGGCGGCAATTCACGACACTACCTACATGGTTCTTCACTGTGGCCGGTATGAACGGATAGGTATTAGACACAGGGCCACGCAGACATTGTATTTATCTGGTGTAATCGACACCGTTAATATACAGAATCCCTACTATAGGAAGCTCCACATCGGGCTTCACATTGCGATTCTTCAAGATGCGTTGGAACGGATGAAGGCAGGAGAGACTCCAGGCGAGTTTCCCGCATCAAAATCTGTGAAACGCTCCTCAGATCGCGTCGAAGGGCTCGAACGTCCTCCCTCAAAACGACGCCGATTAAGTGAGGCTCCCAGTGTCCCATCCGAGGTTCACGATTCAGTAAGCTTCACCGACTCGAGTGTCCCACTGTTTATTTTAATTAAGCTGGTTAGATTGCAAAGCACCTGGCTCATCGCAAGCTCGCTCTTGTTAGTCTCGACTACGGCGTATTTTCATCATCGGTACCCTCTTCGTTCAGACGAATAGGGGAGTCATGCAAGCGCTATTCGCCTACCGAGAGCACAGATTGGACGAAGGACGTCTATACGCAGAAGAAGTTTAACGACAAGGAATACATTACACTCAAATTACTGGCGCCACTCGGCCATGGTGCAGTAGGTGTCGTTCACCCTGCTCAGGCGGAAGTCGTCCTATCGTCGGGTGCTATTCTGAGGGAAAATCTTGCCGTGAAGTTGGCGTTTTCGGAGGAACAGCAGAGCAAGCTTAAAGCTGAATTCGAAATATATTGCCGTATGTCCCGGTCAAGCGACATAGAAGGGGTTCTTGATGTACATGGCCTGTTTTACGACGCAGAGTCCAATACAATGGCACTTTTGATGGCCGACGGAGGGAAGACTCTTCGACAGCGGGAAATTGAGCGAACGGGGAAATTTGCAGAGCAGGTAACCACTACTCAAGGAGAAAGGTAGGCAAACCCGTTCCCCCTTTTTTCAGGGTGACACTAAATGAGTTGATAATTCCAGGGAAGCGTTTACAAGAGCACTGGAAAGTATACACCGAGCGGACATTCGGCATTGTGATATTCGAGCAGACAATCTGACGATCGACTCGAACGGTAAAGTATATATCATTGACTTTGACTGTGCAGAGTGGCACAGTCCAGACAGCCTTTCCGCCGAGATTACACGGCTCAATGATGTTCTTGAAGGAACTTATTTCTGGCTCCATCATTACTGATTTTTGCCATGGTTTTGATCATCTTTCGATTATCTTTATTCGATTTAAATTCCAATTGTACGACCTCTTTGTTAGTTTCCGCTTCCCTGACGCTCTCGAGTCTTAGTTTCTTCAATGCACATCTTGGATTTGCTCTCAGAATCGCATCCCGCCGCAAGACACTACTACTCTTTACCACCAAGTTGCGCATTGCTCATCGCTATCGATCGATTCACAGTCTAGTGTGATGGGTTTGTTGATGAAAATCATAGCAAGACACCTCAGGGATGGCACGGACAATCAGTAGATCGAATGTGCATGCAATTTAGCGTTCTTAGGTAACACATGGCTGCGATATTGGAATTATTCTAACTACAAAAACGTATTGTTCAACTCTGAGTCCAACGCTTGAAACTAAAGTTTTGAGAAACATTACAGGTTGCTAGTCGACTCAGAATGGTGACCCCTGATTGACCAAATTAGAACACGTGACTACTTACGATGTAACGATATTAGTGTGCGCTTTCGGCGCTTCAATGCCTCTGCTTTTCTCCAAAGCTCCACCCCTCATTTTTGTTATATTCGCTTCGATACCTGCTTAGTAAAAATGACGAAGTTATATCTAATGAATAGCCTGATTGAAAAGGTATATTCTGACTCAATCTCTGGACGCAACACTTATGCTTTGTTCTTGGAATATCACAGATGCAATCCCCAGACCAGGATTTTCGGTAGATACGGCCTTCAAGGAACGCGCAGTTTACAGATCTGATCTATATTTTACAGGTTCATGGGGCTAAACGATCTTATGACAGAGATCAGGCAGGATCCAGCTTCATTTGCAGGCGATGAAGCCGTGGAGAACAAGGTGTTGAATCAGGTTTTGTCTTTGGTGGAAGACAAGATCTCCGAAGTCAAGAATCAGGCTGTTAAATGGTTTGTAGCCCTCATTGTTACTATATATACTAAAAAATGACAATTCTTAGTCTAGGGCAGTTGATCAAGATCCTTCGACAGGTTCAGATGGAATTGGTTGTGGATAAACTCATCGACTTTTCAAGCGGCAAAGATGAAGAACTGCGCGATATATCTGGACTTGGTGGGCATATAATGCGCTTTACCAGCTGAAAACGCGCTAACCACGAGAATCAGCTTTGAAAACTATCACTGCCGAACTTCCTCCTGATGGAAAGATAGCTGCAACAGCTTGTGCCAAGTTGACGCCCAAACTTCTATTGCAGATCCAAAATGTAAGAGTTATCCCACATTCCATTCAAGTACGACTGAATTCATCGGTTAGTCATGGACACCTCCCGAAGCACTCGTTGAGACTTTATCAATCCTGTCGATCCTCATCAGTCGATTCCCCAATCATATTTCTGCCGTCACTCAAGCAAAGGCACCTTTGAAAGTTCTTGCTCCTCTGTTATCTCATCAAAGACCTGTGGTCAGGAAACGCGCCATCATCACTCTTTCGCAGTTCATCCCTATCTCACATCCTGCCCACTTTACCGAGCTTTTGAAATCAGATGTCCTACCTAATCTTACCCCATCGGCTAGCCTTGACAAACAAAGGACAACTGTACAACTGGTTGCTGCTGTAGCGAGGAATTCTCCGGGTCAAATTGCTCCTGCCCTCGATAGAATTGTGCCTGGGATTCTTCAAGCTGTCGACAAAGCGGATGACGAATTGAGGGAGGGTTCACTTCAAGTAAGAACTAGAAACCGAAGATCAAGTTATTAACAACCTCTGACATGCTTTTCACAGGCCCTTGAGGCATTAGTATTGAGATGTCCTACTGAAATCGATTTATACTTGCCCTCCATTGTCGAAGTCGGAAATAAATTTATTAAATACGACCCAGTATGTCTGAAATTAATTTTGTACACATGAAATCTCACCATCGTGTAGAATTATGCCGGCGACGATGAAGCTGATGAAGACGAAGAAATGGCAGACCCTGAAGAGGATGACGACGAGGAAGATCTCGATGAGTGCGTTATATTTTTTGAATATTTCATTCACACTAATTTCCATTTGCAAAGATATTCGGACGATGAGGACACGTCATACAAAATCCGTCGATCAGCCACTAAATTACTTTCTGCTGTCATTGGCACCCGCCCAGACCGTCTGACACGCACATACAGAGACATTTCTCCTGTGCTCATATCACGATTCGGCGACCGTGAAGAGACTGTCCGGCTCGAAATATGGGCCACGTATGTCGTTTTGTTGACGCAGACGACTCTATATGGTGGACTTCCCGACTATAAGGACGAATCTTCGCCTCGTGGAAAGAGAAAACGTGATACCGACGCCCCTATGGATACGGAGGAAACTCCGTACACCCTACTCAAATCACAGGTTCCTGCCCTATCTAAGGCTTTACTGGGCCAAATAAAGTCTCCAAAAACTTCGCCTGCTGTGCTGCAGGCCGGCTTTGGACTTTTGCAAGCCTTGTTGACAGTTCTGCCTGGGTCATTGACCACTCAAGTATCGTTGATCGTCACGACTTCTAAATCCGTTTTGTCACAAGCTCCAACCACTTCTACGTCTACTCTGCACCTTACCTGCCTTTCTTTCCTTGCACTATTTTTCTCTAGCCATCCTCCAAGCGTTTTCTCTGCTTCTCTTTCCACTCTTACTCCTGTTCTGCTGCGTTCTTTGGGTGAGAGGCACCCAAGAATCACATCCGAGTCATTCCGTGTATTTTCCGCTTTGCTGAACTCTTTAAAACCTCTAAAAGCAAACGACTGGACTGTTGCTCTCTATGACCAGGCGATTGGCAGATTGAGCAGCCATGACACTGATGCAGAAATTCGAACCTGCGCAGAAGATTGCATTGCTGATATCTGGATTTGTGCCACCGATGTTGCAAACTCCAAGGATAAGAAGGAGTGGGAATACATTTGCAGGACTACAGGCAAGACAGACAATGCTGTGACTGTCATCACCAAGGTTGCCACTGCAAACGTCAGGGTAGGAGATGATTGGACCAACCGGTGTGTTGCGTACCTTATGGGTCTACTGAGGAAGAGCGGGAAGGCAGGAAAGGTCGAGGTTTTCGGTGCTTTAGATGTATTGCTAAAAGGGTATGCTTCAGTAATGGCTCTTTCCCCTGGTTTATCTGATCCTTTTATTCCTAACAGATACCAATCCGGGGTTCCTTCTGAGCTTCCTTCAACTCTTATTCCTCAAATCAAGACCTATGTCTCAACTGCCGACATTTCTTTGCTTTCTCAGGCGTTGACAACAATTGCTCTTCTGTTAGAGCTTTCTCCGACGTTGACCTTCCCAGAAGTGGAACACGACCTCTTGACTGACATCTACGCTGTCGCCCACTCTCCTTTGGTGTCTGGCGCAGCTTTGGAGTCTCTCTTCCGATTCTTCTCCGCACTGGTTCAAGCCGACCACCAAATCGCAACCCACATTGTTCCCAATCTTGTCATTTCAGCCGAAAAGGCACCCAAGGCCGAGAGCAGCCCTTCGAATGTCGCGAAATGTATTGCCCAAGTCGTCAAGAGCTCGATCGGTGTTGCGGCTGGGACCATCGCTGAATATTCCAAATATCTCAAGGTTCGTTCATACCGAACACGTTGATATGGAGTTCTGATAATTGTCTGCTTTCAGCCTTCGACGAAAGCCAAACCTTCTTTGGTCATCCTCAGCCTACTCATCATTGGAGAACTTGGACGGTTTATGTAATTCTATTTCGTTACTCTGTGCTACTATCTCCGTTGACCCTTCCTTCCTGCAGTGATATGGCACCCCAGAGAGATATCTTTGTTCTCGTAATCGATCATTTTGCGTCTGACCAGGAAGAACAACGAGCAGCAGCAGCCTTTGCCGCAGGTTAGAATGAATAAGTTTTCAATAAATCGAGCAGCTAGCTGATGGCTATGTAGGTAACATTGCGATTGGTAATTTACAACAATTTTTGCCCGTCATTGTCAAGATGGTCGAAAACGACTCCAAGAGACGGTTGTTGGCGCTGCATGCCGCTAAAGAGGTAGTTTTCAGTTTGTCTCTATAGAGAGGGTGTTTAAATTGACAAAACCCATTACAGGTCGTTACTCATTGTTCGCATGGGCAGTTGGAAGGTGTTGCTGAACTTCTCTGGAGACCTCTCTTTGAAAACTCTCAAAATGCCGAAGAGTCGACACGCAATGTCGCGGCAGCCTGCTTAGGAAAGCTGGCCACCACCGATCCTTCTCGATACCTTCCTCAACTTCATGTAAGGGTTTGGGTTATTTTCAAACTTCATCCAGTGATTATTGACCACTCTCACTAGGCACGGGTCAAAGATAAAAACCCGGATACGCGTGCAACTGTCGTGTCGGCTATACGATACACTTTCGCAGACACATCTCAATCATTCGATGAAATATTTTCACCCCTGTTGGTTGATTTCTTGTCACTCATGATTGACGAGAATTTGGTTAGTGTATTTGGCTCCAATTTTCCGGCTTTCTTCAATGAATGTATGCTTTTAGATTGTTCGTCGCCTCGCGCTATCGACATTGAATTCGGCTGCACGCACCAAGCCTCATCTCATCAGGGATCACCTGGCTTCGCTTCTTCCTAACCTCTACAAGGAAACCGTTGTCGACCCTACATTGATCAGGACAGTGCAGATGGGTCCATGGACCCACAAGGTCGATGACGGCCTGGATACCAGGAAGACCGCTTACGAGACGATGTATACCTTGGTATGTTCATTTCCTTATACCGTTATTTGCCAGCTTCTAAGGACACATTTTTTCTGAAGCTCGACACATGTCTTGCCAAACTCAACCTCCATGAATTCCTCGAGCGTGTCATTCCTGGACTCGCGGACGACTCTGATGAGATCAAGGTCATCTCACATATGATGCTATTCCGCCTATCCCAAGTCGCACCTGCCGCCGTCTCCCAGCGTCTGGAAGAAGCAACTCCACAGCTGGAAAAGACCATGAAGGGCGCAACTGTCACGAAAGATACCGTTAAGCAGGATCTGGAGCGTGCCGCAGAGCTCCAGCGGAGTGCCCTGCGCGCCGTTGCTGCTCTGAGCAAGATAGGTGCTGGTGTGAGCCCGAAATTCGATGCGCTTGTCGAAGACGTCAGGAGGAACCCTACCTGGGGATCCGAATTCAAAGAGCTCGTTGGACAACAATGATCGACTAGTTTTTTTGTATGTGACCCCTACTCGATTACCTTTCTGCGTCTTGCCTCAACAACACTGTATATAAACCTGTACTCATTCATTGTTCAATATCATTGCTTTACTTTCACCGTGTTTTTGTGAGTAAAATCTGGTACAGGTGTATGCTGACACAATAAACAATTCCAGGTTTACTTGCATTTCATAATTGGATGTCTTATTTAAACATCCCGAAGGTCCGCCTTGTAAGGAGTTATAGGCGTACCACTGGTCCGTACCATGGGCAGCTTGGCCTTTTTTTGGTCCCCAAAATACTCTGCAGGCTAACGGAAGGTTGGCGAGAATTCTTGAATTCCGACTGTGGCAACCACGTGTCCAGTGGTACGTAGGTTGGCTGGCAGCGGTCGTTGACGAGAGTCATTTCCGTAAGAGACGTTATCGATGGGTGAGAACGAGGCAATGTCGTGGCACTATAACTTTGCCTTGAAATGGACATACAAATATGATTACTAGGACAACTGAAGTAGGACAGTACTTTGCGGCGTCAAAGGGATTACATGCATTGCATATGGGTGAGAAAACCAAAGGGAGCATTTGTCTTTTCTTGTTTGGGCGACAAATGACGATGATGGCACAATTCCTGGACAATGACTGGTCCAAGCAACCTTCCCGAAATTGAATGACACATTCTGACACAACACAAAGACCCGTAGGCTGACATGTGGCACACAGCCCCTCTGATCATATAAAGGGGGGTTCGCCCTTTTGATCATCCCCCGAGTACGTTTTGATTAAAGATTTCCACAATCGTCCTGTTTTTGGGTTCCCTCGCTTCTCTTATTGCCTTTGAACTAAACATCTTGATCTGATTGACCTGATACCCTCCTCCCCGACTGTCTTGCCCTTCGCTACCCTATTACCTACTACTATACAACCTTTGAAACAATACAACTGACCCATCTCCCAATGCCCGTCGCCACCGCTCGCCGTACAGCTACTACTACTAGCTCCTCCCTTGTGAATAGAACAACCAAGTCGAGTAGGTCGACCAAACTGCACAGTATTAGTGAAGCGCAGGTGAAAGCCTGGAGTGAGGCGCTAAAAGCACGCAATGCTGTGAATAACAACGAAGACGAACGTGAGCTGGACGACGAGGATGAGTACCCGTTCAAGGTCCGTATTCGTGCTTATTATTTAATTCACACACACGCACCATCATGCATGCGCTTCCGAATCCGAGATCGGGAAGCGTCCGACTCTTTTTTACTCTGTGTTTTCCCGCTGTGTGATGCTTGCTACCGCTACTATGAGTTGAATAAGAAACAAAAAGCTCATTATACGTTTTCTTTTGTGTTTCTTTTTTCTTGCAGGACCAGGATCTAGTTTGGGTCCGTACAAAGGGCGCCAAGTGGGTCTACGGGAAAGTATCTGGAGGGCCCTCGCTCATCCGAGCAGGCCGGACGCGCTATGTAAGTACACCATCCCTTCTTCCAATCCACCGCACCGCACCCAAATAAGTCGGGCGCTTATTTTTGGCTTGGAATTCAATTTACAAACTTTTATAATTGACACCACCACGTTTTTTTCGTTATACAGAGCAAAGAAGGTCTGTTTTACCCAGTCAAGTTTGGCGACAAGCTGCACCTGCGCAAATACTTTGCGCCGACGAACGGGGACATCAAGCTGGACACCAAAGCGGTGCGACGGAGCATGATCCAGGAAGGCTTGATCGACGGTGACACTACTGATGACGATGATGGGACCGAGGCGCTCTCTGATCCCTCGGATAGCTCATATGTCGACTGATACCGTGTTCGCAGTCAAGCTTCAAGATTCAAGCATGCTGCCTGCCTTTCTTTCGCTTTCCGCTGACCGCTTTCTTTACATTGCTTTCCAGTCATTCTCTCTCACCGAGCCTGAGCATGAGCCTCGACTCCCATTTGATACCTTACATCACATCTTACATGTAGCCCTACTGTACAACACCCAAATCATCATCATCATCATCATGCATCATTCATCATAGCCGTCGCACTTGCAATCCGCCCGTCCGTCTCATAATCATGTAATTCTATAATTCCGGGTTCACAACCTCACATCACATCGGAAAAGGAGTGTTGCGTAGAAAATCTAGAATATGTATGTAGTTGATACTACATTTATTTCATCACATCGTCAATGTCAAATGGTCATAATCCATGTTTTTGTCCGAGCTGACTGTATACAAAGTCCCAAAATGTCCAATACGAAATTGCCTCGCTGCTCGGAAGAGGAAGGTTGAATTCTAAATCAAGCCAAAATCAAGCATGTGTGGCGCAACAAAATCAAATCAAATCAAAGATTCCCTCGACGTTCATCCAGATTCCAGAACCATATCAAGGACGAAGACTAAAACGGGGAGTGCACAACAGAACACAGAGCGCAGAACACAGAGCACACACTCGCACACACCGAATCGCAATAATCTCTCCAATTATGTACACTACATTTGTATATATGCGAGGGCGAGGGGCGGGCTCCACGACACGAACACGATCACAGACTCGGACACGGACACGAAAAAAAGAAAAAAAAACGAGAATCAAAAAAAGGAAAGGTAACTGTAATTATATTCCATTCATGTGTGGGTGGGGTGGGGTGGGGTGGGTGAGCGGATGGAAGGCTCGAAATCGAAGATCGAAGCCGAAAGGAAATAAGGTGCGGTGGGAGCGAGTGAGCTCATTGATGGAGGGGAGGAGAGATAGGGGAAGCGGCACGACACGACACGACACGACACGACATTGAGGGAGTGGACCTCTCGAGAAGAAGTGGAAAACAGGAAAATGACAAACAAAAAAAATAATTACGGAACCGCGTAAAACCAAAAAACTAAGTGAAGAACGCCAACGACGGATTAACGTGCATTGATTGACGAGATCGAGAACCGAGCATCGAGGTGACATTATTGCGGGATGCACGATGAAATCTTGAGTAATTGAGGCTGGATTCTGAAGCATAGCAGCAGCGTTATTAATTTGTGTTGATTGAAATTATGTCTGCTGGGCTCAAAAAGAAAGAAAAAAAGAAAATTTCGATCGTGGTCGTTACGGATGGAAAAAAAGGGTAAAAAAAAGGCGGAGGGCCGTTAGCAGTGACAAACGTTTAGGAGAAGAAAAAAACGAGAGTAGAAGAGAAGAAGAAGAGAGAAGAGAAGAGAAAGTAGAGAACGGGGTAAACGGAAGCTAGGCCCGGGATGACGTTATTGAACCGTGAAAAAAAAGACTTTACTCGTGAAATAGAGAGAACCAATTCAGTAGATGAAGCGACCAAAGGGGTCCAAATGCGGTATCTTCGCTGTCGACGTAAAACATGGCCAAAAAAAAAAAGAAAAAAAAGCGCACATGTCAATACAGACGTACAACAACAACAACAAAAAGGACAACCCAACGCACCGAAATCCAAACAAAGATTTAGCCAAACCAAACAAAAAAGGGAGGTGGTAGTACTACGCCCCATTTCCAATATTATACGCCATCCCCATCGCCCGCGCACTGACATGGACATGCTTCGCCTCGACGCCTTCATGGCAGACCTCGATCGACTCGACCCACGGGTGCGCGATCACGTCCTCGATCGTCGAGCGTTGCCTCGGGTCCGGCTCGAGCATCTTGCGGATCAGCGTCCGGCACGCGCGCGGGTTCAGGTTGTTGATCGTAGGCGGGCACGTCGACACCGCTGGGTTCGGGTTCGCGCACGCCGCGGCGTAGGCAGAGTACAGCGGGTCTGTCCCAGGCTGCGCCGCGCGCCATGGCAGCTCCTGGAAGTGCAGGCAGTAGTACACGATCCCGCATGCCCAGATGTCGACCAACCGTGCGTCATACGCTGTAGAGATGACGGGTGGGATGTAGCGAAAGCGAGTCGACAACAAAGGGGTTGTTGGGGGTGTTTTTTAAATGATTATTTTTGGAGAGATGCACGACAGAAAGCAAGCGGGCACGATATGTCAGGCTGCCTCTGCATACGAGCAAAACAGCAATTATGGCGGCTTACGTTTGCTTAAAAACTGCTCAGGAGCAATGTAGGGCTCGCTGCCGCAGAGCCCCGTCGACATGTGCACTGTCGCTTCCCACGGAAGACGATACACGGTCGATGCACCATAGTCGCCAATCTAGGAAAAGTATCACCAAAGGAGGGTTATCGTTAGAAAAAGAAATTTTGATTTGCTTTGGAGCTAGATGAAATGAAAGTGTGTATTTACCTTCAAGTGCCCTTTGGTATCGAAGAAGAGATTTTCGGGCTTGATGTCTCGGTGGGCGACACCTTGGCTGTGAAGATACGACACGCCGTTGAGGATCTGCTTGAAGCAGCACTCAACCTCGCTGGGGCTCATACCGCTATTGATAAGAAAGAATCATCGTAAGTGATCAAACATCAATAGGGGCAAGAGGTTACGAGAAAACGGGAGGAGACGGGAACAGAACGACAGCGGCCGACAGATCAGGTACCCAAGCGGTATTAAGGACCAGGAAAAACTACCGAGCCTTATGAAACAAGTAAAAAGGGCAGAGGGTTTTTACTACCTTCTCTCTCCCCAACCACGACCAGCAAACATACAGGCATTAAAAGGAACAGAAAGATGAAAGAGATGCTCACCCTTTCTTGATGGCAGCGTACAAGTCTCCTCCAGGGCAGAATTCCATCACTTCGCACCAGTGTTGGTTCTCATCCTGAACAAGGTCGACGGTCTCGACAATGTTGGGGTGGTGCAAGGTGGACGATATACAGAACTCGGCGGTGAGCTTTTTGACGTACTCCTTCTCCGACTCGTTCTTTCGGCGTTTGCGGAACTCCTGGGAATAACAATGAGCATCGCGATACCGACAGCAGTGGCGGCGGAAATGGGATTCATTTACCTTGATTGCATATAGCTTCTCTTCGCTGCGATCCCACTTATGAGCCAGTCTAACCACACTGGTCGCTCCTTTCCCAATCGCGACCTTTTGGCACACACCATACTTCTGCGTCAAACTGACAGCACTATCGCCCGCTGTGCTCTTGGCACGCCCGTCTCCTGCATCCGAGTCTGATTTCCTCGACGACGTCGACCGCTGCGAGCTCTTCCTGTTAAGCTTGGGCCCGCTGCCCAACAGATCCTTGAGGTTGAACTTGTGGGAACTCTCGCCCTTGTCCGAGTGGACCGAGGCCGGCTTGCTGGCCCTGCCGGGGGTGACCGGGACGGTGTCGCTCGCCTTACTCGCCCGTCGCTCCCTGCCCGCCACAGGCTGGGCAGCCTGCTGCGGAACTACGATCTTGCCGCCGGAGACGCCGGCAGACATGCTGGGCGCACGACTGGCAGGCTGACTCGGCGGCCGGCTGGGGCCCCTGCTGGGTGGAGCGCTGGCTCCCTCCCAGTAGCTGTCTGCGGGCGACGTGGCAGATGGCGAGGGAGAGTGGAGCGGACTGTGCGGGCCCGATGCCTGTCGCTTGTGGTTGGGCTGATCGGAGGACGAGGATGAGGCTGTCGAGAGCGGAACGGAGGAGAGCTTCTGCAGGGCACCTCGAGTGTAGCCTGGCTGCTTGTTGCCTGCGAGGAGGGAATCTGGGGGCGGAAGGGGGTAGCTTCCGGGGCTATGGCCCTTTTCCGGCACCTGGGTCGCACCGTTCGCCGTGAGGGTGACTGTGGACGAGCTCGATGTGGTGGCTGGGTGGGAAATGTTCAAAGATGACTGAAGCTGACTGGAGAGATCGGCATGGGGCGGTTTATCGGGACTGTCGCCCTCGCCGTCTGCCTGGGAAGCCTCGCTTGATGATTCGTGAATGGCCATTGTTGCTGTAGGAGTCGTTGTGTATGTCGTGTTTGGGAAAAAAAGTGATGATGGATGGAATCGATTAGATGAAAGCTGTTTTGTAAGTTTGACTGTATGGATGGATCACAATGTACGTTGAAAACGTGAAAGGGGTATGGTGCGATTGTGGAAAAAAAAAGTAGTGTAAGGCGTGCGTGCGTGAGTGAGGCGAGCTTGACAAGAAGCAGGTGTGATGGGTCGTGTCTGCGGGTTTTACAGGGATATGATCATGGTGTACAACACGTTCCAGAAAGTTTTTGTAACTGACAGGCGGAAATGAGCAGACAAGTGGGTGAAAAAAGGGCGAGTACTGACCAACACAGGCGGTTGTCTGAGGAGTCGGAGCTATTGAATGAGACGAAATCGAGATGGCAGCACTAAGCGCCTCTCGCTGTCGCCGTTTGGAGACGAATGGCGGGTGTGGAAAAGGTGAAAGCTGAGATGGTGGTGGTATGAGAGAAAGAAAAAGGAGCAACGCCTTTTCAGTCGTTATAACAGAATCCCGGAAATGTGTCAGCGCTGCATTTGCCTCTCCCACGTGCTGCTTCATTTTTTTTCTTTTTCTTTTTTTTTCTCTTTTCTGCGCACTGGCGACTGCAACTGCGACGTCGCCCGACTGCTTTCTGCTTCAATCTATCTACTAAGCGCCTCAGCGAGCTCAGCGTTTATTTAATATCCAGTGTGCACACCGGAGCAGGAGCCGGGTAGGCTGGGAAGGCTTCAGACCCCGAGAATGTTGAGAAAACATGCCTCAGCCTTGTGATCCAGACATGACGAGGAGCACAATCGCTGGTCCTGAAGGAGAATATATTTCCAATCTCGTGCCTGTATGCGCCCCGTCCCTCCGACTCTCCAAGCCCGTCTGTGTCGTCTTGTCTCACAGACGCAGACGCCGACGACACAGGCCTTACATACGCCAGCGTCTGATGCCCACATCAATCTATATGTGTTTATCAATCATCGATCCAGGTCGAGGACTGGACAACCCATCGAGCTCAGCGTCTCCATCGAGCCGGTCAACTGACCAGACGCACCTCCTTCAGTGCGCGCTCTGCCTCCAATCTCTCTCTTTTCTGTCTCGTTCCTGCTGGTGACGTCTTTTGGCTGGACCAGCGATAACCGCCACCAAAGGGGACCCATGTGACCCTCGCGTACTACGCGCGATCTTCCCTGATCCACATGTCGCCGTGAGTCTGTGACGGCGTAAATCCCTCTGCCAAACCAGCGCTATCTGCATCCACTCTCACGTCCAATATAACGCCATCCGGGGAGTCTCCCCGCTATGTTGGTTGTTTGAACGGTCTCTTTCAAACGTTCGACCATTCTCTTTCATCAGGCTCGATAATTGCTCTGATATAAATACTACTTCCTTCCCTGTGAATATATCATTTCCAAAGCCCAATCACAGCGCTAGGATTTATCACATCTCAAAGATGCCCACAATCTAAAACCCACACAGTTATTGCGAATATTCGAGCAGCCGTGATATCTCCTCCATGCCGCTATTCCGCCAGCGAACAATTATCCCCTCAGCTAATCCGCATATCACCCTCTGATTGATCTTTGACAGAACACCCCAAAGAAAAAAAACACCATCTCCCGAGTTTTAACAGCAGTACGTACAATATCATCTAACGCCACTGGTACGACAGGCTTGAGTACGCAGCCTAAATACCTCGGGGTACGCCAGCGAGGCTATTCAGCTACAGGACCAGCGTAAGCATTCCTCAGGCTCGGAGCGTCGCAGCGTGTATTTGGCCTTGCCAACAATTTGCACATGCCATCATGCCATGTTTGCCGCGATTTTTTATTAATCCTTTGAATTCGACTTGAAAGCATCTCAAGAAACCTTCTTTTCTTCCTTTGTATTCAAAAATTAAGGGCAACGTTGACCGCTGACCGGCTGCACCTTTCCTGCGACGTTGACTCGGAATTGCTGGCTTTTGTTACGTGCAGTAATAAGTAGCTACGTGGCATCAGACATTTTCTTCGGCAAATCTGATGACTACAACAGTTGAGTGCGGGGGATTTGTGGGCGATTATGTGAGCACCCTCGTATACAGGCAGTTTGCTATCTCGATTGTCACGGTCCTCGAGCGGCGATTCGGAATGCACACGAACTTGTATACTAAGTTAAAAAAATATATACGGATAACGCGGTGTATTGCGATGGAGTACCAGCCTAACCTCGTTATATCTGAGTTATTCGTGGATTAAATGCTGACTATCTTAACCCTGGGAGAGTCGGTGGATGGAATTTTGAACTCTTTTGAGTCGGAAGTTTGATGCACTTCAAACTTGGACTACGATTCGTTGCGTGATTAAAATAAGTACGTAAAACTGGGACAACCATGTACAACCTTTTGAGGGTTAAACTTGAAGTTGGATAGCTTTAGGCTTCAATCCAGCCTACGGCTACGGCAGTTTGCCTTCAATCGGAGTGACAAAAATAGAACGCATACGCTTAAGCGGTGACTTCATCGTTCGATCGAACCACAACTGGACAAAGGTCAAAGCAACTTGTACCTTTCTTTCTTTTCGTTCAACTTTTCTCTTTTTACACCTTTTTTACCCTGGAGTATTCTGGCTTTCGATGTTCCATGGCATTGGTCTTCGTCACCTCCACTCCGACCGGCATGGACGTGCCGGAGGTGGGATCCCTGGGAGGCTGTGGTGCGTGACACTGACGAGGCTTGCTAATCACAAAGCTTCGTGACGATGGCGTGCGGCGGCGCAGAGTCCTGGTTGACTTTGTACGACGACGACGACCGACCGAACGACCGGGTATCGACTGGCTCGAATCCCGCTTTCGCCCCTCGCGCACTCGCTCAGAAACGGCAGGCCCGTTTGGAGACTTGATTAACGAAAGAAAGAAAGAAAGAAAGAAAGAAAGTTGCCTCGCTCTCACCGAGTGCTGCGTATAGACCTCTGAAGATACACATACTACACACATATCACACACGGCAATGTCCATCACAGTCGAGAACCACCCCTTCTCCAAGCTCGCGCGGCAGATCGAGCAGTACCTCTGGGCGTCCGTCGTGCTCTCAAGCGCCAGCGCAACGGTGTCGCTCATCAACATGGGCCGGCTATCATGCTTCGTCGGGCCCATCACGTTCCTCTTCACCCTCGCACACAACTTCACCCTCCTCGCGCTCGCCGCGCGCGATCGGCGTCGCCCGCCCTCGGCGCTGCATGGGACGATGGCGCCTACGGCTAGTAGAGCGGCGATTGTGCTCTGCTGGCTCCTCGTGGCGCTGTGGAGTGTGGTTGTGTTGATGATTATTATTATGGGTGCGCTGATTATGGGTATGGGGCAGTTTGAGGGGTGGGAGAGGTTGGCGGGGTATGTTGAGCTGCCGATGGTGGTGGCGGAGGTGTTTTTGTTGGTTGTGATCGCGGTGAAGTGTAAGACGCAGCGGAAGAGGTCGATTATTCAGCCGGAGCATGTGGATTGGAGGCATGTTGGACAGCAGCAGGTGTAGTGGTGAGTTGGTGGAGTTTTTGATGTATATTTTGTTGTTATCTGATAAGGGGGTATTAGATGTATTGACGCATGCGTTGGACGTATGTACAGAATATACATAATCGTCGTTGTCTTGATAGAAGAAAATAATATACATGTCGTGTTCATCTAACGTAATGACTTCCAACTTTCTTAGACGGGCGCTAATCAAATCTCCAAACCCGGCACCGGATTTGATTCAAGAAGCGCCAAAAGCAGTTGTTAATGATGTTGAAAAAAGAGCGACTTTACTGGAGAGAAAGTTCACCTGAGGAACTGTTAATTGAGTTTCTGCTGAGCATAAATCACATTAAGTAGCGCCCTTGCTTGCCACAAGCACCGCCATTTCTTGTACACTGGTTCAATAGAAACGCTGTATCGTGTTATTAACCAGCAGATAGAGGCATTAAGTTCCCACATTCCTTGTTTCTATACCTTCGAAACAAGTCCATGAAAACGCGTCCCGTCAGCACAAGGAGGTCCTATTACCAGATTTGGAAGCAGCACTTTATATAGTCACCGGCGCGACTAACTGCACAGCTCGGCAAAAATAAGGTTTGGTGTGGCTGAATTACGTAAGAATGAGGAGGTGCCGCCATCGATTCGTTGCTCGGTGCCCTCCCATCGACGACTTCCTCAAGACCCAAGGCAAGTTTTTCACCGTCATCAGCACCCATCTCACCGTTCTAACGAAATCTTTGCTCTTCTTTTCTGTATATCCCTTTTGGTACCCCCCTCTGGACCTTGAAATTATGCTCGAATCGTCGAATGGCTGCTTCTATATGGGATTCATTGGTGTGCTGGATTTTTGGTTCATAGGCCCACGACAGAATGGGTACGTCAGTTGCTAGGAGCACTGTGGTTGATAGACAAAGTTTGACGTTGGTTTCGTAGTCAATCTCAGGTCACAAAAGCGCCTCGCCGCCAGCGTCGCAGGCGTCGGCAAACGCAAAATCTGGCTCGACCCCGCTGAGCAGGCCGAGATTGGCAACGCCAACTCGCGCACCCACGTCAAGAAGCTTATTAAGGATGGAAGGGTTATCATCAAGCCTACCACCGTCCACTCGCGCGCACGCACACGCGACCTTTTGGCTGCGAAGCGCAAGGGCCGTCATACTGGCACTGGTAAGCGAAAGGGTACCGCTGAGGCCCGTATGCCTACCAAGGTTCTGTGGATGAGGAGACAGCGTGTGTTGAGGAGGTTGCTCAGGAAGTACAGAGACGCTGGGAAGATCGATAAGCATCTGTATGTCACTCTGTTTTATTATATTTCTTTTTTTTTGGCTTATTGGTTTTTCTTTGCTTTGGGAAGCTACCACGTCCTCTACCAGAAATCGAAGGGTAACGTCTTCAAGAACAAGCGTGTCCTTATGGAATATATCCACAAGGCCAAGGCCGAGAAGAGCCGCACCAAGGTCCTCAGCGACCAGATGGAGGCTCGTCGTGTCAAAAACAAGGTTCGTACTGCACTCCCCGATGCGTCATCATCACCTGTGATCAAAATACTGATCATCTCTATCTAGGCTGCCCGCGAACGTCGTGCTGCCCGCCTTGCCGAGAAGCGCTCAGGGATCCACGCCGTCGAGCTCGAGACAGCGAAGGAGTAAATGTATACAAATCATATCAGATACACATGATGGTTCGCCATCACTCTTTCTCCCATTGTCCGATGTACCCCTCATCATCATCGTCGTTGTCGTCTGTCGTCGTTGGTTGTCCGCATGTCAGGTTATGGTTCTTTTTTTTCACTATTTCACATGTTAGCTTCTCCTGTGTCCTCTTCTACCTCTTGTCGTCGATGTGCGTCAGGATTAGCATTGGCGAAGACATTAAATGTCTGGGCCTTACACCCTTCACTATGTAATTTGCATGCTTGCCCACCGCCCACACACACACATACACGCACACTTTCTCCGCAATATTATGCCCCCACCACTGCGCTATGTAATATGCTCTCTTTTTGCATGGGAATTATGTTGAGCTTTTGAGTTGTATGAATAAGCTGTCAGGTGCTGAAATGCGGTTCGGTCCCGTGTGTAGTTAGTGAGCGGGGGTGGGGCGTTTTTTTTTTTTTTTTTTTGGAGTGATGAATATATGTTGGTTGGAGTCTTTTTTCTTTTGTCTTTTAAGGTGATGGATATGCGTATATGTATGTTGAAGGTGACCCTTGAATGGAGCGATTGTGTTTTTGTCGTGGTAGACGCTGTTTATTTGGATTTTATGGATGAGATGGGATGAGAACTTGGAGATATTTTATTCTTTTCAATGAATCGTTGGAATATTTAGTATATTGAAGTTGTCGATGTGTTATAATAATGTGAAAGATTTTTTTTGACGATTGATTGGTTTGAGGAATGTAGGATGGTATGGGTTTTTTGCATTGATGTGATTTGGATTATGTCGTTTGAGAATAGAAAATAGAGAATAGAGAATAGAGAATAGAGAATAGAGACAGTTGCACTTGACGGAGACCGAGTCGTTTGTGTGTTAGATTTGCCTTGAATGGGTTTATTGGATTAGATTAGATTAGATTAAAACGTTGTGGTGGGAGTAGTATTAATGTTTTTATTATTGCAGATTACAGAATGCAAAGTGCACGAGGGGGACCACTTTGCTTTGCTTTGCTGCATGTGTGGTTGGTTGTATAGGGATGACTGATATACTGGGTCGAGCTTCAAGGTAAGATTCGAGGTGCAGGTGCTCAGGTAGACATGGGAGCAGCGGATCGTCGATGTGGTGAGATTTGTATCTCGGAGGAGGAGTTGGATGGCCCCTCGGACCTCGTGCTGGGTAGAAATGCCTTGAGGGGGTGATGCAGATTTTTAGAAAACATCGCCGTGCAATGAGGCTCGATCGGGTGAGAATTGCAAGTTGCAAGTTGAATGAGAATGAGAGTAAGAATAGGAATAGGAATGAATGAGAGCAGGAACGGGTATGGGGTTACCTGGAGATGGGTGAGATTGAGGATGTCCACTGCGCCGAGTGCCATCCGATGATAGATGAAGCTGAAGTGCAGAGGGAAGCGATTAGCTATATGACTTGAGTCTTGGATTTAGTAAGTGAAGTGATCAGGTTTAGAAAGCGGGTGGATTGTTTCGATGGTTCTGAGAGCACAAAGATCGCCAGAGTCGATTCATTTCGCGTTGGTCTTGCCAGGCTATCCTGGACCTCTCGAAGCCACGCCCGATTGCAGATGCCCTGGACTGAGCTCATGTTTTCTAGCGTGAATGCCATGTCAAAGCCACGGAGAAAAATCAGTTCTGTCCGAGTTACGCAGGCAGGAAACATCGCTATCACGTCGAATAAAATTTTAAAAGAGACATCGTCATGAAGGAGAAGAGAAATTGGAGGACTGACTGTAACCTTGAAAGGCCGTAGATCTTGATTATGGCAGCCGGCTATTTATTTGTTCGCCGCGTGAAAGTTGCAAAACGGCTTGTCAGATCATGGTCGGCGGACTGTTTCGGACAGCGAGCAAGCCACTTTTCTAATCGTCCAACTCGTCTTTTCGTCGTCATCACCATCACCATCACAGCCTGTTGCGTCTTTATAAAGGTATTTTCTTTTTTTGGCTCTCTTTAGGCGCTACCCTCAACACTGACCACATGCAATCTTGTGATTACTGGTATAGAGTTTCTTTTTTCACTCAGATGCCTGCGACGCACACTGTTCAGGTCTCTGCCGATCCACGCGTGTACACCGTGATCAAGAATGGGCAAGAGAGTACGTCCCTTTCCTGTGTTTGTTTTGTTGGGTGTGCCCCCCGTGCGGTGGTGTTTTTGACGCGATGTATGTATGTGTGTGTGTGTGCAGAACAGGTTAATGTTGTTCAGCGACACAAGGGCGAGGTGTATGTGCACTACATCGATACGGACAGGCGCATGGACGAATGGATACCGGAGGAGCAGCTCAAGTCGCATCCTGGGCCTGTGCCTGTAGTCGCCCCTGCTGCTGGTGCTGGTGCTGGTGCCGCGGAGCCCAGGCGCGGTGAAGGCAACAAAAGACGACGCGGGAACGCGCGAAAGAGCCAGGCTGGCCACCCCGAAGCGTCGTCGTCGAATGGCTTTGCGGCTCCGATGGAACCTGAACCGTCTACCATCGAAGATGTGGATATGCTTTCACACCAGCAGCACCAGCAGCACCAGCATCAGCATCACCAGCTGCAACAGCAGCACCAGCAGTCGACCACGGAGGTCGTTCTAACGGAGGAGGAATACGATTTGAGGCACCATCAGCAGCTGCACTCGCAGAAGAATTTCGACATGGTGATATTCGACGTATGGAAAATAAAGCCCTGGTATGTGTTCCTGCTTGGGTTTGTTGCTATACTGCCGAAATTGAGTGATTGATACATCTGCTTTGTGTTTGTTGTCTTTGTAGGTACTTTTCGCCTTATCCTTTGACCGAGACGGAAGCCGATGAGGTCGCGTCGGCTTCGAATCAGGCGGCTATAAAGATTCCTGGGGTGGCACGCGCAACTGCGAGATCGCATGGGCGGACATCGGATCTCCTTGCTGGGGGGTTGCACAGGCAACACTCGGGCGAGTCGATGCTTTGGGTGTGCCATTTCTGCTTCAAGTATATGGCAGATGGTGGGCCTTGGGAGTTGCATAAAGTATGTTTCTGTTTCTGTTTTGTGTTCTTGTGAACTGTTATGTGTTCGGCCCTAACCTCTCTTTACATTTGTTGTAGAAAGAGTGCAAAATGAAACATCCTCCTGGCAAAAAAGTGTATCAAAGAGGTGCACATATTATATGGGAAGTGGACGGAGCGAAGGAGAAGCTTTATTGTCAAAATCTGTCCCTATTTGGAAAACTTTTTATTGATGTTAAAACGCTGTTTTTTGACTGCGATAACTGTAAGCTCTCCACTTCGCTCGTGATCCTGCCTATGCTCAACACTGACCCCCACCCTCTATCTTTTTTGTAGTCCTGTTTTATATCCTTACGGACGCTAAATCGTCGGAGGATCATATCCTGGGATTCTTTTCCAAGGTACCCTTACCATTATCATTTGTATGTGTTGTTAAATGGGATAACACTAACTTGTTCGTTCTCAACAGGAAAAACTGTCGTATGACGACTATAACCTCGCGTGTATTCTTACGTTACCACAATATCAAAAGAAAGGGTATGGAATGCTTATGATTGAATTCAGTGCGTCCTTTGTTTCGTCATGGTCCAAAACCTCAACTGGACGAATTACTGATGTTGAGTGATAATTGTTAGGTTATGAACTTTCAAGAAGGGCTGGGAAAGTGGGATCGCCTGAAAGGCCGTTGTCGGATCTTGGGCTGAGGAGTTATCTGGCGTATTGGATATCGACTATACTTCGTTTCTTCCGGTACGTTTTGCATCACTAATCACTAACCACTCACTCAATGGTCTTTGGTGCACTGACGACTTTTGCTTACTTTGGTCTCTAAAATCATTTCATTAGGCGGGTGCTTACGGTCCTACCACCGGATGTGCTCTCGACGCGGACGATCAACAATTTTCCGGAGCTGATTGATGGTGTGCAGGTGTCTGGGGATGTTGAGCGTACGCAGTCGAAGAAGAGGAAGATTCCGAAGGGGTTTGATGGGGAGGTCTCGGAGCAGAATATTGAGCGGATGAGGTGTTTGATGCCTTATTCTGCTATACATGGTGCGTTTTTTTTTTTTTTTTCTCTTTCCTTCCATATGTCCTTTTCTCTACCTTTTTCTACTCCCGCTGACCAAGTAAAAACTTTTTTTTTTTGTGATTGAAGATCCGGTGTTTACGAGTAAGCGTATCATGGAGACTGTCCCTCGAGCGGATGGTGGTGCGGAGGTACATGTCCGTGTGGAGTGTACACTTGAAGATATAGCGAAAGCGACGAATCTGCGCCCGGACGACGCGGCGTTTGCGCTGAATGAGTGTGGGTTGTTGATGCATCGGATGAGCCGCGACCACGAGGGGGAAGGGGAAGGGGAGGGGGGACAGGGTAGGCCGGATACGATTGTTGTTACGAGAGAGCTTGTGGAGAAGGTTGCAAAGGAGAGGAATGTGAAGATTATGTATATGGATATGTCTTGTGTGTTGTTGCCGTAGACATTCTGTCCTTTTCTCTCTCTTTTTTTTTTCTTCTTTTTTTGTATAGTCTTTTTTTCCCTTTTGATCTTGCGCTTTCATTTTTATTGGGCGATGATGCTCTTTTTTTTATCTCTTTTTTTCTCGTTTTGCTTCGTAGTCTGCGTTTTTTTACTACTTTCTTTTTTTTATGTTTTTGCGTAGCGTTTTTTTCTTTTTCTTGAAATGGTTTTTAATTTACCTTTGCCTTTACTCTAGTATCTGTTATACTCTCTGTTCTCATTAGTACATTATTGTGTAAAAGATATACCCGTCCCCCGTCTTTTGTGAATTCGACTCAACCCAGCCGTTTCAGCTGCTATTGTAAGTATGCCGTATGTCTTTCATGGGCAATCAGAGGGAATATAAATTTCAATGTGTGTATAATCTACCATTGAATGTGCATCCGTCCAGTTATTTACCTAGGTTAATGTGCGTGCGTGTACGTTTCTCCGTAAGTATAACTTATCGTTATAAATCATCGCAGACTTGTCTAGTGGCTCCTCAGTCCTTGCCAAATTCCTCTGTTCCGTCCCATGACCCCCAACATGCGAAATCATTCGCGAGCCACCCGTGCTCGGGATCGATTGCTGTACGTCGGAGCGGGCCCAGTGGTGGAAGTATACCAATATCCATTTCACTTTAAATGCCCCAGTACGTTCTCCGCGATACCAGGGCAGTCATCGTCATCCTTTCCACTCATGGCTGCGGATCCCATTAATATTTAGACAGTCCCTTAGAATGACTTGCACACCTTGTCAATGTAAGAAGGACCTCGTCTTGAATCGACCCAGAGCGTTCTCGTCCTTATCGGGAATTCTCCAGCAGATGATACCGAATGACGAGCTTTTCAGAGATTTGTCTTGAAGCTCTGCGCAGTACATCTAGGCATATATGTGCCGTCGTACTAATGTGTTGAGGGTTAAAGAACTGATAACGTGCTTTCCAACGGCAGGGATTTGCTTACCATGGTAACGGGCAATGGGTGGTTTAAAACGATGAACGAATTTGAGCCTTCATAAGATGAGCAACCATGGACATCAGGTGCTTCGGAGGTTGTTCAGTGAATTGGAGAAACGCATCGTTGGACCCCTGTAGCATGAGTGGTAATTGAAATATCCAGAGTATTTTGCTCATGTATATCGTAGCGCCTGCCGACGATCGATGAATTGAATTGCAAACCTAGAAGTCAAAGCACGGGCGAAATAGCCGGCATCGACCTTGCTGGTGGTATAATTAACTGGACGTGATTGAATGAATAACAGAAGGAAGTATGAACTCATAGAATAAACAAAAAACATACAACAAAAATCCGTTGGGCACAACATGGCAATGATTTCATTATAATTATTAGACCAGGTCGCATAGGTCGCATTATCAGGTCGTGGACATCCTTTTGAGAATTGCAACAATCCGTTACCAACATCGCGACGCAGAGGCCCTCGAGCACGATAGGACTTTTGCCAGATTCTCGTTGTTCTTCTCCACAAATTGACGAGATCTTGACCGTTACACGTTTCCATCGGCATGGACAGGACGCAACACACAGTTTTGTGCTCAAATTTCACCGCTGCACTGAGATTCTAATCGTGAACACAGTACACGGGTGCACACAATGCTGGAATCGCAGGACAGAGGTTTATATTTGAGCACGGTGGCCTGGTTCATTCCGGATGCAAATACCACATAGGCGGGCAAATACTTGTCGCTTGAGGACCGCACGCGAAACAGTTGGTAAAGCCAGTAGACCAACGGGAAACGGGGATAATCCTAAATCTAATCCTGCGCGCGTGCCAGATCTTGTGGTTGTGAAAGAGATGGCGGCGAGGTCGGGAAGTATCTGAGGATGGAGGGCAAGAGTGATGCTTCAGCTAGTCGAGTAGATCTGACCGTGGTTCTAGCAAGGTAGAGTTGTCTGAGTCAAGATGTAACATCACGACACGCAACCGTTGGACTAATCTGTCCCATTTACCTATGCCATGTTACCTAACCCCAGTCAGACCAACTCCCCGACTCACTGCTCAGCATTTTTGTCCGCCGTGTGAGGCAAGTCAGTCACTCTCGTTTTCCTCCATAACATTGAACATCCTTGACTTCATCAAAGTTACTGCGAACAGGCGGGAGCCGATATAAAATTATGAAGAAACATGAATGAAAGGCGATTGCGCGGTTGGATGCCACAATAAAGATGTATTTTTGAGGGCATCTCGTTTACTGGGAGAAAAGTGCGCGGACTGTCCGGCGGACAGTCTGCCGGACAGTCTGCCAGACTCGGGGGTATTTAGAACTTGTTCGTGACAGAAAAGGTGACACTTGGGTGCCCGTGCTGCGCTCAGCGCCAGCGCTCACTCATTGTTGCGCACGCTAGCCATGGACCCTTCCCGACACCTCATCAGCCCTCCTTCAAGTGGGAGGTGGAATTGATTTATAAGTCAACCTTTGTGTTGTTTTTTTTAAACTAAAATCATGTTTTTGCAAGAAAGGACATTAAACACATGTGTTCTAAATGACCATTGTAGCCACTTGCTACATACTTATACCAGTTGCAAGTCCTGACTGTAAGGAAGGATTTGTGTACCGCCACTCTCGCTTGAATTAAGAGAATATAGCTGTCTTAAAAGAAAATCATGTCTCATTGCTTTCTATATTATTTTGTCTGTCCGTCAATAATACTAACATTGCCCAAAATTCAATAGTTAATGAACTTGTAATATATACACCTGTTTCTCTTAAGCCAATAGAGACACTCATATCATCTTGGTGTGGAGGCACAACTCCCTCCAAGTCCAGAATGATGAGCAAGGACCGGGTCACAGATGGTCACAAATACCCAAGATCTCCCCAGAGTCCGCCGGACAGTCTGGCAGACTGTCCGGGAAAAGGCAATCTCGTAAACGAGATGCTCTGGTATTTTTCGTCAAGCAGAGCTGTTTTTAGATTCAGCTCCCAGGACCTCGTTGGCTGTGCATTCCGCGGATTGTCCAGCATCGTGGGATCCATCTCGCTTGACCATCTACTAGTCGAATATCAATGTTCAACACAATGAAGAATTTGAAGATTTTTCGAGGAAAGCGCAATCGCTCGATGCCTCAGCTGCCAACGACTGAGGACGGTTTGGAAGATGCAACCAGGGTGTGTGGTATTTTTCTTTGGTAAATACGCATTCTGACTGGTATCGATAGCGATCGCAAATCGATCTCACTGAATCCAGGTCCCGTCCATCCTTCTTCAACCGATTGAAAGCTGCATTCAGATCGAGGTCTCCGAGTCGTGAGGCTGCCCCAGTTCCAGCTGTACTCTCCAAGAAAGAGGTCGTTCAGAGAAACGATCAGGTAGGCTTGAACTTGCTCGTGCATTGTCACACGTGTCATATTTCGATATAGAGTGACGCTGGAGATATGTACTTGGAGGGTTCGAGAGCAAGCAGCGTCCCCCCTGAGATCACTGTTGAACCACCCTTGGGTGGCAATGAGGTATGCTACCCATCTCTAGCTGATGTTCTTGATGACTTAACTGCGTACCTCAGGCACTATCTCGCATCGAAACGGAAGGTCCTGGAATGGCTGTGAAGGTGCGTACTATTGACGACATTCAACCGCCACAGGTAATCAATTCCAGTAAAGGATGCCACGCCGGGTGCTCCAGCAGCAGGGCAAGGGCAATCATCTGCTCAGGTTACGCAGGTCTGTTTTATTGTGGTCGTTTTTTCCGTTTTACTCATCCCTTTTGTTTGCAACCCAGCTTGGTGTCAAGGAAAGCTCCCTGGATCCTGCAGTTGTGGAGGCTGCCCGCGCAGCTGCATCGCAGACAGTCATCGAAATGAAAGGAGGTGCTGCACCGGTCTCGGCCATTGCTTCAGGAATCAGTGGGATGGACAATCCGATCGACGTTGTTGATTCTATGTCATTTTTTCTCACCACATTGTCAACGTTCAATTCCGTTTTGGACAAAATGGCACAGGTACGATATCGCTCGGACATCATTTTTATTATTATTCACGTTGGGGTTAGATTCACCCTTATGCGCAAGCTGCATGGACTATTCTTTCATTCGCATCTAAGGTACGTGTAGTTTTCAGTTATATTCCCTAGAACCAGAACGACATCTATCCTTAGGCAATCGTAAACCAGAATATCCGCGATGGCTCGATCGTTTCTTTACTGAAAAAGATGAATGACGTGTACATCTTTCTCACTGCAGCGGATTTACGGGATATTGAATCAATGAAGGGGATTGTCGAGCAAATCTGTCGCCAGACGTTGGAATGCTCGTACTTCATACGAGAATACGCTCAAAATACGAAATTCCGTATGTTTCCGTTTTGGTGAAAGAAATGTTTATTGATTCATGTGTGTATCAAGGGACGAGGTTGCTCAAGAACTTGATATCCAATACAAATGCTCGCGTGCAGGAGTTCAATGGCGTCTTTGATGATCTCTTGAAACAATTTCATGATAAGGCCGCCCACGACACGTTGATTGTTGTGCATCGTATCTGGGAAGACGTTGCTGAACTAGGTATGCTGAGTTGATGTTATTTTCCGTAATAATTCTAACAACAAGACCTCCAGCTCAAGACTCGGACTTGCAGCACATGCCTTATGTCCAAGGTGCAGGCCTGAATCTTCAGAAAGTCTGTCTTGAGGGTACCCGGGAGCAAATTCTTAAGGATGTCATTGATTGGCTCAATTCGAATGACGACTCATCTCGTATTTTCTGGCTGCATGGCAATGCTGGTAGGGGCAAATCTTCGATTGCGCATACCATTGCCAACTACTTCGACAAGCTGGGACGGCTCGGGTCATGCTTCTGTTTTGATCGCAACAAGTTTGCAGAGGAACGACATAATAAGATTTTCACAGTGATTGCACAGGATCTCGCCCACACGGACAAGAATATACGGAAAGAGCTGGCAGGGATTGTGCACCTCAACAAGGCGCTCAGTAATACAAGCGATATCGTACAACAATGGAAAGAGCTCGTCGTGAAGCCCCTCCGCAAACTTTCTGAAACAATGGTGGGACCTATTGTAATTGTTATCGATGCGCTAGACGAGAGTGGCAACCCGGAATCCCGAAGGCACCTTCTTCGTATACTTGCTGGAATGCTCAACGATGATGACAGCCATGTATTAAAGCTTCCACCCCAAGTCCGTATTGTGCTCACATCGCGTGCGCTGCCTGACATCTCCAATGTGCTTACTGGAGTCAATCACGTCTGTTCAATGTCGATGGAGTCCATTTCCACTGATTCAACTTCTCGCGACATTTTTCAATATGTATCGGCTGAATTGCAGGGCTTGGATATTGACAAGATCCAGTTGGATAGGCTTACCTCCGCCTCGGATGGACTGTTTGAATGGGCACGTCTGGCATGTGCATATATTAAAGGGAATGATGATGCAGGATCTAGTATTAAAGAACGCACTGACGATGTTTTTGCTCGTAATCAGGCTGAGCAGGTGCCACTCCTGGACAGCATGTACATGTTGACATTGGGAGCTGTATTTCCCCAAAGCCAGCACAAACGCGATGTGCGTCTCGGGCGATTTCGATCTGTAATGGCCCAGATACTTGGCAATGCAGAGCCACTACCGCTTGCTGCCCTTGCATCAATGAGGGGCTATTTTCTGGATGATGACCTCAAGAAAATTGATGTTGAATCAATTATCAACCCTATGGGTGCCCTGCTTAGTGGCACAAGCAGCTCCTTTGAAGTGATTAGACCACTTCATGCATCCTTTGCAGAATTTTTAATGGACAGAAAGCGAAGTGGCGAATTCTTCATTGATGTGTCGCATATTCATGTCCACCTTGTGGCTGCATCAATGGGGATTATGAAAGACCAACTACAGTTTAACATATGCCAGCTGCCAAGTTCCTATTTGCCAAATTCTGCAGTTGAGGATCTGGATCAACGGATTCGGGATAACATATCACTTGGATTATCATATTCATGCCGGTTCTGGACACACCATCTGCAACAGGCAAAATACTGTGTTACTCTTGCGGATATCATCCGAGAATTTTTTAATCATGAGCGTTTATTATTTTGGATTGAAATCTTGAGCTTATTGAAGTTGGTCAATACTTGTGCTGGATCAATGTCAGCCATTATTGAATGGACCAAGGTAAGAGATTGCAATTATTCCTTAATTGTGCATTGCTAATTCAGTATAGTCTGCTGGTGATTGTGTGGACCTTGTTAATTATGCAACAGATTTGCAAAAATTTGTTCGAACATTTGGGGGTGCAATATCACATAGCACCCCACATCTTTATTTGTCCGCAATTCCTTTTTCTCCAAAAAAATCACATATTAATATGGCATTTGGGGATCGGTTCTGCAAGTTGCTTTGCATGGATACTGGAAGGAATATGAATTGGCCCATTATACAAGGAATTTTAAGAGGCCATGAGAATGAAGTCAATTGTGTTGCTTTTTCTCCAGATGGGAAGCACATTGTTTCTAGCTCATATGATAAAACATTGCGGCTATGGGATGCTGAAACTGGAGAGCAGATTGGTGCACCTCTTGAGGGTCATCAGAATTTTGTACTGTCTGTTGCTTTTGCTCCAAATGGAAAGAGAATTATTTCTGGCTCATATGACAAAACACTGCGGCTGTGGGATGCTGAAACTGGAGAGCAGATTGGTGCACCTCTTGAGGGTCATCAGAAACCTGTAAAGTCTGTTGCCTTTGCTCCAAATGGAAAGAGAATTGTTTCTGGCTCAAATGACTGCACACTGCGGCTGTGGAATACTGAAACTGGAAAACAAATTGGTGCACCTCTTGAGGGTCATGAGTACACTGTACAATCTGTTGCCTTTGCTCCAGATGGAAAAAGAATTGTTTCTGGCTCATATGATAAAACATTGCGGCTATGGGATGCTGAAACTGGAAAGCAGATTGGTGCACCTCTTGAGGGTCATGAGTACACTGTACAATCTGTTGCCTTTTCTCCAGATGGAAAAAAAATTGTTTCTGGCTCAAATGATACAACATTGCGGCTATGGGATGCTGAAACTGGAAAGCAGATTGGTGCACCTCTTGAGGGACATGAATATCCTATACAATCTGTTGCCTTTTCTCCAGATGGAAAAAGAATTGTTTCTGGCTCAGATGACAAAACACTGCGGCTGTGGGATGCTGAAACTGGAGAGCAGATTGGTGCACCTCTTGAGGGTCATCAGAATTCTATAAACTCTGTTGCCTTTTCTCCAGATGGAAAAAGAATTGTTTCTGGCTCATATGATAAAACATTGTGGCTATGGGATGCTGAAACTGGAAAGCAGATTGGTGCACCTCTTGAGGGTCATCAGAATTTTGTACTGTCTGTTGCTTTTGCTCCAAATGGAAAGAGAATTATTTCTGGCTCATATGACAAAACACTGCGGCTGTGGGATGCTGAAACTGGAGAGCAGATTGGTGCACCTCTTGAGGGTCATCAGAATTCTATAAACTCTGTTGCCTTTTCTCCAGATGGAAAAAGAATTGTTTCTGGCTCATATGATAAAACATTGCGGCTATGGGATGCTGAAACTGGAAAGCAGATTGGTGCACCTCTTGAGGGACATGAATATCCTATACAATCTGTTGCCTTTTCTCCAAATGGAAAGAGAATTGTTTCTGGCTCATATGATAAAACATTGCGGCTATGGGATGCTGAAACTGGAAAGCAGATTGGTGCACCTCTTGAGGGTCATGAGTACACTGTACAATCTGTTGCCTTTTCTCCAGATGGAAAAAAAATTGTTTCTGGCTCAAATGATACAACATTGCGGCTATGGGATGCTGAAACTGGAAAGCAGATTGGTGCACCTCTTGAGGGACATGAATATCCTATACAATCTGTTGCCTTTTCTCCAGATGGAAAAAGAATTGTTTCTGGCTCAGATGACAAAACACTGTGGCTGTGGGATGCTGAAACTGGAAAGCAGATTGGTGCACCTCTTAAGGGTCATCAGAATTCTATACTGTCTGTTGCATTTTCTCCAGATGGAAAAAGAATTGTTTCTGGCTCATATGACAAAACATTGCAGCTCTGGGATGCTGAAACTAGAGAGCAGATTGGTGCACCTCTTGAGGGTCATCAGAATCCTGTACAGTCTGTTGCCTTTTCTCCAGATGGAAAAAGAATTATTTCTGGCTCATATGACAAAACACTGCGGCTGTGGGATGCTGAAACTAGAGAGCAGATTGGTGCACCTCTTGAGGGTCATCAGAATTCTATAATTTTTTCATTACAACCACAATCAGCTTTTCCTATTATTGCTAATACCATTCAGAAAATGGACTTGTCATTTGACTTACTTCAAACTCAGAATTTGCACAATTTCCTTCAAGTTCCATATCCATATTTCCCTTGGCAAGGGAATGGATGGGTAATTTGCAAATCTGCTTCTAAAAATGGAAAACTTTTATTCTTTGTTCCATCTATGTATAATGTTAAACAATATTGGCCTCCATCTCTTAAACTTATTATGCCTTCTCCTCCTCAACTTAATCTTAGTCAAATGGCTCATGGAGAGTCATGGGCATCAATTTATCCCAATTCAAATGTTCAAGCAGTTTGATAATTAAATTCTATTATTTCAATGCTATATCCATAATTAGCTTTTATATTATTAGTTAAAAGACTACAAATTATAAGAATCTGTCCGGTAAAATAATTCCATAGGAATTATTCAAATAATGGTATTCTCAAATTTGATGGCTAATGGGAACAATTCTCACCTCCCACTTTAGCGCAGACAGAGGTGTATCGGCACCCTGACTACAGAGGGAACGACCTGTCAGTGGAATCACTGCAGCAACAAGAAATGACAGACACAGATGATGACAAATGACAACAACACGCAGTGATGGAACTGATACACCATTCAATGGTGGACTAAAGAACAGATTAGATAGAGTACCACGTGTAATATGTGTAAAAACCTGGGTAAATAAACAAAGGCTCGAAACCACCCGGACCAGTGAGATCAATGACTGTTAGTGGTCAATACATCACAGCTGAGAGGGAGTCGAGAGTCCCACCAGAGCTCGCGAGGTCTCGGGGGCGACCGGTGGACCGACGGGCATTTCTATATTGGGACCTTCAGCCGTCTTCCTTCCTTCCAAAAGGCCTCCTCTGAGGTTAACTCTTGGCAGTGGAATTCGCCGACTTGGCACGTGCTCGTATTAGTATGTCAATACCAGGCCCAACGACGGGTTCTTCAAGTCCCACAGCGCCCCCAACCTTTGTATGCCTCCTCATTCCGCTCTTTGCATAGAACATGACCTCTCCCTCCAAGCCATTAAATATAAAGTCCAACAATCGACTTACAGTCTCAGCTAATGACTCTGAACTCCAACCAGGCTCCTATACGCCTTCTCTGGGCACCCCAGATCTTCGAGCACTCAGAGCACAATATACGGGGACACCTCCGCCACCAAACATCCCTATGCGTGGGGCAGGGACACCTGTCTTGACAGGAGGTGCCGTGGTAGCCGCATCCTCGTCAACTTCTTTGCTTCCGGTTTCTGGCACGAAGGCCGACTCAGGCTCGCCCCTGAGACCACCCATCGGCGGGCTTTCAGCGACCAAGCAAAATACAGGTAGCTCAGATAAAGTCGCAGTCACACCTCCCAGCATAGCAGACCTGGACGGCTTGCCAGCAGAGGAGAAGGCCAAGGTTCTAAGGCGCCACCTCGTGGCGAAGGAACAACGGACCAAAGCGAATGACTCTGCGCCCAAATCCGTGGTCGGCTCCGTCCAGGACGCGAATGTCGCTACAGGTTCAGATGTCTCACGAAACACGTCGTCTGGGACGCTGCGCGAACGTGGGGCGGTGCGAGAGGACTCGGAACCGTTCCCCGTTCCATACGATACACACGGTGCAGATGTTACGTGTGTCTTCTCCCGTTTCGTTATAATTTCATTTCGAATTTACCTTTCTTTCAGCCATGACATCTACAAATGGCATACAGATCAACGGCGGCAAGCTGCTTCTGCGCGCGTCCGCTCAGTCTCTCTTTCTGTTGGCCCCAGTCGCACCCCGCACCCTGCATTTGAACATATCCACGAGCCAGGAGGGTTTAGACGAAACTATTTACTGTTGCGACGTGAAGCAAACGAAGAGGGAGGCGAAGGACCGCAGATCCTGAACAACTTTATCGACTTCCTACTTCTATTCGGACATTTCGTCTGTGCTCCGCCCCTCATTATCGTAACATTTGACTGACTGATCTTCCAGGCCGGAGAAGACCTCGAAGAAGATGAAGAAAAGGACGGGGAAGACGAGGAAAACCTTTCACCCCCCATCGACGAGCCTCTGTCGACCGGCTTACCAGATGCCAACGAACACACGAGTCTTCTCGGCAGCCCAAACCTTTCGCGATCGCGGTCTAGGAGCAGGCGCCGCAGGACGTCGTTATCAAGACAAGGAACCGCCACTGTCACGCAGGCTGTCCTGATGGTACGTGTATTGTGCTTATACTATACGAATTGTGCCTTCAAATCAACGCGATCGGTCACAGTTGTTGAAGTCATTCGTGGGCACTGGCGTTCTTTTCCTTGGTCGAGCGTACGTATCATTGCTTGCATGCTATATTCTGACTGATTGTAATTTTGTTCCAGATTCTTCAACGGAGGCCTTCTATTCTCTATTCTCACATTCACGTTCATTGCGTTCATTTCACTCTATTCATTCTTGCTGCTCGTCAAGACCAAATTCGTCGTTTCTGGAAGTTTTGGAGGTAAGCTAATTACACGCACGGGCTAATCAACCTGGGCTAAGTTTTACTGCTTCAGACATCGGAGGCACGCTTTATGGGCCATGGATGCGATATCTCATCCTCGGTTCCATTGTCATCTCGCAAATGGGGTTCGTTGGTGCGTACACCATCTTCGTTGCCGAGAATCTGCAGGTAAACCTATTAACGGAAGACTCATTTGCAATCACTGATATCTATATCATGCACAGGCATTCATACTCGGTGTTACACAATGCCTCAAGCTCATCCCAGTGCAACACCTCATCCTCGCGCAGCTAGTTGTGTTTCTGCCACTTGTGCTTGTGCGCGATCTCGCGAAGTTAAGTTCGACTGCGTTGGTGGCAGACGCCTTCATCCTCTTTGGGCTGGTGTATATCTTTGGTAGTGAGTTTGGTGTGCTGTGGGAGCGCGGCATGGCGGAGGTCAAGATGTTCAATGAACGCGACTTTTCACTGTTCATCGGGTGAGGGTCGCACTTTTGATTTTGTTGCACTGCGCATTTAGCTGACTGTCGATGATTTGCTCTGCCATTCTCTGTGTTTGTATTTAAAGAACAGCAGTGTTTTCGTTTGAAGGAATCGGTCTTGTGAGTGTAATTTTCTTTAACCATATTTTACGTTTTCAACTCGCTGATATGTGATTGACTGACTAGGTCATTCCTATCACCGATGCCATGCGCGAGCCGCACAAGTTCCCCATGGCGCTGTCAGGCGTGATGGTCTTCCTCCTACGTAAGTAGTTCATCCGCATTGTGCTAAACCACGACGCCGCCAGAAAGTTGAGCTTACTGTCCATGATGGAATTATAGTTTTGTTCGGTGGCGCTGGCGTACTTGCCTATGTCACATTTGGCTCTGAAGTTCAGACTGTTGTCCTGTTGAACCTCGACCAGAAGAGTAAGATGGTCCAATCAGTACGTCTTATCCAGTCCTTCCATTACCGGCATCTATTCGCTATTGGTTACGGTCAGTGATACTAAGACATCGACGACAGGTACAGCTCTTCTACGCCCTCGCGATCATGCTCTCCGTGCCACTGCAGCTCTTCCCGGCGATCCGCATCCTCGAGAACGGCATCTTCACGCGGAGCGGTAAGGTGGACGTGCGCGTCAAGTGGTACAAGAATGCGTTCCGCTTCGCGATGGTGTTTGTGTGCAGCGCTATTGCGTGGGTCGGTGCGGCGGACTTGGATAAATTTGTGGCGTTCATTGGATGCTTTGCTTGGTGAGTTTGGGTCCATTTATATATGTGTAATGATTTTGATTATGGCATTTGCAGTGTACCGCTCTGCTACGTGTACCCGGCGATGCTGCACTACAAGGCATGCTCGCGCACGCGTAAAGACAAACTCCTCGACATCGCGCTCATCGTGTTTGGTCTCGCAGCTGCGGCGTACACCACTGTACAGAACATCGGGGTCCGTCGAACCATTTCCCCATTCTTTCCGCACAAAAGGGTTTCACAACTGACGCGACTCTTTTGTTTTGTTTCTCATGTAGCTGATGTTGGGGCCGAATCCGGTCAGGGACTCTCCATACGACAACTGCCAGTCTTGAAGCTTGAAATTCTAGTTTGCTGACTTGTAGCCTCCATGCTTATCATTTTTATGAACCTCGCGACCACTTGGTTCTATCATGGACTTTTTTCGAACGTATCACCCATATAGAACATCACAAGGACTCACAATTCTTGGATACATATACCCTGCCTTCCACAGATGCCAATGGCAAAGGCTCGCCACTTTTCGCTAACCCATTCCTAGCCCAACCCACCAGCAGCTCTAACGGAACACGCACGTTTTGCATTACTCTTCATATATCCCCTTCGTCCCACTAGTATTGTCACTCCGACTCCCAATCTCTTTTCTCGTTCTTGCTTTTTTGTTGATAACGCGGTTCGGCTTTGCTCCATTTTCGTTCGTCGGGTTTTCGTTCCTGCCATACTGTACATGTTGTCCTCTCCCGCATTTGTCGAGTGCTACGATTGCATAAACTTTGTTGTATACATTACCTCGTCCTTCATAATTATTAGTGACTCTGTTGTCTTCCAGTTTGCTTTTGCAATACATTCATATGCTGCTTGCTGATCGATTTTCTTGCGATGCAGTCCCACAAGCTTTAACAGATGGTTAACGACATGTCATTACACATCAGGAAAACCCAATAAGCTCAACTAGGAACTCATACAGGGTTATACACTAATTGGATCAATGCAAAAGAAAAACCCAGTTGTAAACATATTTTAAGCAAAAAAAAGTTTGCGGTGCATTATGCTGGAGAGAGTGAGAGAGGAGAGGGAATCAACACAACAGAAGAAAAAAAAAACAATCGAAAAAGAATTTGGTCATATTCTACAAGAAGGACAGGAAAACATAGATAATTATGAATGGATGGGTGTGCTGAATGGCAAAGGTGAGGAGTCGCAATTACAATGCTACCTTAATCCCACGACGGGCTCGACTGGTACGCGTGGCTACGCGTATTGCCGTTCTGGTTTTGCGCAGGGCTCGAGGGCGACCAGGGCGTTGGAGAAGTAGGGCTGTAACCTGGAGAAGCAGGGGCTGCAAGAAGGTTGCGTAAATAAAACAGGACGATAGTCAAATATGGAGGATACTTACAATAAGGAGCTGATATTGTTGAAAAGATAAATTAGCATATGTCTTTGTGGAATGATATTTTAGAGACCACTTACAATGCGGCGAGTAAGCCGGCGAGGTGGGTGCTAAATGAGAAGGGAAATGAGCTCCTGTACAAACCATAAATAAGCAATTTAACATACAATATTTCGGCGACGAAGGTGATTGCATAGGGGACGTAGGCGAATATTTGGGCGAGGATGGTGACATTTGAGCAGGGGCTAGATGAAGATGTCAGTACATGGATTCGCAATGATGCAGTACTGATACTTACAGGCTAAACGCAATGAGGAGGGTAGAAGAAACTTTGTAAATAACAAAAAAGCATCAAACCACATAGAAACTTACTTGGTGAATCTAAAAATAACATTACGTCAGTAACGCACGAATAGAACAGAAAAGGAATGCATACATCTGGGGGACGCAGGGCTGAACGATGGACTCGCTGGTGAATACCTGGGCGACGTCGGGCTGAACGACGGCGACTGCGGGCTATACCGAGGAGACGTAGGTGAGAATGAAGGAGAAGTAGGTGAGTATCGTGGGCTGGTGGGCGAATAGCCCGGAGATGTCAAGTTGAGCGCAGGGGAAGTAGGCGAGTATGTTGGGGACGTCGCGCCTCTTCCCCGATCGTACATGGGCGATGACGCATACGGAGAGGTGCCGAACGGGGAAGTCGCGCCGCTGAATGGCGATTGGGGTACGAAGCTTGGTGAAGTGGGTGTGTACGCATTCGGCGAGCTGGGGCTGTAACCCACACCACCCGGAGACATTCCTCCAGCGCCGAGAGGGCTCTGTCCATATCCAAGGAACTGGAAGCTTGAGGCGTCTTCGCCGGTATTGGAGGCAAGAGGAGAGAAAGATGCCGAGGCTGGGTCGCCCTTGAACAGCCCATCTTGCCACATCGGTGAATTAGTGTCGTAAGGTGTCATGGCCACCTGGCCAGGAGTCATTCCACCGTCTATTTGCGCAGCCAGCATCGACTGCACCGGCAAACGGTGGTCCACAATAGCATCCTTCAGCATGTCAATATCCAGAGCCACCTCAAACGCGCCAGTACCCATAGGAGCCATCTGGCCGAACATTACGTTCTCCGCAATACCATGGCAGTCATCCTTTTCACCTACGGCTGCAGCTTCCATTAGAATTTCGACAGTCTCTTCGAATGAGCACCTCATCAATGCTCCAGTATCCGCCCGATTGATACCATGGCGTGTGATAGCCATGAGTGTTCCACGATGGGTCATAAGGTCGCAGAGTAAAGCAAGATGACGGTAGTTGACATACGAACCGTCAAACTCGATAACTCCACGAAGTTCTTTCAGAATCGCTGCACGCGCCGCCTCGATACCCAGCACATTGAAGATCTCCACGCAGCTGTTCGAGTATGTCCGCGTAAAGTCGACACCGTCAATGCACATCACCGTCTTCAAATTGATGCCATCCGTTTCCAGCACCCACTCTTTCTGCTGGTCCGTTCGGATGGTGCCATCGCCCGCCACGACGACCTTGTCCTGCTCCGTCAAGAAGACACGGTTGATACCCTTGACACCACGCAGGTTGACAGAGTTCAACATCGTGTTCTCAAGCTGACGAAGGAAAATGTCCTCTTCAACTGACTCCAAGCCGTCCTCCTCCTTATCCGGACTACCCAACACACGACAACGAATGACCAACTTCTCCGAGTTATCTTCGCTCCAGATGACGAACAGGTCTGTCTTGAAGCTCTCGGCGATGCGGCCAGCGACGTAGTGCATGTCGAGTTTCCTGTCGATCATCTTCGCACGGTCGAGTTCGAGACGGAGGAGCCAGGGTGACTGCAAATGCAGCTTGCTCTCGATTTCCTCATCAGGAATGGCGAAGAAGGATTCAACGAACACCGAATCCTCCTCAATAATGGTTGATGATGGATCGGGGTCGTACCAGATCTCAACGGCAGCGGTAACAGTCCGCAGCGAGGTATACGCCAGCTCCTGCTGGACCTGCTTGGCCAAATCTGCCGACCGGGATATCTGGGGTTCAAGGTATACAGTCAACGACGGTGTCTTGATGTTCGTCGCGACATTGATAATTTCTTTCAAACGCGGCACACCGAGCGTAACGTTCTTACTCGACACACCGGCATAATGGAAAGTGTTGAGAGTCATCTGCGTCGCCGGCTCTCCAATGGACTGTGCGGCAAGCGTACCACACATCTCTCCGGGGTGGACAACGGACTGATTGAATTTGGTTTCGACTTCACCGACCACCCAATCGAACGCTTCCCGTGTCAAATGATACTTCTCCAGCACGCGGCGAGAAGCAAACGTTGCACGGAGGTGCATCCTAAAGTTGAGGGTGGCGTTCTCTTGACCTTCTCTGCTGAGGTTGTCGTCGCCACGCACGACGATCAGACGTTTACCGAGCTCATGGATAGAGTCGACAATATAGGCAGGATCAAGGTCACTAGGCTTTCGTCGGTCGATATGGAAGATCTGAATAGCGTTCTGCACGATACGATGGAGGTTAACAGGAAGATAATGCGGTTGCGTGTTGGGCACCCGAGGAAACACAAACTCCCTCAGGAGCCGTCTGTCCTCAACCAAACGGGCAAACTCCTCGTCAAGTTTGACCTGCAGCTCCAGCGAGCTGTCGTCGATGCCGACCTGGAGGACGCCGGGGATGAATCCGCCCGCTGGGTCGGTGACGTCCACGCGGTAGTTGTGCTCGAACTCGCGGTCATTCAGGCCAAAGGTCTCGATCGTCTGCTTCTCAATGAATGCACCGTCCATACCGTCCTCGCCATACACGAACTGGATCAGATCACCGAGCGAGTTTCGCACCGTGCCGTCGTAGCACACCATAACGTCCTCGAGCGCCTTGACGAGACGGCGCTGGATGTAACCCGTCTCGGCCGTCTTGACAGCCGTATCGATAAGACCCTCACGACCAGCCATGGCATGGAAGAAGAATTCTTGCGGCGTCAACCCACGCAAATACGAATTCTCAACGAATCCTCGCGACTCGGGGCTGAAATCGTCCTTTGTGAAATGCGGCAGCGTGCGATGCCTGAACCCAAACGGAATACGCCGACCCTCGACTGACTGTTGCCCAACACAAACCGACATCTGCGAGATGTTGATGAAAGAACCCTTTGAGCCAGCGACCACCATCTGCTTCACGTTGTTGTCCTCTTTCAAGTGCTTCTGCGCGTATTGACCAGACGTGTCACGGGCCAAGTTGAGTTGGCGCTCGACCAAACTCTCAAACGATTCACGAATCGTCATACCAGGCGCGGCCTTCAAGCGATCGTGGGTGGCATCCTCGATGATTTGCGCAACGTTCGCCTTGCGCTCCGCGATGGTCTGCGTAATATACGACATCGTTGCAGAATCAGCGATGGTGTCACCAATACCAATGCTAAACCCATTGTGGAATAACCAGTAGTTCACGACCATCTGCAGACCTGTAAATAGTTGGCGAGTAGCCTCCGGACCCTTCTCGCGGAACACTACGTGCACAAGACCGCCCTGCGACGCGCCAACCGTCTTCTTCTCAACGATACCAAAGATCAGCTCTCCGTTCTCAATCAGCACACCGTCGTCGAACACCGGATTAGAGGACTTGGGATCGGGCGAGCGATGAATGTTGATCCCCCGAGGGATGGTCAAGCTCAGGATCTGCTTTCCTGTCCAGAGAGGCTTCGGCTTAAGGATGGCAGGGATGGGCACTGTGCCGTCCCACTCGGGCACCCACAAGAGGATGTTCTGAACTTGATTCCAGTCCAGGAAGGTATCACGCAACGTGAATTTTCGAATACCGCACAGGGTATCTTGCACAATGCCCATGACGGGCTTGTTTGCCTGAGGCGAAATGATCTGAAGAACAATTGTCAGCGAGGCTGTAGAATTGTCATTAAAATAATTCGCAGAAGACGAACCTGTCTGGGCACCCATGCGATTTGACTCAACTCGGCCCTCGTTTCCTCGCTCTGAGGTACGCTGCCCATACAATTTAGTTACATGTCCAGCCAACCCCAATATCACGAGCAAAAATGACGTACTGCATGTTCATCTCGTCGCCGTCGAAATCGGCGTTGTAGGGTGGCGTTCTAAACAACATCATTAACGTGCCAGGCACTGGTCTTGCTCTGTAAACTTACACCGAAAGATTCAGGCGGAAGGCTGTAAGAAAATTAACATGAATAAAATCATTCCATTGCTTCCATTGCGATAATTAATAAAGAAGCTTACTCGAATAAGGCATGAGCTTTACACGATGACTCATCATACTCATTTTGTGCAGCGAAGGTTGACGATTGAACAATACATAGCTAAACGACGAGACGGGGTGAGTACCACAACCACAAAGGCGAACAGTGTACAAAAAAAAAAACTTACTCTCCATCCTTAAGATGGCGCTCAACAATCCATCCGTATTGCAAAAACGCATCCGCACGCTTGTTATACCGCAGATCGATACGCTCTCCTGTGTCTCGCACAACATAGCGTGCACCAGGATACGTCGTCGGGCCATTCCTTACAAGCTCCTGCAAATACGCGATATTATACGGCGTCACTAAAAAAAAGATGACCAATCAACACATTTAGCTCTGACGCCAGAAGAAACGGTCAAAAATAAGAATAAGAAAAGATAAACTTTACCTCTTTCTGGGAAGGTCAAATTCATCGCAATCGTCCGCGGCACGCCAACTTCATCGAGCTGCAGATTCGGATCACCCGTGATAACCGTGCGGGCGGAGAAATCGACACGTTTGCCCATCAAGTTGCCACGCAGACGGCCTTCCTTGCCCTTTAGACGGGCACGAATAGCTTTGACAGGACGACCCGACTTTTGCAGCGCCTGCGGGATACCAGCAATATCGTTGTCCATGTACGTCGCCACGTGGAACTGCACACGCATTCCGTCAGCGTTCAGGGTTCACCGTTTCAAGGAACGTGGAAGATGGAATATGAAGGGAGGAGCCAGCACGTACCTGGAGAAGCTGCTCGAATTCAGTGATGACATGCGCCGGGGCGCCCTCCTGCTCGCACCGACGGACGTTCGCCGACGCCTTGATGATGTCGCCCAGTTTGTACGTCAAATCGTCCTCGCTGCGCATGGCGCCGCCGTCGACGGCGATACTGGGGCGAACGGGCGGCGGCGGAACGGGCATAACCGTGAGGATCATCCACTCCGGTCTCGCATACTCCTCGGAGAGCCCGAGAAGGTGCAGGTCGTGGTCCGACATCTTCTTGAACACTGTATAAACTTCGGACGGTGTGATGAGCCGCTTGTCAGGCTGCATGGACTTGACCTCCTGTAGAAGACGAGTATGTAAGCATCAACATTCACACCATCCATTGAGCTAGGTCAACTAACATCATCGTCGTCCTTTGCTTTCTTGTATTGAACGAACAACTTGAGGCCCTCTTTCCTGATTTGAGGCTGCGCATGGCCGCAACCGCCATGCTTCCTCCCTTCTTCAGCCTCTGGATCTGCGCCCTCTTCTTTGGGGTCATCAGGCTCACAGATATTCTTCGTTTTGCAGTGCGACCAGACAACTGCCATGCGCGCCTTGGGATCACGGATGTGGCGAATCTTCTCCGCAAAATTGGGGTCCGACTTAAAACGTGAACACAGGTTAGTGGTCAGGTCAATTCAAGAGGGACAATGATTTCCGGCGACGGTGGATTTTTTTTTTTAGAAAAAGGAGAATATGTCAAGTAAAACCGTCAGTATGTCGTGTCTACAGCAAAGAAATACGGAACAAGATATGAAGAGCAACATAAAATAACGGACAACACAGGGGGCAAAATAGGTCGAGATACGAAGTGCAGGGCCCTGAGACTCACATCTCCAGCTGCGTCACAGCCGAGTGTGGTTGGCCAATATTCCATCCTCCACAGTCCCACGTCCCGCTTTTACGGATCGATGGGCACTGTGTTTGATTTTTTTCCGCACTCCTCGTTCAGCCCCCCATTTCACCACGCAACCTCGTGTCCAACCGGTGCCCGTGGCAGGTGCAATGGGATCGACGCGGCGGTCAAGCGACCGAAAAAACGCGCGCCATTACGATCCCCTACCACGGGTGGAAGAACGCCCTCGATTGTCGAGAGACTGACGTGGTGCGGGTTTGGGGTTCCCCATGGGATGTGGAGAGAGCCCCCAGAAAATTTGGATGGTGGGGTGCGAAACGAGTAGAGCAAATAAAACGACGCGACTCACGATGTCGGCTTTGAGCTTTCCACAATTTACACATATACTCTCCAAAATCTTCTTCACTTTCACGATGAAACCTGTATGGAAAAAGCATCGTAGGAACACACGGCGTCTGCGGCGATGCTAGGCCAGGACGTACCAGGATGAAAGACTGGCCTTGCCAGCTCAATATGCCCAAAATGACCAGGACACTCTGACATACCCTCTCCGCACGTCTGACACTTGAAATTCCTATCGATGGTACCCATACGGGGGTCCATCAGTCCGCCAATCTTGGGTTTATGAGTGGCCTCGTCCATGACTTCTGGATGTTCGATCTTGGCGACGGAGATGGCTTTCTGTGAGTCAGAAGGGGGTGTTTGTCAGCACAGCATTGAAAGCGACGAAGAAAAAGGGTTGAAAAGACTCACAATCTCCTCCGGAGAAAGAATACCAAACTGAACCTCCTTCACTTTGCGAATGGGAGCCGCGGAGTAGGCGAACTGATGGCCAAGCATGTTTGGTTAAATACGAAGGTGGAGTTGGGGGGTAGGGGGAATAAAAATGACAAAAGAAAAGGTTATAAATGAAGAAGAAAAAGAGTTCGAAATGGATATTAAAGTCGATGGGTGTGATTTTGGGTGTTCCTGGAGAGACTTGAACGCTTTTCGTAAGCTTTTTGAGGGGTGGGGGTAGGAGACCAAAGTAAGATGAAAAGATCTTGAAAAAGACCTAACAGAGGGGGGAAGGCGGCTGTCGCGGCCTGTGTGAGCTGGCTAACGTCTAAAAGTGTCGCTAGACCACGGAAGACGGGATAAGAAGGGGGGATGAGTGTCCTGCGGACGACGATGAGCAAGTGCGTGGTGGTTCGAGGACAACCAGCGATGCACTCAACACTTTCCGACTCCGCTACAAGTCGGTTCCGCGTGCCATTGTTACTGGTCACGTCACGCTTGACAGAACAATCAGCAACTAAACCTAACCCGACGGACTCCATTCTACTCCCAACTCAGCCAGTGCCCTCTTCATTTCGTACCTCATCTTTTATTGTCCAGGCTCTCAGGACGAAAGAACGCTCTACCATGATTATTTATCCTCTGTTTCTTTTCAAAGGCCAGCCAAACCCATCAGGCGTTTCTTCGGCTTCGGGCTTGTCACAAACATTCCCACCATGCACCTCGATGACGAGTTCTTTCTTTCATCGTGGGTCTGATTTGAAGAGGCAAGGCTACTATGCGGGGTAAGTTCTGTCGTCTTGTTCCGGGAAATGGATAGTTGTGAGGGTCTACGGAACATTGAGCTCAATAGAAGAAATAAATTACTGGACGATATGCCATAAAACAAAACCTGGGATGCAAAAACAGGCAGACGGACAGCGTGTGGTCTCCTGAACAGCTTACTGCGAGTGAGCTGTTTTTGTCGTTGCATCCTAGATGAGGATGAAATTGTGCATCAACGTGAATACACCGTAATCCCCACAATGGGATATTACGCGCACCGTCTTGTCTCCAAGCAAAGGTGCTAACGCGCTAGAAGTAACGCGTCCTCGGTGACGAGGTTGCAATGCCCCGCGGGCGCTTGCAGTCGCAACCACTCAGAGATTGTATGGTTGCGCCACCCCCGTCTAGAGTGCTAGACGATACATGCACCCAAGATGCGTTTGTACTGCCCCCTCAACGCTTAGCCGGGACGCACGAGCAGGAAGGCATGTGCTCTGTGCGGGGCTCGAACGAACGAACACCACCGGGAACTGTTTGCCAACGCATCGACGGACGATAATCCAACTACACGAGAGGGGGGGTGATATTTCCTGACAGTCCTATCCCACATTACTTTTCAGTTTATTTGCGCGTATGAACGTGTACAATTCACGTGCTACGTGTGTGCTCATTGAAAATTCCTTGCTCTCGACCACCACGATAACTCGACGTCATAGCTGTCCCCGATACTCTATCTCAAAGGCACCAGGGACAAAATAGGGAGCCTTGAAAGGAGCATAGCACCAGAGTTTTGGATAGCGTTAATCAACCGTTTATGCTAATCGCTTCTGATCACCCCACATCTAGAACACCGGATGGTGTAGGTACGTCTCAGCGCTAAACCAGCGGCTTCTTTTCCAATCTGAAATCAGCGGCCATTATCCGAATCTCACAACAGGAGACACTCTATCGCTATCACTCGTTTACCACTCCTGAGTCTTCGGTGGACCAGTGCTCACCTTTCAACGAGATTCAAGTTGGTGGTTAGAATTCTTGATACGCCGTCTCACCCATAACCTCTTCTTATCCTGCGTGGCGAGGCGAAATGACGCTTGTAATCGGTCTTTCTCTTCTTCTGTGTTCGGAGAAACCTTTCTGTCTTCTTTCGGCGACTCGGTGTTACATACTGAACGGACTTATGAAGTATAGTTATTTATCTCAAGTCCTTCAAACCCTATTCTCTTACTGTCTGCCCAAAATGGCATGTTTATCGAACCACCACACAAATCGCGTCCACTTTTTGCCAAATGGTTTTATCCCTCCAGGAAAGTCTCACAGAATCCCACACCTACTCAACTGTTTTCATCCCTTATCAATCCACCTGATAAGTTTCTGCTCGACGGAAATGGTTTCCGGCTCACACATTCCTTTTCGGGGAATCACCAGACGGGATATCTCCCCTATCGGCTCCATTCCTTTCTTTAATCTGTGGATATCCAAAATACACAAGTCAGTCTGGATAGACGGAGCGCTCAGCCGATAGACAGATAGTACATTCACAATCCAACAATCTATCTTGAAATCATAGACGGGGGCCGATTGTGCTTCTTCGAGTTTGTTTATAACTCGAGTCGCTGAGGTGGGTTGGTACGTCGTCCTGTCCTTCACGTTTCGTTCGAGTCTTCCAACGTCTCATACACAATGACCGGTCTATTCCAGCGAGTCACGTCCAAGATTGCTGTTGGGAACTCCTCGCAAGACGCCAACGAAGATCTCTTGCCTTCACCTCCCGAGGCCCGAAACTGGACATGGTACAACTACAGCTCTCTATGGGCTGGTCAGGCATTGGATGCCAGCTGGGTACGTCTTTATCTTGGGAATGTAGCAGCGACCAAACCCTGACTCTCTCTTTCAGTGGAGTGTGGGATGTACGTTCGCTCGTTATCTCCAGCAAAACCTATATATAACTTTTTCTTTTCTTTGGCAGCCTCCTTCGTCAGCATCGGTCTTACCGTAAACCAAACGATTGCCCCAGTCTTGATTGGTTGCTTTTTAACCGGACTGGCAGCTGTGTAAGATTTATTTAATTATCGAAATCAAGTGTTCAAACCTGACGATACCGCCAGCCTTAACGCTACGTTCGGCGCATATTACCATGTCGGCTTCCCTGTAATGATTCGGTGAGTTCTGTTTCTGCATCCGACCATAAGTCGTGTTTTAAACCAACTTTTCCTAGCCCTACTTTCGGATCGAAAGGCTCCAAATGGTTTGTCGTACTTCGTGGATTAATTGGCATTGTGAGTTTGATTGCCTTCTCCCCTGTCTTCGTGTTTCTGATCATATAATATTTTCCAGGTCTGGTAGTAAGTATACGCCAATCCAAACATAGGCGGGTTCCTGCTTACCACCGAGAATAGTGCGATCCAGGTCTACTACGCCGCTGAAATGATGAATGTTATGTGGATTTGCATCTTTGGCTCACGATACATCAACTGGACACCAGCAGTGCCCGCCTCAGCCGGTACAGATGCTAAAACCATTCTGAACTGTGAGCGCAAATCTTTACCATCTGTTAATTCATGCTCATGCCCCGACAGACTTCCTGGCATGGTCGGTTTCGTTACCATTGGCCATGCTCCACCCATCCAACCTCCGCCCGGTCTTCACCGCCCGAGTCATTCTCGCATTCGCCGCCTTCTTCACCATGTTCGGTAAGCCTCTTCACCCGCCTATCAAACAAGTACCACCAGAACTCACATATCTCTACCTGAAACCCAGTCTGGTGCACCGTTCTCGGCCAAACAGACCCCAACGGGTTCAAAGGCTTTGCGATCCTGCAGCCGACCCCCATCTCCGGGTCGTCTTTGGGCTGGGCGTCGATGAGCGCTATCAACTCGGTCCTCGCCACCGTCGCGCCGATGATCACCAACCAGTCCGATGTCTCGCGCTATGCGAAGGCGCCGAGGCACGCTGGGTGGCCGCAGGGCGTCACGATCTTCGTGAGCAAGTCGGTGTTTGCGTTTTTCAGTATTATCGCTGCGGCGTCGCTCCAGTCGCGATATGGAGGCGAGGCGAAGTGGGGGATTTGGCAGCAGCTTCAGCTCTTGTTGGAGGAGAACTGGGATGGTAAGACTCGGTTTGGATGGTGAGCGCTTTTGTTGTTTTTTTTGGGAGTGGTATTAATTGTTGGTACTTTTTAGCTTCTTCATTGCTGTTGGTGTGGCATACTCGGTCATGGTTACCAATGCTTATTGCAACTCGGTCCCCTTCGGAGCTGATATTGCTGCGTTGTTCCCTCGTAAGCATTCTTATCTTTGGACGTTGTAGCAGTGTTTCTAACAATCGATTTCTCTATAGGTTACTTCAGTAAGCTCTCCTAGAGATAGCCACATGGGGATCTTTTGCTAATCAATCCAAATTCCAGCTATTGTAAGAGGTCAGATCTTCATGACCCTTGTCTCCCTCCCCGTTCTCCCCTGGCAAATCCTGTACGTAGCCGTCTTTTAACGCGCATGTTATCCAAAAAAGCTCACGTCTTAATGCAATCTAGCTCCAACGCTCAAGATTGTGAGATACCTCTAAGCCAGGATACCCTTTCACGAGTACTAACTTTTCGCCAGTCCTTACCTTCCTTGGAAGCTACACTTTCTTGATGGGCGCCCTCCTCGGCTGCCAATGGGGTGACTTCCTCATTAGAAAAGGAAACTAGTGCGTCATTTCGTTCTGGCATCTAGTATTCTCTGTGCTGAAGTAGATCGAAATAGCCATGTGCGATCCATGTTCGACAAGAGCCCCAGCAGCATCTACGTGTACTCCAAAGGGTATAACTGGAGAGGGTTCGCTGCTTGGTTTGTCTCGTTCGCTCTTATCTTCCCTGTGCGTACTACCGCTCTTTGCATGTATTGTACGAGACCATTTTGTTCATATTCATTCGCATTCAGGGACTCGTTGCGGCATATATCCCTGAGAAGATGGATGCTAGCGCACACCGTATCTATAATATGGTCAGTATCATTTTCGTCTGCTTTTGTTCACTGTGACAATGCGTCTCTGACACGGCTCGGAATCGTCTGCAGGGATGGATAATCAGCGTTGTGCTATCGGGTGCTACTTACTACGCCATCAACCGACTTTTCCCTGTTCCTATTGTCCCTGAGGAATACAAGGACTCCCATGAGGCGAAGAAGTGGCTCGGTATGGGAGAGATCCATGGTGCGTTTGCATTTATATTTATATTCTCTGTCGGCCGAAAGTGATTAAACCGCTTTGTAGGTGTTTTCCCCGGAGAGACAGTCGAAGGAGTCAACACTTCGTCGGACGACGGTTCCTCGATCGCGGAGGACGAGAAGACCAAAGATCCTGTTGCGGTTTACTCTGTTGCCGCCTAGACATTGTTTTTTAGTGTTTGCCCCCCTTTTTTTTACTGCCATATGCATTTATTGCTTCGTTTTGAGGATGTATTGATTCCTCTTGTAATTTTATTTCAAGGCTGGAGCTCACCCCTAATCCTTATCAGTCTCATTCTCATTCTCATTCTCATCCTCATCCTCCAGCTCCAGCTCCAGCTCCTTCACATCGACGTCATTTTATATTACACGTACCATATACGCCACCACTTATCGCTACGATTAGACATGTACATACTTACGATTCACGAACTCATAGACTATATTCTCCTTTTAACTTCTTCAAGTTCAGCCAGTTCATATGACCTTCAACTCATGACCAACCCTGCAAGCTGGCACACCAGGATGAAAGTCGCAAAACTTGGCTATTAGAGTCTACAGCTTTTTATGACATCAGACAAGATGAGTTTAATTGATCGAAAATCATCCAGATATATGGACTAGCACACTCCCTCACATGGCTCGATTCAGATGGCAGCATGACATTGCATTGCATGTTACTTATAGATCTGGAACGCCATCGTCTAAGTATACAAATGCCATCTGGCACTGGCCGCGATGGCGTTTTTGCTACTGTACTAGAAGTTCGCGATGGTTGGGGCGCTGGCATTCATTTTGTATTATGGTACCGTAAACCGCAGAGCACTCTGTTATTGAATAGTGACGACAGGAATGAATTGGCTAGAAATTAACACTCGGGAGATTAACAGAGAGTTGGACACATAGTTGCCGGAGTGCAAGAAAAGGAAGCGCTGGTCTTGGTTGCCGTTGAGCCACTTTAAGCGGAGATTGAAAAATTTGCGACACAGGGCAACTTGTGACTTTGCAGTGTTCACTGCACACGAAGTACGTTCTCTCTCTCGCTTAATTTGCATTTCCTCAAAGTCAAACGTATCATTCAGACTTTCTGAATCATTCAAGCTTAAGTTCCTTCCGGTATCTTAAAAAATCGCCAAGAGTATCGTCAGCGAAGCCTCCGATTGAATACATTCAGATTGACTTGTCTATTTTGAACAGCTGCGGGACAGCTAGGTCTTCCTAACTTTCCAGGCGCTTTTTGTGGCATTAATTCAAGACGTCACTGTTTCCCAAAGCACACGAGAATAGAGTTTTCGGAATGAATTCGGAGTCTCTTTGCTACTTGCATGCGAAATACGAGGATCAGTACTGGAGAGAAAACGACCATAAAATGCAACCCGGGCACAAGCTATAATTTCACTCCATCTACGATGCCCTTTGAGCTGGTATCTACGCAATTGATGGCCTACCAAATGTATACTTTCATTGCTGTTGTACTGGGGTGTGCGCTTGTGAAGACTTCCTGGTCCAAATCTCACAAACGCAACCCCAAGAATCTTCCTCTACCTCCCGGGCCAAAAGGATACCCTGTGATCGGGAACCTCTTCGACGTCCCTAATCCACTGGATAGTCCACACATTGTTTACGATCAATGGTTCAAAAAATACGGTATGTTGTGCATCCTCGGTTGTCATCTCGCCGTTAATGATTACTTATTGCTTTTCAGGTGATATGATATATATCGAAGTCCTCGGCCAGTCGCTTTTGATATTGGGATCTTTACAGCGCGCGACCGATCTCCTCGATAAGAGGTCCTCAAACTATTCGGACAGAATGCGCATGCCCATGGTGCTTGAACTGTACGCTTAACCTTTCATTTCTGAGAATGAGTTTTGACCCACTAACACTCGTCAACAGGATGAATTGGGTATACAATATGGCGTTTCTTCCTTATGGCCAATGGTGGAGGCGGCACAGAAAGGCATTTAATGAACATTTCCATCGTAACATTGTTCACAAGTACTACCCTATCCAACAACGCGAGATTCGGACCTTTCTTTACCGACTTCTAAGAACTCCGGACAATTTTATGCATCATATACGACAGTGAGCAACTTATACGACTTGGGTTCATTACGCTGACTGCTGATATTCACCCTTTCCAATAGCACGTTTTCCTCCACCATCATGGGCATAGCGTATGGTATCACCGTCGAAGACTCCGCCGATCCATACATATCAAATGCAGAAAAGGCTCTCGAGGGCCTTGTGGAAGCAGGTATCCCAGGTACATTTTTAGTTGACCTGATTCCCGCTTTGCTCTATGTCCCTGCCTGGTTACCGGGAGCTGGATTCAAAAAGAAGGCTGCTTACTGGAGCAAGATCAATGACGACGTTATCAACAAGCCTTTTGAATATATCGAAAACGAACTTGTAAGAGCATATTTCTTTGTTGGTGTAATAGGCAAACATTAATTGCAAGATTTGTGAACAGAGAAACGATAGGGTAGTGGTACCCTCAGTGACAACATCACTAATTAGCCGTCTACCTGACAAGAGTGATCCTCTCTATTTTGAGGAAAGAAAAATTGCTCAGCACACGGCAGCAGTGGCATATATTGGTATTTATTCTTCTTTACATAGCGACGTTTGAAATCTGATTTGTATCGTGTACCAGGCGGAGCAGACACCGTAGGTACCAGGTATTGTCAAGAGCCCATTATATATAGTGATTTCAATTTCAGACAGTCTCGACAGTGCAATCGTTCTTTTTAGCTATGGCAATGTATCCGGAGGCACAAAAGAAGGCGCAAGCAGAGCTGGACGCCGTAGTTGGCTCCCATCGTCTTCCAGACTTCGGCGACCGCAAATCATTGCCATATATCAATGCCGTAGTTAAAGAAAGTATGCGCTGGAACCAAGTCTTACCACTGTGTAAATTATCTTCATACTAAGTAGGTGCATCAATCATACTAACCGCCTCATAGCCATAGGTCATATGGCTTCCGAAGATGACGAATATGATGGATACTTCATTCCACGGGGCACGGTGGTGCTGGCAAACGGGTGGTACGTCAATCTCAGACACCACAGCTTGCAGTAACGCGAGATAAAATTCTGACATAGGAGCATTTTGCACGACCCGGAGGTGTTTTCTGAGCCGATGAAATTTGAGCCTGATCGGTACTTGAAGAACGGTAAACTAGATCCCAGTGTAAGAAGTCCCGACTGTGCAGCATTTGGATACGGACGTCGGTGAGTAACAAAGATAACATAACCCATATCATTTCAGAAAGAACTAATTCCCGTAACACTAGAATTTGTCCAGGAAGGCATTTAAGTGACAACTCACTGTACTTGATTGTCTCTTCTGTATTGTCGGTATACGATATAGAACCATCAATTGATAAATTGGGGAAACCCATAAAGCTTGAGCCCAACTTCGCTGGTGGTTTTCTCTCGTAAGTCACCGTCAAAATAATGCCAGTCGAAATATAAGATACTCAATTTTATAATTGCCTTCTTTTCAGATATCCCGTTCCTTTTCAATGCAGCATTAAACCCCGTAGCACTTCAGCAGAGCAATTAATTCGAGACATCGTGGAGTTAGACCGCTAGACATTTGGCGAGTGACTTGATTGTTGGCTAGGTGTATCACAAGGATGGTGATAGCCAGTGTGGTCCGCTGGTCAGAGCAGTAGCGATATCATGCTTTTCGATGGTGGCTTTCTTTTTCGCTTGTGGAATTTTGTTCATAAAGGTCTCCTGTATCATCATGCAATGGTGTCATGGAAATTCTAAAGCTCTGTCTGCAAATAATATGTTAGTGGCTATGCGCACCTACTATTGGCGTTCAGTTTATGTCGGATATCAAGACCTGGGTTTTAAAGCGGGGTTTAAATTCTGGGTGTGGGGTCGCATTAAATTGTCAACCTTCCGCGGTCATGTACTCAACCCAGCTTCCCGTCCCTACCGCTTCTACTGGTAATTATTCAATCCTAGATGGTGGGAAACATCCCTTGGGGCATGCTCGGCTCCCTAACCTGCTACCACTCCATTATCGCACGAATGTGGGATAACAAAATGAATAGGAACATTTTCCATCGACAATCTAGCCTGTGAAATACGAGTCAATATGAAAGCGAATCGATCATAAATGCAACCGGTTGTAGGACGAGATTTGACAGCTTTCTCCCTTATTGCCATGTCGTTCCAATCGCTATCTGCGAGTCTAGCGGCACATCCTTTGTACACTTTTATTGCAGCTGTGCTAGGGTATGGATTAGCTATGCAGGCTATTAGAAGTGGAACCCGAAAGCGCAATCCTAAGAATCTTCCTTTACCTCCCGGACCCAAAGGATATCCCATAATCGGAAACCTCTTCGATGTCCCTCAGCCGAAGGATAAACCGTGGATTGTATACGATCAGTGGTCCAGAAAGTATGGTAAGATTCATATCCGTTATCACTACGTTGCTATTAGGAATTTCGACTAATCACTTGCTATTCTTTTTCAGGTGATATGATTTATTTCAAAGTCCTCGGTCAATCGTTTCTGGTCCTGGGGTCATTGCAGCGAACGACTGACCTTCTCGATAAGAGATCTTCAAACTACTCGGATAGAATGCGCATGCCTATGATACTTGAGTTGCAAGTCTGATTTGAAACTTTCTGCAAGGCAGTTCTGGTCACTGACAGGAATACAGGATGAATTGGGGTTACGACATGGCGTTTCTTCCCTACGGACAATGGTGGCGACGCCACAGAAAGGCATTCAATGAGCACTTCCATCACAACATTGTCAACAAGTACCATCCAATCCAGCTACGCGAAGTTCGAGCTTTGCTTAACCGCCTTCTTATATCACCAGAGGGCTTTATGCATCACTTACGGCAGTAAGTCAGTGATCAGTAATCTGATACCTTAAATGTAAATCGCTTTTTAGCACTTTTGCCTCTACCATCATGAGTGTAGCCTACGGTATCACCGTCGAAGACTCGTCCGATCCATACATATCCAATGCAGAAGAGGCACTAAATGGCCTTGTGGAAGCAGCAATCCCTGGTGCATTCCTAGTTGATTTGATTCCTGCTTTGCTCTACGTTCCGGCCTGGTTCCCCGGAGCCGGTTTCAAAAAGAAAGCTGCTTACTGGAGCAAGATCAATGATGATGTCATCAACAAGCCGTTTGAATATATCGAAAACGAACTTGTAGGAGCAATTTTCACTTTTATCTGATCAGGAATTGCTAAAAGATGATGTGGACAGAAAAATGGCAAAGCATTGGTTCCATCGGTAGCAACATCACTCATTGAACGACTGCCTGAAAAGAGAGATCCTCTCTATTCCGAGGAAAGGCAAATTGCCCAGAACACGGCCGCAGTAGCATATATTGGTATGTCCCCCCTTTTTGGAGAGCTAGTATTCATTGAATTGTAATTCAAATTATACACCAGGTGGAGCAGACACTGTAGGTACCAAGCGAGGATGACAAGGTGCAACGGAAAATTCAATCTAACCCATCCTTTAGACCGTATCTACCGCACAGACCTTCTTTTTGGCCATGGCACTGTACCCTGAGGTACAGAGAAAGGCTCAAGCAGAACTGGACATTGTAGTCGGTCCCCATCGTCTGCCAGACTTCAGTGATCGTGATTCACTACCATACATAAATGCAGTGGTAAAAGAAAGCATGCGCTGGAACCAGGTTGCACCCTTAGGTATCGTTTCTGCCCGCGTCGAGTCAATAGCGTAACCTTCCTGATAAGATAACAGCTATTGGCCATATGTCTACGGTGGACGATGAATATGATGGATATTTTATTCCTCAAGGGACGGTGCCAGTGGTATTGGGGAACAGTTGGTACGTCGATCCACGTAGTATCTTACAGTAACATCAATGGACATTCTGTCATAGGTCTATTTTGCATGACCCAGAAGTGTTTTCTAATCCAATGGAGTATGTGCCGGAGCGATACTTGAAAGATGGAAAACTGGATCCCAATGCAAGGCAACCAGAGTGTGCAGCCTTTGGATACGGACGTCGGTAAGTAGGAATGTGATATATCAGCTTCATTGCTTCGAAATACCCTAATGCTCATAATATGTAGTATATGTCCTGGAAGACATTTGAGCGACGATTCATTATACTTGATTATAGCTTCCGTATTGTCAGTGTACAACATAAAACCGCCCATCGACGAATTAGGGAACCCTCTAAAACTTGAAGCCGAGTTCACCAGTGGTTTTCTCTCGTAAGCGACTTTCACACTACCAATCGTGAATCCATTGTTCTCACTCCCAAATGTCTGATAATAGATATCCGGCCCCATTCAAATGCAGAATTGAACCTAGAAACAAATCGGCAGAGCAATCAATCCATGATCATGTGGAGCACAACCACTGATGCTTTTCGAACAACCCTGTTAGCAGAGGGGCATTTTTAGTCACGATGTAGCGTTTGCACCCTCCATGTGGTCAAGTCAGAGGTGATGATATGTTTTTCAATGGATTTTGTTACAGTCTTCTTCTGTTCATCTCTTAATCATAGATGTTGCCAATATTACTGAGTCGTGGTGGATCACTGTTTGTATGTGATGTAATAAGTGATGTTCCCCAGGCAGCCACAGCAAAGAAGACGATAATTGCAGAAGACAAGTCGAGGTAAGGTGTTGTTTTTAGATGTTGTTACTTGGTATCGATAAATCGGTGTTCTGGAGTGCTGAAAGTGATGTGCTCCTCACAGGATGGTTGAGATTGTGACAACTTAGCAAAGCATCACAGTATACAATGTGGGAGGTCTTCAAATCAAGCGTTTTTTGTTCTTATCGTACCCTTCGAGTTCAAGGACTCCGAGGAAGCGACGAAGTGGCTCGGTATGGGCGGCGGTATATTGCGTTCATATTTATATATGAATCTTTCGATTGCAAGTGATTAAACCGAATTGTGGGAATAACTCAATTGTGGGAATAACTCCGTTAATGACACCCTCTGGGAGAGACAGTTGGCGCTCGATCCTGATGGCACAGGTAGGGGTTCTCCGTAGTTTTTTTTGTTGCTGAATTATAAACGCCACAGTGTTCTCATTAGACATTGCCTGACACCGGCTGTGCACTTTGGATATTAAAATAACATCACTGTATATCGTTGGTGGAGTTGAACTTCTCGAGGGAAGAAGACGTAGCCTCCCGTTCTTGGCCATTTATTAGTATGTGCTCGAGTTTTGACAAGTTCAAAACGCAGCTGTAGTCCTCATCACTTGAGGAGCGGTATTTGAAGGGGTTGCTTGTTTCTGGTAGGGCATCCAAAGGAGGTTTGTCACTGCAGCTCGCGAACCTGAAGTACGATCTTTTTTAATTTCCCCATGATTTAGTTGCCCAGTCTCACCATTCATTCAGACAGTCAGAATCATGCCATGTTCCTTCCGGTACCTTTGACGTGAGATATTATGCTACTATCAGTGATCAGTTTAACACCCTATTTTGAACAGCTGCGGGTATACTTGGACAATGGAAGTTGGCCCCTTAGCCTTCAGACACCTTTTTCGCATGCATGTGAGATTCCACCAATCCAAGAATATCAGAAAAGGATTTTTAAACAAATGGGAATTTTTTTCATTATATAATAGCTTGAGGACGAGCACTGAAGGGAATTAAACATAAACGGAACCGGTTCAACAGTTTAAGGCCTGCAATGCCCTTGGATTTGCTGTCCACGGTGTCTGCGAGGCTATTAGCCCATCCACTGTATACTTTAATTGCTGCTGCGCTGGGGTATGTGTTTGTTGTAAGGGGTGTCTGGAATAAATCCCGCAAGCGCAACCCCAATAATCTTCCGCTACCTCCCGGACCCAAAGGATACCCTATAATCGGAAATCTCTTCGACGTTCCTCAACCAGTCAATAACCCACATATTGTGTATGACCAATGGTTCAAAAAATACGGTATGATGTACTTTTACAGTCGCTATATCACTGCTGGTGATTAACACCATTTAACTATTGCTTTTTACTACAGGTGATATGATATATGTTGAGGTCCTCGGTCAATCGCTTTTGATCCTAGGATCTTTACAACGAGCAAATGACCTCCTCGATAAGCGATCTTCAAACTATTCAGACAGAATGCGCATGCCCATGATTCTTGAGCTGTAGGCAATGCTGAGAATGATTTTTTTCAATATTGTTAACACCCGTTAACAGGATGAATTGGGGTTACAACATGGCATTTCTTCCTTACGGGCAATGGTGGAGACGCCACAGAAAGGCGTTCAATGAGCATTTCCATCAAAACATAGTTCACATATACCATCCAACTCAGATACGCGAAATTCGGGTGTTTCTTCATCGACTTCTAGTTTCACCCGACAATTTTATGCATCATATACGACAGTAAGTCACTTTAATAACTTGCATTCATCACTCTGGTTGCTGAATCTGTTATAGTGCATTATCATCAATCATTATGGGCGTAGCATATGGCATCACTGTTAAAGATTCGTCCGATCCGTACATATCAAATGCAGAAAAAGCACTCCAAGGCGTTGTAGAGGCAGGGATTCCAGGTGCATTTCTAGTCGACCTTATTCCTGCTTTGCTCTACGTTCCGGCCTGGTTCCCTGGAGCTGGATTCAAAAAGAAGGCCGCATACTGGAGCAAAATCAACGACGATGTCATTAATAAGCCGTTTGAATACATTGAAAATGAACTTGTAAGAGTAATGTTTTTTTTTTTTATTTTCTCTCAAAAAAGTGTTGAATACAATCTGGGTAGAAACATAATAGAGTGGTAGTACCCTCAGTGACAACATCGCTAATTAGCCACCTGCCTGACAAGAGTGATCCTCTTTACTCTGAAGAAAGACAGATTGCCAAGCACACGACGGCCGTTGCATATATTGGTACATATCCCTCTCTTAAAAAGCATTTTCAAATCTGATTTGTTTTGTGTACCAGGTGGAGCCGACACTGTAGGTGCTAAGCAGTTTGACAAAGCGAAGCAATTGAATTAATCAAACCCTTGCTTTAGACTGTCTCTACTGTGCAGTCATTTTTTTTGGCCATGGCAATGTACCCGGATGCACAACGAAATGCGCAAGCCGAGCTGGACGCCGTAGTTGGGTCACATCGTCTGCCAGACTTTAGTGACCGGGACTCATTGCCATACATCAATGCCGTTATCAAAGAAAGCATGCGTTGGAACCAGGTCTTACCCTTAGGTATTTTATGTTCCACACTGATTAATTTCGGAGCATAATATTTCAAACGGTTTATTAGCTATAGGTCATATGGCTACCGAAGACGACGAGTATGATGGATATTTTATTCCACGAGGTACCGTGGTAATGGCCAATGGGTGGTATGTCTGTCTTATAGACTCTAACTTACAATAAGGTGAAATAACATTTTAATATAGGAGCATTTTGCACGACCCAGAGGTTTTCTCTGAGCCAATGAAATACAAACCTGAACGGTACTTGAAAAACGGCAAACTGGATCCCAGCGTTAGAAGCCCTGACTGCGCTGCGTTTGGCTATGGACGTCGGTTAGTAGTGAAATTGATTAATCCGTATGATTTGGGTATACGCTGATGCCTATTATGTTAGCATATATCCAGGAAGACATCTAAGTGACAATTCTTTGTACTTGATTGTCTCTTCTGTATTGTCGGTATACAATATCAAGCCACCTTTAGATGAGCATGGGAATCCTATACAACTCAAACCAAACTTTGCCGGTGGTTTTCTCTCGTAAGCCATTCTCACAATGCAGTAGAATTATAGGGTACTGAGTTTTGCAAACTGCTTTCACTCCAGATATCCAGTCCCTTTTCAATGCAGGATCGAACCCAGAAGCTCGACAGCTGAAAAATTGATTCGAGATTGTGTAGAGGAAGACCTTTCAGGATGATACTGCCAATTTTCAACCAGTGGGAGTAGCATATGTACTGATGATATGGTCAAGCCAGAGCAATAGTTTTATGCTTGTTACGCCTCGGAGTCCTTACCCATGCAAAAAAAAATCCATTCTGTATTAAGGCGCCAAATGAATCCACAGGTTCAAATCTTCAACCCGTAAGGAATGTTTTTTTAGGAGAACAGTTGGATCAGCCTAGAAACCAATAGCACTGAGCAGTAAGGAATTTTCACTACTTAGGCTCGCGTGCCATCCATTCAATCCATCTCCCTCGGCGCAACTTTGCAAGCTTCGGCATCTTTTGTGATTCCGACACCGCCTAGCCTAAAATTTGTTCTCCGCCGGAACACTCTTGAACATCTCCAGCCGAGATTACCTCATCTTTGGCACTCCCTTACTGCAACGTCTGTGTCTCTTGCTAACAGTTCAACCGCTGTTACCATTGTCTCACTGTCACATCTTGTCTCATTATGCCTTCTATATTCACCATCTTCACCCCTCGTTGTCAACGCTGAAAATTTGGCGCTGCTGTTGAAACTAATCGCCTTGCCCAGCATGTGTAATGGTTACCACAACCCACTGTGCATTTAACTTTGCTGCATTTATGGCCACACACATCGCATGATACTACGATTAGGGTGCAACTGTGCTCTGCAAAACGCTCCACCAGTGCTAGAAAAAGTGGTACAGGAAAGCAGCTGGGAATATAAGAGGTATGTAATCCCCAACCGTAGTGTCGTGCGCGCTTACTGTCATTCTTGCTTCAGAATCCGGTCCGGTCAATTGCACTGCTGAGCCCTAGAAAAATTAGCAGACTGCAGTTACAATATCACGTTTCGCCTCGGAGGCATGCTATAGTGTACCTGTGGTGATCAACAGGGTAATCTATATGGCATGATGTCCCTTGCCCGTGTGTTACGCGTTCGGTGATAGAATGCATTGTAGTTTATATTTCTGGCTCAGTTTCTTGGACTACTTTCAAACAAGGCGCAACACAACATTAATTCTCTTCCAATATTTAGAAGTTGTGAAGTCAGTGTACACATCATAGAAGGTATTTAACAATGGTTTCCGGTCTCTTCTCGCTAATTGGGTATGATTACACGACAGGACACGATGGGGCAAGGATAGGCCTGGTTCGATGCCATGCCACGCCATAATACCCCCGTATATTTCAATTTTCCTTGCTCATTAACGATTCGCTGCACCTCAGAGATAACGCAGACAACGCTGAGGTCTTCCGCTGAAAAGGAGTAATGCGACTTAAGGAGTATAATAAATCAATATTAAACCTTAAGAACAGCGATGCAAAGAGAGGTGATGGGGAAGCGTAAAGGAAATAGGAACGAGCGTGGAGAAAGACAGGGGCATCCAAATGGTCCCATCTCCCAGTCGCCTTGTACTCTTGTATATGGTGTTTCCTATTATTGAGTATTCAACACGTCAACTTATTCACTTTTTATAGTTGACAGCAGCCGGTTGCACAGGCTATGCTTGGCTTCTTACACCTGCCAACATGCCACTATGGTGCCGCGTTTCTATATGAATATACCACCCGTCTTTGGAAACAGAACAGGTGTGGTATGGTTTTGAACACATGTCCCCTACGTTCTCTCAAGTATTCAAATTATGATGAAAAATTCCCAAGAAAATCAGTTTAACTTTTCTATATTAACAGTAATTGAAGAAACTCACTATCACGTACTGCTGGCATCATAGGAGCACCACCTTGTCGTCGCACAAATTCAGTGGGGTACGGCCGGTCTACTGAGCCAAAACACAAGAAATAAATGAATGGAAACACTCCTCACTGTCAACTTAACTCATGGATCATCAGATCGATCATGTGAAAGAGAACTCGAGAATGGCTCATAAAAGCAATTTAATGGACGATGGCAAACATTTCTCCAACTCCGATGACTCTACTGTCCACAGTATATGCAGGACTAGCTCACCATCCACTGTATACATCAATTGTGCTTGCCCTGGGATATGTGCTTGCCGTGAGGGCTATTTTGAATAGTTCTCGCATTCGCAAGCGCAACCCCAAAAATCTTCCTCTGCCTCCCGGGCCAAAAGGTTACCCAATCATCGGAAATCTCTTTGATGTTCCTCCACCGGTAGATAGCCCGCATGTTGTATACCATCAATGGTTTAAAAAATATGGTATGCAGCTGTCATGTCGCTATTAGTGATTGTCACTTATTAATATTTACCTCTTACTTTTCAGGGAATATTATATACATCGAAGTCCTCGGTCAACCGCTGCTGCTCCTAGGATCTCTAGAGCGAGTGAATGACCTTCTTGACAAGCGATCTTCAAACTACTCAGACAGAATGTCCATGCCAATGCTTCTTGGATTGTTCGCTTAAGTTTTATGATGCTGTAAATCGTCACTGACATTTGTCAACAGGATGAACTGGGGATTCAGTATGGCGCTCCTCCCCTATGGGAAATGGTGGAGACGCCACAGAAAAGCATTTAATGAACATTTCCATCGCAACATTGTTTACAAGTATCAGCCTATTCAACAACGGGAAGTTCGCAGCTTTCTTTTCCGTCTTCTAGGATCTCCAGAGAATTTTATTCATCACATACGGCAGTAAGAAACTTTCACCACTTAGATTCATTACCTTGGTTGCTGAATTTCAATAGCACATTTGCATCTATCATTATGAACGTAGCATATGGTATCACCGTTGAGGACCCCTCCGATGCATACGTATCAAATGCAGAAAAGGCTCTCGAGGGCATTGTGGAGGCAGGTCTTCCAGGTTCATTCCTAGTCGACCTGATTCCTGCTTTGCTCCATGTCCCTGCCTGGTTTCCGGGGGCTGGATTCAAAAAGAAGGCTGCATACTGGAGCAAAATCAACGACGACGTTATCAACAAACCTTTCGAATATATTGAAAACGAACTTGTAGGAGCATATTTCTTCATTGGTGTAACCGGCAAGCATTAATCACAAGATTTGTGAACAGAGAAACGATAGGGTAGTGGTACCCTCAGTGACAACATCGCTAATTAGCCGTCTACCTGACAAGAATGATCCTCTCTATTCTGAGGAAAGAAAAATTGCTCAGCACACGGCAGCAGTGGCATATATTGGTATTTATTCTTCCTTTTGATCCCAATATTTGAAATCTGATTCAGTGTATCGTGCAACAGCTGGAGCAGACACGGTTAGTAGCGAGCTATGTCTTGGAGTAGTTGAAATTTTATTCAACGCTACTTTAGACATTCTCAACAGTGCAGTCGTTTTTCTTGGCAATGGCGGTGTGCCCGGATGCACAGCGGAAGGCGCAAGCAGAGCTGGACGCCGTAGTTGGCGCCCATCGTCTTCCAGACTTCAGCGACCGCAAATCATTGCCATATATCAATGCCATAGTTAAAGAAAGCATGCGTTGGAATCAGGTATTACCCTTGTGTAATTTATTTCCGTTCTACCTTAAAGAATAAATTTTCTAATCGCCTCCTAGCTATAGGTCATATGGCTACTGATGACGACGAGTATGACGGATATTTTATTCCAAGGGGCACGGTGGTAATGGCAAACGGGTGGTGCGTTAATTTTAGAGACCACAGACTTGCAGCAAAGCGAGATAACATTCTGACATAGGAGCATCCTGCACGACCCGGAGGTGTTTTCTGAGCCAATGACGTTTGACCCTGATCGATATTTGAAGGACGGCAAACTAGATCCCAGCGTAAGAAGTCCCGACTGTGCAGCGTTTGGCCATGGACGTCGGTGAGTCATAAAAAAACTCTTTTCATATGATTTCAGACCACACTCAATGTCCCTAACAGTATCTGTCCCGGAAGGCACCTGAGCGACAACTCTTTGTTTCTGATTGTCTCTTCCGTACTGTCCGTGTACAATATCAAGCCACCCATCGATGAGTTTGGGAATACTGTAAAGCTTGAGCCCAAATTCACGGGCGGCTTTCTTTCGTAAATCTCTCCCAATTGTTGCATAAGCGAGGTGCTGAGTCCGTCAAACATCTTTTCTTTAGATATCCGGCACCTTTTAAATGTAGGATCGAGCCGAGGACCTCTTCTGCAGAGCAATTAATTCGAGATAGCGTGGAGGTAGACCACTAAAGGCATTTTGAATGAGAATTTTCCGCAGTTCAAGCAGCCACATCAAGGGCATTCGTATTTTGCTGTGGTTGTATTTTGCCGTGATTGAGTGTACTAATTGATTGTTGATATCTTTGGTATATACAAGAAAGGTGTATTGTTTTGATAAAGTGGCCATGGCGCGTGAAGCGGTTATGTAGGGAGGGATTGAGCTTTCGATGAAGTCTGGCCAAGGTGAAATATTAATTGGTGAGAGTCGAAAAGATCAGTTTCCCTGAATTGCAGTGATACATCGTTAAATCATAGGAATATCACCATGGCTGAAATGAACGACTACGTCAAATATCTTCCATATCAAGACGTTGAATTGACTTACTGTTAAGTTACCTTGTTAGCGCCCATGTCCTTCCTGATGGTGTGGACGACCTTGGCGCCCAGCTTTCATGTCAATTCTTCAAGACGCTCTCAACAAACAAACAAACAAACTTACTGCATGTTATATCCCTCTTGACTCACGAAAACGGACAGTCCCATTACATTGAATTCACATCAGGAGAATTGGGGTGCGTCGCCCTGAGCATTATCATCAATGAAGTTGGTCGTGACCTATTAGTTTGAGAGGCATGCATGAACATTGAAAGGTTTGACAGCGCAAGTGACTCGGAAGTTGCCACTTAGTCGGTCTATATATCCCTCAAGTGAGGACTGCATTTGTTTTCTCCCAAGTTCCTCCCGACATTCAGTCGCTTCCTACCGCAGTTAACGTCCCCATATCAGATCCGAACGCATAATTTTGCCAGCATGGACCTAGCATCACTGGATGTCAATGTGCCAGAGATGTAAAAAGTAAAAAGAGCCAACTTGGTATTAACTTCACGTTAACAAACGGTTGTCCGCGCCTTATTTCCGAATACATTTCCCACGGTTCCGAAGTTAGCCGCCTTGTGGGCAGGTCCAACATCAGGAAAGATGTGGTGTGCATTGACCATCCTGACCTAAAAACGCCCCCTTGAGGCATGCTTATTCGATGATGCATCAGTAATTTCATTGATACGCATTTTTTTATCCGATAATGTCGCCTGGGGCATTTCATTGAATGCTCATATGACCTTAGGGTCGGGTATCCGAGAAGGATGCACAGTATATAAGAAGATATCCTCAGCGCACAAGTATGCTCCACCATCTCATTCTTCCCTTTGTTGCTTCCAAAATGACGACTTTGATCACAGGAGGAACTGGAAATACTGGACTTGCCCTTGCCAAACTTCTCCAAAACGCACACCGCCCCGTTGTGATTGCATCTCGTTCTGGAGAGGCACCTAAACCTTTCAGTGCTGTCAAATTTAATTGGTTTGAGCCAAACACATACGAAAGTGCCTTGAGCGATAGCTCCATCGATCGCATATACATTGTAGGACCTCCTGGAAGCATAAAATCGTCTGTTGTGACATCTTTTATCGATTTTGCAATTGCCAAAGGAATCAAGCGTTATGTTCTCTTATCTGCAACAACCTTCAACCCCCAATCCAGCTCAGCAATTTTGGCGAGTGTCGTACATCAATATCTTCTCGACAAGAAGGTGGACTATGCTATCATAAGACCAACTACATTTATGCGTATGTTTCTCGACCAACTAAACCCGATTTTCTACTTCTGACTTTGATTCTCTTGATCCAGAGAACTTCGGTTCTTTTTTTGTCCCTGGCATTAAATATCACAACCAGTTCTTTTCAGCCACAGAGGATGGTCGTATACCATGGGTGTCTACTGAGGATGTAGCGCAGGCTGCATTTGAGGCCTTGACGGCAGACGTCAGTCCCAATAAAGACATTTTTGTCGTGGGCCCTGACCTTTATTCATACGCCGATGTGAGTGTTTGAGTGTCCCCTCGACGGTGAAATATTGGCACGAGATACATCGGTGTTGATGATATTTTAGGTAGCGAGACTGTTATCTGACCTCCTCGGGCGACCAATTGTCTACAAGCGGCTGACTATTGAAGAGCAAACAGCTTTCTATGCTAAAGTTGGTTTGCATCCGGACCTAGCTAAGACGCTTGCTGGGAATCAGAAAGGAATTCAGGAGGGAAGCGAAGAAGCTATCTTTAACGACCCAAAACTCGCTGAAGAGGGAAGAAAATTTATAGGGAGTCACACTCTCAAACAATACCTGCAGGATAACATGGAGCTGTGGTCCAATTAGCTTATTAATATCCCAGTTCATCTCATCAACGAACGTAACATTCAGACGGTGAAGGTACGATTAAGTAGGCCTCAATTCTAAACTTTAGAAAGTGCTAGAAGAACTCGTACGATCCTTCATGAAGTTTACGGCGGCTAAAATTAGCGCCCGTATGTATTGTTCACGTATATAAGCACAAAATTAAGTTACATATGAAGGCCCGCATAGGTCAACTATTTTCTGTATGGATACTGTGCAATCCAGTGTCGTGCGATCTGCTCCCTGGTCGCCACCCAAACATCCTGCTTATCCGCTATATATTCTACAAACTGATCACCATGATCAGGCAAAGTGTACCATTTAGACAAGGTAGAAGCCTACCCACCTTCTTTATTGCCGGGAAACGTCCAGGTCGACCGAGCATCCGGGCGTGCAAAGCTACAGTCATGAAGGCGGGGTGTCCATTTTGACCTTCTTCGTACAGTGTATCTTTTTAGATGATCATCAGGTATCAGTAAAACCACAAGCTGTGAATAGAGATTGGAGTACCGAAAGAATTTTTGACGTGTTCATAATACGCCATAGACGAAGCAAAGCCAGGCGCGATATAAAATTTGAAGTCGTTCGCGTCATAGGTGTAAGGAACAAGAAGAAGTCCTTCGTCGGGCCCAGCGATAGGATCTGGAATCCAGTAAGGCAGGTCGTCCGCATCTGAAGAACAATAATTAATACAATCAAATAGTGCGCACGAAGGCATCCATCATACAAGTGTCTGAGTTATAAAGCAGTTCCAAGCCAAGCTCGCGGTAGACTTTGGACACCAACGCACGGCTACGAGGAGATGGGCGACCGTAATACCAGCCAACAGGGACTTTGCCGGACGGGCTTGTGTTGCGGAAAGAATCGATTGCTTTTCGAATCAATTTTTCCTCCGATTCTGGGTCCATGTGCGTATAATTAATCCACCGGTAACAGTGCGATGCTGTTTCGTGGCCTCGTTGTTCGCATGCTCGAGCTATCTCACTAGAATAAAACGGGAGAAAACAAACATGAACCGGTAGGCTTCAAGCTTTGGTGGGGATGACATACGGTTGTGCTTCATAGGCCTTTCCCACAGCATATATTGTAATCTGCATATTATGCTTCTCGAACAGATTGAGAAGCCGCCACATTCCTCGACGAGATCCGTACTCAAACTGAGTCTCCATAGGAATATCTCGTTCGCCCACTAATGGAGGTTTCTAAGGTCAAATTTCAAACGGTGATAAGGACTTCTTGGGTATGAAAAAACGTCAATAAATGGACTCACGGGCCCGGTTTCTTGTAGGTTGCTCTCCGCCTGAGCATCTCCATTGTCAAGCGAGTTCTCTCCCCCTTCTTCGTAGTTTATGACAAAGTTTACTGCGATTTTGGCACCGTTTGGCCAATTAGGGTTGGGAGGATACCGTCCATAACCGGCAAAATCGCGAGGAGGGAAGTTGGTGAGAGAAATCTGGGAAGACATTGTGCGAGATACGGATACCACCCCAAGTCCGTCCGCTTGCTATAGTCTCCAGTATTTATAATCTCTGCATCAAGCCCTCTTCTATTTTGCTATTTTGAAAAACAGGTTTCCCCACCATCACTGAAGCCGGGTTTTCTTTCCGAACGTCGAAAATTGCATGTAGTTTCCCATGAGGCTATCGGAGAGCGCTTCCATAATCATGAGACCGAAATGATGTCCATGAGTGCAGTTGAAAGACGTTGATAAGATACGCCCCTAAAGCTATCATGTCAGATTGTCAACGTGCTGTAAAATTCGGCTATGTCCGCACACCGTTCATCGTATGTTAAGCAACAAATTTACCATCGCAATTCTGAGGATTGGTCATGATGTGGTGGAAGGTACGTTTAGCAAGCGAGTGGAGCACAGAACATGAATATAACACAAGCAGTCCCAGTCATAACAGACTACTGGGGGAGTATCGGTGACTTTTGCATTAACAATAAGGAGCCTGATCGCCCCTGTACATCTTGACGTAAGAGAAGGGGATCCCCACCCTGGGCACCAGCATGCACAAACTCCACCTTCTCGTCGAACGTAGACACACTCTCAAAGGCCGCATCCGCCTTGCGCAGAAACTCCCTCAAAAAATTCCTATCGTTTTCGAGAGCCAGATCCTCAAACGCCTTCATGATCTTTGCGTGTGTATACTTCTCACCCTGATCGTTCAAGTTCTTCAGCTCATCCTTCTCCAAAGTATCGAGATGTTCGGCAGTCTGCTCATCAGGAAAGATAAAATCGCTCGGCTTCCGCCCATGCATAATCGCAGCGCAGATACAGTGCTTCCATACATTCCACGCAGGTGTGTTGTTCGGCATAAGCTCGTCGAGAATGCCCTCTGGTGCTTTTAGCCCAGGGTTGAAGTAGAACATCGCAAACGCTGCCGCGACGCTCCATTTCGCGACGTCAAACTTGTGTATCCGCGGTGCACCGACAAGCTTGAACAGAAGGTCTGTCTGCATCTTTTCTCTGTTGAAACTCGCGAGGTAGCTGTTGCACATCCAAGACATGGCAAGCGACGCAATGAAGAAGACCTGGCCTGTCAGTGTGCCCTGGGGGATGAGGAAGAGCTGCAGGAGAAATTGGGCCAGAAGGCTGAGGGAACAGAGTCCGATCCAGCGGTGCGAGGGGTCGGATGGGTAGCGCAGCCGAAAGCGACCTTGAAGAAGTGAATCGATGACGTGTTCGGAACCTTGCAAGATGATAATATTCTGTCTGTCGAAGAGGATTCCATCACCGGGAGTTGCACCAGGAGATGGCTCGGAGAGCTCAAGAACGAGGTCGCCTGTTCCCAGTACCCAGGAGGTGATACCGTTTGAAAGAGAACCAAATAGAATCATAGCAAACGAGAACCAGTCGTCATACAAGGCCGAGAGGACACTTGCTGCAAGGGAGAAAAGAATCGTGAGTACAACGAAGAGGGTGCCTAGTCTGTTGATCGGGGTGAAGAATCGTTCCGGGACTTTGGGGTATCGCTCCCATTTGGTGAATTGTCGCTCATCGAACTTGACCACTGTGACAGTGATATTGCGAACACGTGTGTACTGATTGATAGCATCGTGTGGGCGAGTCGATGCCGTTTTTTTATCTCCAACAACCATAGAATCCCATAGCGCTGGTGCACCCGGGAGTGCAGTGCAGAATCTTGACAGCAAATACGAAAGATGACCCGTCGACGTAAACTGTGTCCCATTGTACGCTCCAGAGAACCTAAATCCGGGTTTATAGTCCAGCTCTAGTAGCTCCGTTGGATCTACAGATGGGCCGGGGAATACGCTGTCCCAAAACAGCGAGTTGGGCAGCACGCCGTACTTCTTCGCCACGAAGTATGAACCAGGGGAGTTGTACCAACCTAGCCATCGCCGTGCGCGGACAAGATGCACACTGGACATGGCCGCAAAGGCCTCCTCCCCACCAAAGAAGCCGGCTATTCCAGAGGAATCGAGGTTAAAGTTGCCCCCGAGATGGTTTTCGAGGATCGGCATAATTATGATAGTTGATATCGATGAATGGGCGTTCTAGAGGTTGTAAACGGGAGTCGCTAGTCTGGCTATCTTGGATCGTATCCTTACCGAGTTTAAGTTAGTATGGTTAGTTTTTTATACAACTCAAAGAATACCTGAAATTGTGTCAAAGCAAAGCACTGCATCTGGCAGGCATATCATTGGCACGAAGCTATAAGCGAGATGCACGTTGTCAAGCATGAGAACTTTGTGCCTTCTTGCTCTTCTGCATTGCATAGCCATAGTAAGAACGTTGAAGTCCGTCAGGGAGATAGCAGAAATAAGTTCCAGCAAAGTTCAAGGGCGAGTCGAGTGCCTGGACTAGGATTGAGCGGAGAGGCATGTTACATAATCACAATTTTAAACGTCCTTACACTTGCCCTCTCAAATTTTCAAATCTCAATGCTCTTTCTCGATTTTCATGCCATTCCTTCGCTCTCAAAATTTCTCTCTGACCTCGCAAAACATAAACAAATTCAAGAGTAGACACTTCCGGATCATGCAATTCTACGCCTTGCTCAAGCCTTGCTGACAGAATTATAGATGGATCGACTCAATTATTTGGAGTAATGTCCTTTCTAACCATCTCTCTCTGCCAGTCTTTCAACACACCTTGTCGTATAACCTCGTAACAAACCCCAGATACACGTCGCACGACTACCTCGCCCGTGAATCCCCGCTACAGCTGACTCTTCCACAACCACAAGATGAAGCGCGCGCAGCACCCTAACCTGTCCGTCCGCCCTCTGGTCCATCAACTCGACGAAAGTCTGTTCCGTGTTGATTTACGGGAAACAAGTACTCGTCTGCCGCCATGGGCATCATCACCGGATCCGCCACCAGAAAAAGCGTGCCACGCCCAACTATACCAACCCGTTTAAACCTCCGTTGGGCAGTTCCAGTGGTGTGTAGGCTGCCTTAAGTATGCATACTGCACTCCCGACTGTACTCCTTGCATGACGGTGATTTTTTTAGGACAAATAGGTCTCTCGCATTCTGGTCAATCTAATCAAGATAGGCCGCGCGCAAGATATGCTCGTTTTTGCGGGGTATGATGGCAAGATTTTGACTGAAGCCATATTGCGCTCAAAAGCATCTGTGATATGGCGCTGGGGGCAGGTTTCGGGAGTTTGCTGCAGTGCTCCCAAGGGGTATCCCTGAGCTAAAGAGGCTACGTTTGCGTTCTTTTCTCAGTTTGACGATTGTAACAAAACCATTGCCAACTTGAGCTCGAGGCATTTTTGTCGTATGTTTGTTTATTTGCATGTGTCCACACTGCGAATACTCATTAATGACATTTATCCATGTCTCTAGAATGCGCGGGTACTGTCACAGAATGTTTTCTTCTACAACTTTGTGATCCTTATACATGATTCCGGCTCAGACTAAACATCTTCTACCCATGAACTGCCGAGCGAGACGAGACGTCTTCAGCTTCGGCTCCTTGGTTACGCGAACGGGATGTATTAATGTTTGAGCTGTGAAACGCTGCGCCACAACAAACAGACTGCTCTTCCTCCTGGTCAAGTTTTTCCTAGAAGCGCGATCCTGTCCGTTGGCCGAATACGCGCATGTACAGGAGCCTGTGGGCGCTGGCGCATGGTCGTAGAAAGAGAAATCAAAGTCTCACCGTGCTCAGATTCGACATGTCCCGGCTTTGTGGACAACGAACAGACACATCGTCCTCGTGGAAAGCCTCTGGAATTGTCGAGTTTGAAAGCAGCCTAAAGATCTCAGATGGGGTCGCTAGTTCCGAGGTAGTAATCCGGCTCCTCGCGTTCGTTCCAAGTACTGGTTGGCATAGTCCCAAGGTGGATCAGGGTCCTTGGGAATGCAGAAGGGCATTCAGACTCGGCTAAAAGCAGGTATTAATGAGCGTGTTTGATGGCGCGCCTCGTTGAAATGAATCGGACTGGGACTAAAAAACTACACGGTCGACTTCCATTGCTGTTTGTTGAACCGAGGGTGTTAGAAATCAATCATACACTCAAGTATTACATCTTGTAGTCCAAAGCATAAAAAATTGAAGAATGTATTTTTTCAAATTACTAAAAAGAATGAATTTTAGAGAGTAAACTAGGTACTTTAATTAGGGTATATAGATGTCCATAATTCTCCGTGGACCATTTTACTAAGATCTAATTGAGGAGGAGGAGGCATAATAAGTGCAAGAGAGGGTGGCCAATATTGATATAGTGTATAAATGGATGGAACAAAGAATAAAAGCCTGCCACTGGAACTAGCAGATTTAACAACTGCCCATCCATTCCCATTCCAAGGATGACTTGAACTTGTAGACAATAAAGGATTGTACAAAATCTGACTATTAAGTAAAATGTTTACATTCTGATTGATATCAATATTAGAAAGAGAAAATTGTGGATGTGATGAAAAAAGAATGGAATTATGTATGGCACTGCCTTGATTTATGGAAATATCAACATCCCATAGCCGGAGTATAGTATCAGAAGAACCAGAAAGAAAGTATTTTCCATCTGGAGAAAAAGCAACAGACCATATCCAACCTTGATGACTCTCAAGAGGTGCCCCAATCTGCTTTCCAGTCTTAGCATTCCACAGCCTTAGTGTTTGGTCACATGAACCAGAAACAATGTACTTTCCATCTGGTGAAAAGGCAATAGATTGTACTACTGTTTTATGACCTTTAAAAGATGCCCCAATCTGCTTTCTAGTTTTAGCATCCCATAATCTTAGTGTTGTATCCTGTGAGCTAGAAACAATATGTTTTCCATCTGGTGAAAAGACCACAGAGCATATATTATGCTTATAACCCTCAAAAGGTGCTCCAATCTGCTTTCTAGTCTCACTATCCCACAGTCTTAGTGTTTTGTCATTTGAACCAGAAATAATGTGCCTTCCATTTGGTGAAAAGGCAACTGTTCTCACCCAATCCTGATGACCCTCAAGAGGTGCTCCAATTTGCTTTCCAGATTTAGCATCCCAAAGCCTCAATGTTTTGTCATATGAGCCAGAAATAATATATTTTCCATCTGGTGAAAAAGCAACTGATTCTAACCAATCTTGATGACCCTTAAGAGGTGCTCCAATCTGCTCTCTAGTTTCAGCATCCCACAGTCTTATTGTCTTGTCTGATGAGCCAGAAACAATGCACTTTCTATCTGGTGAAAAAGCAACAGAGCATACATTATCTTGATGACCCTCAAAAGCTGACCCAATCTGCTCTCCAGTCTCAGCATTCTACAACCTTAATATTTTGTCTTGTGAACCAGAAATAATCTGCCTGCCATTTGGTGAAAAGGCAATAGACAATATATTATCCAAATGTCCCTTGATAGGTATTCTAACCTGCTCTTTAATTTTAGCATCAGGTGACTTTAGTGTTTTATTCTGTAAACTAGAAATAATGGGCCTTCCAGATAATGGAAAGGAAATTGACTGTAGAAAATTCTGATTACCCTCAAGTGGTATTCCAATCTGTTCTTCAGTCTTAGCATCCCATAACTTCAGTGTTTTATCATCTGACCCAGAAACAATGCGCCTTCCATCTGGTGAAAAGGCAACTGCCCGCACCCAATCTTGATGACCCTCAAAAGGTATCCCAATCTGCTTTCTCGTCCTAGCATCCCAAATTCTTAGTGTTTTGTTATGTAAACTAGAGACAATATGCCTTCCATCTGGTGAAAAGGCAATACACTGCACCAAACCATGTTGACCCTTAAAAGGGATACTCTGTTGTCTAGATTTAGCATCCCACATCTGGAGTGTCTGATCATATGAACCAGAAACAATGCATCTTCCATCAGGTGAAAAGACAACAGACTGCATAGAATCCTGATGACCCACAAAAGGTGCTCCAATTTGCTTTCCAGTCTCAGCATCCCAAAGTCTTAGTGTTTTGTCATCTGAACTAGAAATAATGTGCCTTCCATTAGGTGAAAAGGCAACAGACTGCACAAAACTCTGATGACCCTCAAAAGGTGCCCCAATCTGCTCTCTAGTCTCAGCATTCCATAGTCTTAGTGTGCTATCACGTGAACCAGAAACAATATGCTTCCCATCTGGTGAAAAGGCAACAGACCATACCCAATCTTGATGACCTTCAAGAGGTGCTCCAATCTGCTCTCTAGTCTGAGCATCCCATAGCCTTAGGGTCTTGTCTAATGAGCCAGAAACAATATGCCTTCCATCTGGTGAAAAGGCAACAGACCACACCCAATGCTCATGACCCTCAAGAGGTGCCCCAATCTGCTCCCCAGTCTCAGCATCCCATAGTCTTAGAGTTCTATTATTTGAGCCAGAAACAATGTGCTTCCCATCTGGTGAAAAAGCAACACAATTAATATTGCCCTCATGGCCTTTCAAAGTCTCTTGTAGAACCGGCCAATCAATGCTCCTGCCAGAATCCATACGAAGCATCTTGCAGAATCGGTCCCCAAATGCCTGATTAATATGCGAGTTTTCAGGCGAGAACGGGAGTGCAGACAGGTAAAGATGTGGGGTACTGTGAGCAATCGCACCACCAAACATCCGAACAAATTTTTGCACATCTGATGCATAATCAGCAATATCCGCACAATTTGTGGAAGACTGTAGTATATTAGCACATGCTTGAACAATTAGAAAACAGTTGCCACCACTTACCCATTTAATAACACTCCACATCGCTTGAGCACAAGTATTCACCAACTTGAGTAAGCTCAAGATTTCAATCCAAAAGAGTAACCGTTCATGATTGAAAAATTCTCGCATAGCATCTACAAGAATGACATGATATTCCGCGAGTTGCAAGTGGTTTGTCCAGAACCGGCTAGAGTACGATAATTCACGAGATATGCAATCGTTAATCCGTTGATCAAGGTCCTCAACCTCAGAGTTTGGCAAATAAGAACTCGGCAGCTGGCATATGTTGAATCGAAGTTGCTCTTTCATGATTGATAGTGATGCAGTTGCAAGGTCAACGTGAATACGGGACATGTCAATGAAGAATTCGCCGCTTCGTTTTTCATCCAACAAAAATTCCGGGAACGACGCATGGAGCGGACGGATTACAGCACATGGATCGGTAGTCCCACTAAGCAGTGCACCCATTGGTTTGATGATTGTGCGGACATCAACTATCCCAAGACCATTATCAAGAAAGTAGCGCCTCATAGAGGCCAAAGTGTCCATAGTTAGCGGCTCCGCACTCCCAAGTATTTGGGATATCACAGAAAGGAATCGTTGAAGGCGCATAGGGCGTAGTGGCTGGTCCTTGGGCAGAAGTGTCTCGAGGACCAACAGATACATCTTGTCAAGAAGCACACCCGCGTCTTCAGTGCGTACCAAAAGATGTTCCAGGCGCTCCTTTGCATCCGTTCCAGCATCATCGTCTCCTCTGACATATGCACATGCCAGACGAGCCCACTCGAACAACTCACCCGCAGCAGAGGAAAGCCGAGACACGTCATTTCCTCTGATTTCGATATCCTCCAACTCCTCAGAGATATAGTAAGCAATATCACTTGCGGTCGAGGTGGTCGAGATGGAATCCATTGCAACTGAATGGACGTGATCAACGTCGTTCAAGGTGTTGTATATGTCAGATAATGTTCGCGAGGTAAGAATGATTCGAACATTTGGCGGAAGCTTCGAGACATGACTGTCATTATCAGCTTTCAACTTTCCAGCGAGAATACGAAGCAGGTTTTTGCGTGATTCCGGGTTCCCACTCTCGTCCAACGCATCGATGACGATTACAATAGGCCCAACCATCGATTCGGACAGTTTGCAAATAGGCTTCACCACAAGCTCTCTCCATTGTTGTATAATGTCACTTGTATTGCTGAGTGCCTTGTTGAGGTGCACAATCCCCGCCAGCTCTTTCTGTATATTCTTGTCTGTGTGTGCGAGATCCTGGGCAATTACTGTAAATATCTTGTTATGCCGTTCCTCCGCAAACTTGTTGCGATCAAAGCAAAAGCAGGACCCGAGCCGTCCCAGTTTTTCAAAGTAGTTAGCGATGGTATGTGCGATTGAAGATTTACCAGTTCCGGCGTTACCGTGGAGCCAGAAAATGCGAGACGTGTCATCCTGGCCATTCAAATTGACCCAATCAATGATATCCTTGAGAATTTGCTCCCGGGTCCCCTCAAGGCAGATTTTCTGAAGGTTAAGGCCTGCACCTTGAACGTAGGGCATGTGCTGCAAGTCGGAGTCATGCGCTGGAGATTTGATTTAGAGTCATCACACAGAATTAACATCAAATCAAGCATACCTAGCTCGGCGATGTCTTCCCAGATACGATGCACCACGATCAGCGTGCTGCGGGCGGCCTTGTCCCGAAACTGCTGCAAAAGATCGTCAAAGACATTGCTAAACTCCTGTACGCGATCATCCGTATCAGATAGCAAGTTCTTGAGCAACCTCATCCCTTGAGCCAGAGATGATTCAATGAAAAAGTGCTTTCATCGACAAGGATTACTTACGGAATTTTGTATTCTGAGAAAATTCCCGTATGAAGTAGGAGCACTCCAATGTCTGGTGACAGATTTTCTCTATGATGCCCTTCATTGATTCAATATCCCGTAAATCCGCTGCAGTGAGAAAAGTGTACACAGCATCCATCTTTTTCAATAATGTAAGGATCGAGCCATCGCGGATATCCTGGTTTACAATTGCCTAATGATAGATTAAAAACCGGGTCTAGAGAATAACTATACGAGCAAAACATACCTTGGATGCGAAAGAAAGGATTGTCCATGCAGCTTGCGCGTAAGGATGAATCTAGCCGCAATACATATTATTAAAAAAAAAGAAAAGTTGTTAAAAAAGCAATACCATACCTGTGCGATTTTGTCCACGGCAGAATTGAACTTGGACAATGTGCTGAGAAAAGATGACATAAAATGGCCAACGTCGATTGAACTGCCCATCCCACTGATTCCTGGAGTAATTCCAGAAACTGGTGCAGCGCCGCCTTTCATTTCAATGGCTGTCTGCAATGCAGCTGTGCGGGCTGCTTCCACAACTGCGGGGTCCAGAGAACTTGTCTTCAGACTGGGCTGTGTTGCCAAAAAGATGAATGAATTACACTGAAAAAACGGCCAAAATCAAACGGACCTGCGCATTCTGAGCAGAAGATTGCACTGTCCCAGATGATGATATACCAGGCGTGGCATTCTTTGCTGGAATTTGATTATCTGTGGCAGCTGGATATCCTGAACAGTACGCACCTGAACAGCCTTGCCACGTCCTCTTGTTTCCAAGCGAGATTGAACCCTCTTCAAGTAACCAATTAAGCCGTCAACGAAGTCAGCTACAGATTGTTTGGCCTACCTCATTGCCATGCAAGGGTGATTCTGATTCGACGCTGATCTGAGGAAGCGATTGAACGCTGCTTGCTCTTGACCTTCCCAAATTGATATCTCCAACGTCACTCTACATCATCAAAACATGACAGGATTGAACACTTGCGGTCAAATTAAAAGCATACCTGATCGTCTCTCTGGAAGACCTCTCTCCTGGACCTGGAGAGTACACCGGCAGCTGGGGCAGCCTCACGACTCGGAGACCTCGATCTGAAAGCACCCTTCAACCGGTTGAAGAAGGACGGGCGGGACCTGGAGACAGTGGGATCAACTTGCGAACGCTATCGATACCGGTTAGAATGCGCGTGTGTATTATGCAAGATAATATACCCGCAGCATACCGTAGTCGCCTCTTCCGCGTCGTCCTCCGTTGTTGGGAGATGAGGCATCGAGCGATTCCGCTGCCCTCGTTGTAAAAAGTTGAATTTTTTCATTGCGCTGAACGTAGAGATCTGTATGGTAGATGGTCAAGGCTGATGGATCCCACGATATTGGACGAGAGCTGAATCTAAAAACAGCGTGTCCACACGGCATAAAAGCTACATCTCCATGCTGGCGTTCCGACAGTGCAATCGCCTTTAATTTATGTTTATTCGGATTGTGATTTCGGCGGCCGCCAATACGTAGAAATTGTCGTACGGTCGTTTAACTTGAATGATACGGAATAGAACGAGACTGCCTTGTCTCTACGCAGCGCCGCCGTCCAAGATACCACGTGCCAACTTCTTCCAGTCACCAGTGTCCACTCCCGACCGAGAAATCCATGTTCGGAGCTCAAAGTGAGCCCTCTCAATCCTGTCACTCCTTCTTAATAACATAGGTATCCTGTACGCAGTTTTATCTGGTTATTTTGCCTCTTTGTTGTAACACCAACGCGAAACTGATTCTATTTTACTTCTTTCTCCGCTATATGCAAGCAGTAGCAAGCAGTGCAGCCAATTTCGTTGCTGCACATGTACATGTTGAACGTTGATACCTGGCTCCATGAAGCATACTACTTTACCACTTGACGGACCCGATACCAACATCTTATCTTAGTACTTGACTCGCACACAACACAACACAAACGAATGTCCATGTTAACCGTGATCCCTAACGAAGATGTGAATCTGGAGTTGGTGAACTAAAATATATGCTATATCTACCAATAGCGACGACGTCGACGGCACGACGCATCAACGACGATTACATAGCTGTGCAGCACATCTCAAACAGAAGAAATGTAGTCTCACCTGGTGGAAGTCGCATTCATTAAACCTTTTGACCCGCGCTCCCATAGCATGTCGACCTCATTGCTAGATAAAGGCCTGCCCGAAGAGGGTGCACGCCGCACGCGTCTGCGAGGACCATGGTCGAACTCGGCACTATCAGGTGCGCAACTTGAGGCACCACATTAAACCGATTATGAGCGCCAGATTAAAGTATAGACAGTGCCTTCCTGTGACTCTTTGATAGTCTCCGATTCGACGAAGGCAAGTATACGATGGGCATGCCGCATAACTGTGAATTCCAGGCAAGGAACATTGCGAGTGGGTATTGGGCTAGTGACTGAGCAGCTTGTGTGCTACTTGACGCATGAAATGGTTGAAGGGGACTGCGGGTTCATAAGCTGCTGAATTAGGGGTTGTGGATAGAGAGAAGGTAGAGGAGGGTAGAGTGATCGAGGGACGGCGGACAAGGTGATGTGCAAAGAACAATGACCCTCGGGTCGGTTCCGAAGTGGAACAGGGCAGCCGAGGGCGGGGAGCCTGTATAGCATTGACGCATATACAAAGTGAATTTACTGGAGGATGAAAAGAATACAGTCGATGATAAACGATGGCGCATGAATAAATAGTAATAAACAGATAGCACAGTCGCATTATAGGTTCGTAACAAAGGAAACAAGGCCAGGGCTGACATTTTCAAAATCAACGCGAGGGAGACTGTTTGGGGAGCAGTAGGCACTTTGGCCCATCAATTCTACGAAATCGGCAGCATTCAAAAAATCGAGCGACACCGGAACGTCAACGGGCCCTGGTGTAGTAGGTCCTTGTGTACACTCTTCGTCCCTGTAGCAAGATCATAGACGTGGTCCAAAGGCGACAAATATGTACGCACGCATATACATAGCACGATGCAGGTCGACAATATACGGCGTTGCTGATGATTTTCCCGTCTTTGCGCCACGGAACACATTGGTTATATTGTACCATTTCAGGTGGCCCATCGCCGTAACGAATGCCTGCAAACTTCAAATATCCGCCATGAGTATATCATATCAGCAGGGTTTAAAAAGGGAGGACATACGACTGAGTTTGGATCGGCAGCTTTACAAGCTTTGTATTGCTCAGAATCCTTTGCGAGGCTGACATCAGGTCCTACTACACCAGGAATTGTAGTCGACAAGGCAGAAGACACTGAAAGTAGGAGCACGAAGATCTGAACAAGATAGCTCATGGTGACTGAAAAGGCGGCCGAATCTTGAAGAGACGAGAACAAGTTGTTGACAAGAGTGCTGGGTGCATGGTAGTTAATAACTGTCCCATCTTTTATACCTAGCTGGCGTATTTGTAATCGACAGGCAAGAGGTTGCGATATGGGCGGGCTACCCTAAGCACAGAGTGTACATGTACAAAATGAAGAAGGGATCGCTCAAGCTCAAGCCTCAGACGACCGCCCAAAACTAATAAGCACAAACATCAGAAAATTAGGCGGTCTTTCCGTCACTTGCAACTGACGCGCCCTACTAGTAGCTCATATACCTATACCTTTCCTTTCCTTTTCAAATGCCTCCAAGATCAGAAACCTTCCCGGGGGGCATCGTCAAGTTAACCAACCTCCTAGCACATCTCAACGCGACGCCACGGTTGACTCTGTCCGGCGTCAAACGCCTCCGCCTTTCCCTCGCGTCTCAAAATGACCACTTCGGTGCACGGTAAATGCGCCTTTTCAAACACTCTCTGCAGTATTTATGCTCATATTCAACCTGTTCTAGGCATTTTGTAAAGGAGAACCTACCTCAAATACGATGGGCGAACCCAGCTTTGGATATTGAAGTCCGACGGGAACGAAAGTCGAAAAGCGAGCAGTGGAGAGCAGAGATGGAACTAGAATTCAGTGCGCACACTTCCCCTTCTTCATCTTTAATTTGCGCGGCGGCGAACTGGAACTTTGACCAAAAACGCACAGATGACGGCAACGTGCACAAGTTCGACATCAACGACAAACGGTCGACGACTATCCTTAAAGAACTTATGAACACCGCCGGCGGGGACCCATGGAAGAGCCACGTTGTCCACTGCGAAAAGACGGGGCGGCCTGTGCTCCCGGAAGAAGAAAATGAAGAGGTGGACACAAAGTCGGAGAGCAAGCCAAGTTCGTCGAAACTCCCTACGCTAGACGAGTACCTCGAGAAACACCCGGAGAAGAAAGCCGAGCATGTGCGGAAGCAGGCTGCTGCAGGGAAGAAGAAGAAGCCTGCAAAGCGGGCGAAATCTAAAGCTCCTCCGCCGAAACCATTCGCCACTCCCCTCTCAACTTGATGTTTCCGAGTTCTACAACATCGATATTATTATCATTGGCGTGAATATATACATTTTAATGCATCCGGATCCGGACGCGGTGAAGCTACATACAGTGCGTCTGTCACGACTGACTCTGTACAAACCATCCCGAGAAGTATATTATGAACCCAACGCCTACAACAAGTCCTGACAGGTCGTCGAGGAATAACGACCCCATCTGGATGTATTTCAATGAATTGATAATGAGAGATGGTAGTGGCGCGGGCAAGTGAGGCAACGCCAGCGCCAGCAAAGTCGGTGGTTGGACAGTATCCTGTTTAATAATTAGCAACGATCTAAAATGACGAAAATGTAAATCTCACAAATCCAGAAAAGATGCGCAGCGAATGCAACACCACTTGAAGTGTCGTAAATGCCCAAAAGAAAGGCTAAATAATCCTCAGCATGTAAAATAAAATTCGACTGACCAAAACAAAAAAATACATACCACAATCTGAACCTTGAACGCGCGCATCGCGTCTCCCAGCGTAGCATTTTTCTGGCCTAGATTCGACCACCGCTGCCAAATACCCATAGCAGACAGCCCGACATCCTCACCCACCGCATCCCTATACGTCCGCGGCTCCGCCCACAACACAAAGTACGCGAGAAGACACCACACAGCTACAAGATGCAGCAACGGCATCGCCTTCTGCATCCGCGTTTTCTCTTTCGGTGGCTCCATAGCAGCGGGGAACATTCCCTGACCACCGAACGGCGGCATCGTAGACCCCCCTCCTCCAGCACCACCACCTTCCGCTCCAGCCATAGGACCCATAAGCGCAGCGAACGGGTTATTCTCCATAGATGGCACACTCGCATCTGGGGTAGCACCGAACCCAAACGGCCCCTGCCCCCCTCCATTGGACGCATTCATCAGCGCCTGCAAAAACTGCTGCTGCTGCTCTGGCCCCCACACCGACGGATCAGCGCCATTCTCTCCTAGCCCCTCGAAGATGTTCGCATTCGCATTCGCATTGGCATTGGCATTGGCATTGGTAGTGGCATGGGCATTCCGCGAAGGCGTCACCTTGCGCACAGGCTGCGGACTCGGCGAAGGCGACAAGCTCGTCCTCGTCCTCATCGACACAGGCGTAGGCATAGGCATATCAGCCGTCTCCTCCCCCAAAAAATTCCGCGTGTTCATGTTCGTCGCAGGCACAGACATCCCAATCCCAGCAAGCGGTGGATCTGCCATACTAAACCTCAGCTAACTGCTTCCTCATTCGACACTTACACGGACAAGCACATGGAATGACGTTTACTGACCATCGTGAAGGTATGCAGGTGCGTCTTCACCGCGCGCCGACGTGGTAAGTTTGGCCAGTCGGTCAGATCCTCGACTCAGAATGGCCTTTTTGCGAGCTGCACGAGCTTCGGGGGTAGACATGATGGGTGTAAACTAACTTGGACGTGGCAGAAAGGTGTATTTCATTACATGTTGTTTGGCTAGAGCTTTAAATAGAAAGTGTCGATCACTCCTTCCTGTCATGTCTCTGAACGTTACATACAAAAAACGTATCCCGACTCATTTCCACCATCCTGTTGGTCGTCCTCATAATGCGTTCTGGTAAAAGTTTCAGGAAGAAATTGATAAATAAAAAGAAAGAGGCACTGCCCGGATTCGAACCGGGGTTACAAGAACATCAAGGCTTCTTCAAGGATATCAGAATCTTGAGTGATAACCACTACACTACAGCGCCTTGCAACGCTGTGACGTAATGTAAATTATCTCTACAAGAAGTTGCTGCCTATGTCCACACGACCCAGTGAGTCGCTTCGCTCGACTTCCTTCCAACTTTCTCCTGCTCTCACAATTCGGTTTTCAGAACTTAGCTGCCTTATCTCTTTTCATAAGCATGACTCTGGCATCTTGTGATGAATTGAATCTACCTCTGTTTATTCCGCGATGCTGGTCAATTCTATCAGTAACAGATTGCACCACAGTGTACCCGGCTTCAACCTTGCTCTCCTAGGTCTTCATCATGTGGAACGCCCTGGTCGCCAACCTCTACAGCCATTCTGTTATTATATGGACCCCATTGTTACTATTATTTCATTTATCACTAATGTGATCTTAAATAACAAGGGACAACTCAAGACACAAATGAAAGGCCAATGGGAGGGTCCTAGCATCAACAAAGGCAGCACGCCTTCAACTCGGTTCTAAAAGCTTTAGCGTTTTTCTTTTCTTTGAAAAGCAACACCATGGACGCCAACGACCCTTTCTCGCCTTACCTCGAAGAAGCACTAAACTACAAAGCCGACCCGCTTCCTCGAGCAGATGGACGTCCAGAGCCACTGAAACCTAAGCGGATACCCTTAACCTTCCACGACCGTCATCTCTCTCCTAATCTTACGTGCCGTCGAGTAGTAGAATTTCCGCAAATTGCCCAGATCTTATCACAGGTTACCGATAAATCCATTGCGTATTATCTTGCACACAAGAAAACATTCCCAGTAGACGGGTTCTCGGTCTTGCCCAAGGAATCCCTTCTTTCCAGGATCGGAACTCTTGACGACGCTCGGAATATGAACATTCGGTATAAACGGACTGCGGGACACTTCAGTAGCTTGCTTGCGTCGCATCTTTTTTATGCAGGCCCCATGCCGTGGACCAATTTATTCGAACTGGTTTGGCAGTACACGGAAAATGACTTTTCTTCCGAGTCTACACTTAATCTTTTTCCGGAGAGACTTGTTGTAAATAACAGGGATTCGGAGCCAATTGCTCCGAATGTGCAAAGTGTCGCTCCAGAAAATCGAGACACTATGCCATATCAAGTCAGGGCACTGCACGACGCTCAAAACATATTTCCGCATGTTGCTCTCTGGCATTTTCTCCCTCCTTCGCCAACGGGGATGATGATTGTACGGCGAATATCTAGTGGAATATTTCTTTGGGAGACGTCTGGAACCAAAGGATTAAAGAATATGCCGGATAATTCAGTGCCCGAAGATGCTGGCAGGTCTCTGTGGGACCCCAAACTGAACAATCTGAAAACACGACCTCCATTCAGGAATAGTGGGATAGTCAAGAAGCCACGCCATATCACCATCCCCCGAAAAGCCGACAAATCTGTCAACAGTAGAGTCGACGTTGACCAGTACATCCAACACGTAGGATTCCATGCCTCTATCTACTTGCGAGGTGCTAATAAATTGTAGGCGTGGGCGCGAGCTGTTGAAACCGACTCCACATTTATCGTTATCAATTGCGGCGTGTACGAGCGCATTGGCATTCGACATAGAGCATCGCAGACCCTATTCATCTCCCCCCTCATCGACCCTACCAAGTGTAATGATCCTGCCTACGGGAAGTTACACATTGGGCTCTACATTGCCATCGCAGAGGATATGATTGACCGATTTATTATTCAGTCGAAAAGACCTCCGCAAGTGAGCAGAACACTACCGGATGTCTCCCCCGATCAAGAAGGGCCAACGCATAACTCTGTGCACTCCAGCCATAATGACCTACTACACGACAATTCAAATATCAACGATAGTAGTTCGGTAAGTTAGAAGCATCTGATCAAAATTCGAATGACTTTACTCATATATATAGATCACACGAGAGATACGGGAGAGGGAGGTGGCTTTGATCACGCTGAAATACGGGGTCTACTGTTCGCCCGTCCCAGCAACATTCCTCCGCGTCCAACTGAACCCATCTACCAACGCTGTGTCAACGAAAACCAAGTTTCTTCCCCATGAATGCCTTGAACTTGTCCTCGACCAACCATTTGAGAACGTATCCGCCAAAAAATCTATCCATAATGCAAAGCTTTTGGTCACTCTCAATTCTGGAGAAGTGCTGCACCGTAAGCTTGTCGTAAAATTGGCATTTTCGCACGAGCAACGACAAGAATTGCAGAATGAATATATGACTTACAAACATATGAGTCAGTTCGAGGAGATTGAGCAGTATTGTGTGCCCGTTCATGGCTTATTCGAAGACCAAGACTCGGATACTCTCGCGATGGTCATGGATTACGGTGGTATATCGCTTAGACATTTATACCAATTATATCCTGCATTGAATCTCAGCCATCCTTGGATACTTGAACTTCAGTGAGCATCTTCGTTCAATCGTTCAGACAAAAGCTAAACAGTCTTATCTTAGCATGTCTACTGCTTCAAAGCTACGCCACATCCACGCAAAGGGAGTCCGACACCGTAATTTAAGCCCCGATAAAATTCTAATAGGGGAAGGGAATAAAACCAAAATCGTAGGATTCGGTCGTGCGGTTGTTAGTGTTACGGACAGTCAGCAGAGCCGTACGGCCGAGGAAGAAGGGCATGAAAAATTTCTATTTGACCGCGAGCTAGAACGCCTTTGGGCTGCATTTGGTGGTTGGCACAATTACCCGGAATTTTGGGATCCAGATTATTCTTGATATTCATCTTCATCTACTTTATGTAGCCTCAGTTGATCCTTTATTTTTAAAGGATGTAGTAAAGCGAAGCCTTTTCGGAACAAATATTCTGGAAGATCTTCGTAGCTTGCGCATGCGTACAAAGGTTAACGCAGAGGGGTCTTACGATAAACAGACAAAGCCTGAGCATTGTATGCCATCACCAGTAACAATTGCTCGGAAATTTTGCCTGTTTATTCGTTGTTATGTACTTGGGAAATTGCCCAGGTTATAATAGTACTAATGTATCAACTAAGCTGAGGCTAAATTGCTATGGGAAATGGGCAGAGATATAACAAACTCTGGACCAATGCATTTGAGAAGCTACTTTTCCAGTCGTCTATTGTTATTTTCTAATTTAAGCCTCTCACATTGACACGAGGTTTGACGCCCGTGTCAAATGCGCCCGAGTCGCTTTCCCCACGGTGCAACATGCCTTCTCCTAATTGTCTTTAAATTACCTTTCGACAGCTTTCGAATGAGCCAGTTTATTAGCCGATGCGTCACAAGCTAGTCGCGCAATGTCCCATATTGTATATCCCCAAAGTCTAGTCACAATTGAATGATGCAGGACATTAAACTCATTTCATCAGCTTCAAATGGTTCTCTTGTTATCATTGCCACTGCCCTATTTATGGTGCATAACGATTAAAAGTTTTCATGACACACATAGTGATCCCATCTTGACAACACTATTGTCTTAGTACAACAACCGCTTGGATTCGGAGTTCGCGATATTTAGAAAAACCTCGAACTACTTTAAAACGGATTTAAATGTGTATTCGTGTAATTTTCCTCGTGCGAGTAATGAATAATTGATGTTGGTACTGGTGATAATGATAATGATCCAGAATGATTTCCTAGCAAATACAGCGATAATAGTGAAAACGAAATGGCTATATTAATTGGCTGCCCCTAGAAATGCCTAGGCTGGCATACGTCCTGATAATCCCCTCCCATGAGTTTCAATTGTGATGTTACAATGCCAGTTATGACGACGATGATAATGCGAGCGATAGAGTCTGTGAAGCGGTAGTGGTGAAGATGGATATGCTGATAATGGAAATGATGATGAGTGTCGCGGACGAATACAAAATGCGGCATGAAGTCGTAATAATCTGAACATAAATTGTTATATTAGGTCTTTTGATACTTGTGAAGTAATGCGAAGGAACATACATACTCATGAATGTGGATATTTCCCAAGAAAGTTTTGTTATGCGATAACGCAGTAAGCGTTGCCTGCAGTTCCGCTTCGTTCCTCGTCAGAGGGGAATGACTCGAAGGTCTGGACGGATTCGATGGTGAGCGTGGCACTGAAGGAGTCCATTGCAAGTTTCGGCTGTGTACTAGGATTTGAAGGACGTCAATCCGGGTGCAGATGAGTTGCAGCTGTTACAGTAGACCTGGGGACGTCAGAGGGAAGTAGCCTGAACCAACTTTATAGTCCGGGTAGATATGCCATTGCTGCATTCATAATAGAAGCACCGAGTCGACCTTGACTGTCTTCAATTGTCTATCCGGTGAGCGGGAGGGAACTTGAAGAGAAGCATAACTGTTGGCAACCGGGAAGTAAGAATAGAACAATAACAGATGATTATGCATCGTAATTGTAGGCGTTTAATGCTTCAAGCGAACCAATCCGAATGTAGATTAAGATAGGCTGACAATAAATTTGACAGAGAGGTGATTTCTGAAGCTATGCTTCCTCCAAAATTTTATTTTCAGCCCTATTCAGTCACCAACAATGGCCTAGACACGAACGAACACACCGATATATCATACCTCAAGAAATCCGGTGCAACATGTCAGAGTCGCTACAGGGGTCGTAGTTTGCGGTCACCTACACTCTACCAATAGATAATCAAGAAAAAAAAACAGATCAGTCAAAGAAAATAGATTAAAAGCAAGACGATATGATTGAAAAAGGTGGTTTTGAGAGCTGCATTGAAGTCTGACCATGACCAATCGTTTAGGCGACGGCGATGACTCCGACACGCCTCGTGTAGGTGTATGCCATGTGCTTGGAAAATCGTACACCTGGCCAAGCTCCGTCTCCTGAATTTCGTTGTTTTATCCATGATCTCTGTTGCATCCCAGGGTACTTGAGCATTGGCCACTGGTGTCAGATATATTGTTCAACAGCATCACTGGCCGCCCCAAGGGTAGGTTGAGATTTCAACCTTACTCTGCAGCGTTCCCGGACGTGGTCAACACTTCGCGACTCGCAATAAAGCAGGAGTGTCACAGAGTTTCATAGTCGATGATAGAACGTTGAAATTTCACGGTCGTCGCTGTAGTGCGGAAACAACGATACTGGCCTGCTGACAAATGATGGTGCAAAGCGCAGCCAAACACTGGCAAGTGAGTGACGGGCGTCGGGCGAGTTACCAGTTGTACATGCTCTAAGTATCGACCCCGACTGCCATACATTCTCTGGCGACCAATACAGCAACAATGGCCGCTCCGGTTATGGAGGAGGGCAAGCTACTTAGCGAGGCCCTCAATACCGTCAAAATTCAAGTTCAGCAAATGAAAAGGCATTTGGTTAGTTTCTCCACCAACTTTGTGGATCCTATTTCTTATATCTCATCAATAATGTTAGGAATTGGACCAACTTATGGATGCTTTGAAGAGCGCAAGCTTGATGCTGGCAGAACTTCGAACGTCGTCCCTGTCTCCAAAACAATATTATGAGCTATGTAAATCGAGCTCCTTCCGGGTCGTTGTCCCTATTTCTCACAATATTCGCAGACATGGCCGTATTCGATGCTTTGCGACATTTGTCGAATTACTTGTACGAGGCGCATACTCAGTCGCGGCACCATTTAGCAGACCTCTATGAACTGGTCCAATACGCGGGGAATATCATTCCACGTCTGTATCTCATGATCACCGTCGGCTCAGTCTATATGTCCATCCCAGACGCACCCGTGAAGGAAATCATGAAGGATATGATGGAGATGTCGCGTGGTGTCCTTCACCCAATTCGTGGGCTTTTTCTTCGTCATTATTTGAGTGGACAGACGAGAGACCATCTTCCTGTTGGACTTGAACCAGGGTGCGTGCTATATTATTATCCTGACCGCAGTCTGCCCTAATAGTGCGCCCACAAAGACCCACTGGAAACCTACAGGATTCCATTTCTTTTGTCTTGACCAACTTTATTGAAATGAACAAACTATGGGTTCGGCTTCAGCATCAGGGTCACTCAAGGGACCGCGAAAAGCGCGAAATGGAACGTCGCGAACTTCGCATTCTCGTAGGGACCAATCTCGTCAGATTAAGTCAGTTAGATGGCGTGGATCTCGACATGTATCAGAAAACCATTTTACCCAGCATCCTGGAGCAGGTTGTTAATTGCAAGGATGTCATTGCGCAGGAATACCTCATGGAGGTTGTAATCCAGGTCAGAACCTCTCCAAAATTTGCAGAATGCATTCTTTTCATGTTCTAACCAAAGGTTTATTGCTAGGTTTTCACTGATGAGTTCCATCTTCACACACTTGGACCCTTCCTCTCTGCGACTGCTCAGCTACATCCTAAAGTCAACATTAAGCAAATAGTCATCGCCCTCATTGACCGCTTGGCATCCTACGCTGCACGAGAAGCTGAGAACGAAGATCCTGAAGAGACAAAACGACAGGAAGAGGCAGCGGCACGCCGTCTTGCTGAAAAGGTCAAACTACAAAAGGCCAGAGCTCGTGAAAATAGCGCTTATCGGGCAGCCTCACCGACTTCCCCTACCTCTGAAACCAACGCATGGGGTGCAACTCCTACACCAGCCACAGCATCCTCAACCTTTGAGGCACCCAAGTCTCCTGTGCCAGAGACACCCACAAGTGGAGACGACGCTGGCAAAGGCAAAGACAAGGAGGCTACCCCTGTCCGTAAATTCCGCGGTGTGCCGGAGGATGTGCAGTTATTCGAAGTGTTTTGGAAACAAGTTGTTGAACTTATCAAGGTACGTACCCTGCTTGTTTAATGCTTGAATTTAATGACTATGACTAATGTACCATACGTTTAGGCTCGCCCGGATCTTTCGATACAGGATATCACTGCCCTTTTCGTGTCATTGACAAATTTGTCGTTGAGCTGCTACCCTGACAGACTGGAGTACGTTGACCAAGTTCTTGGATTTGCTGCTGATAAAATCAAAGAGTATGCGGATAAGTATGTACCAATATCTTTCCAGATTGAAGGCTAGCTCATGAACTTATAGCCCCGACTTAAACACCCAACAAACGACAGCCAATCTCGCATCGCTGCTTGTCGCGCCTATCAACTCATACCAATCTGTGCTCACCCTGCTTGCCATCCCAAACTATGTCCCCTTACTGACAAAGCAACTCTTCACTACCCGTCGATCTATTGCCCATTCGATTGTGTCATCGGTGCTCAAGAATGAAACTATTATTGAGGCACCCGAAGATGTTGATGGTGTACTAGAGTTATGCCATGTCCTGATAAAGGATCAGACTGACTCAGGACCGATATCTATACCCAATGGCCAGATACCTACTTCGCGCGATTTGAGACGACAAGGGCCATACTTTATGGAGCGGGAGGAGCTAGCAGAAGAACAGGGTTGGGTTGCAAGAATGGTTCATCTTTTCCGCTCTGAGTCCCTCGATGTTCAATTTGAGGTGGGTTAGATCACTTTCCACCCTTTTATGGCTATTAAACAATCGTCGCAGTTGCTACAAATTGCTCGCAAACACTTTGACATGGGTGGAGAGCGTATGCGATTCACTTTCCCTGCGTTAATCACTTCATCCATCAAGCTTTGCAGACGGTATAAGAACCGGGAACATGACGTACGATTTCGTGATTCTCATGATGCTTTGATTTTTTCTGACCACAAATTTTCAGGAGGCCGACTGGGAAACCAAGGTCTCAGCCATTCTCAAATTTATTCGCCAACTGACCTCGATCCTCGCCACCACCGTGGATGCTCCCAATATTGCCCTACGACTGTTCCTTCTCGCTGCACAAATTGCAGATGAATGTGGTTTTGAAGATCTTTCTTACGATTTTTACGTCCAGGCTTTCACTGTTTACGAAGACAGCATCTCGGAGTCGCGGGCACAACTGCAGGCTATTACACTAATAATTGGCACATTGGCAGGCGCTAAGGTTTTCAACATTGATAACTTCGATACCCTCATCACCAAGGCGGCCTTGCACGGGGCGAAGTTATTGAAGAAGAGCCATCAAGCTACAGCCGTTGGTTTGGCTAGTCATTTATGGTGGCAAGAAGTTCCACCACCTGCTGATGGAGAGACCGAGGCTGCTGAGAAACCAGTCACCACTGAGAAGCCGGCTGCCACGAAGGAAGATGGAGAAACTGTTGCTAAAGCAGTACGTCTTTTTTAATTGCCTATGCGAACACTAATCCAATCTTTCTACAGTATCCACATCAAGACAGTAAACGCGTTCTTGAATGTTTGCAGAAATCTCTGCGGATCGCCAATTCCGCCATTGAGGAGATCGTTACAGTGCAACTTTATTGTGACGCCCTTGATCAGTACTTGTACTACCTTGATCGAGGTGCCCCAGCTGTAAGATATAGTCTACTGTTATATTATCATCTTGTTGAATGGTTTTGTACAGGTTGCCCCTAAATTTGTCAACAGCCTCGTCGAACTTATTACTTCAAGTATCGATAACATATCCTCTCCTGATGTGCACCCATCACAACGCGCACCTCCTGGACTCATTGAAGGCACTCAAACGCCTGAAATGATCACGAAACATTTCCGGAATACCCTTTTGTACATCCAACGGAGGAAATATGCTGCATCCGAAGGCACGGGTACCGTGGACTCGCGCTGGGATGAGGTCGACGTAGTTGGTGCGCTGTTGAAGATGGGCATCTCACGCTAATTAAATTGTTTAGAATCGACTGCTGTGTAGTGATTTTGTAGTGCATTCATGGATGGAAAGGGTGGTTGTTTTAATTCGCTGTACATTACTTGATCATGTTTGTTTTCTCGGTTTTCAATTTATTTTTTTCGTTCCTGTTTCTTGATCCGTTGATGATTTGTTTGAGTTATTGTAAATCAATTCTGCTGACTGTAGTTGCAAGTGCAAGTCAAGTAAGGGACCTTCTCTTATCCAGCCTGGTCGCGAGGCTAATGAACAAGCTACCCAGTCAAATTTGCAGAGCATCAAAAGCTAATTCACGCAACTAATGAAACTAGTTAACATGGATTAATTCATGCTTACTGCGAACAAGAACACTGGAGGTTCGAGCGACTGTTAACACTGAAACAGAAAAGGTCGAGAATGGCGTTTACGATGCCGCATGCTACGATACTAGGACAAGCAAGAGAATGTTGGGAAAACAGCTCGAGAAAAAATGTTCTATGAACGGAGGCGTGGTTTGCAACACTTCTTGCAGCACCCATGGCGATCGACTTCCTCTCCATCATCTACACGATTCAGATAGGCGGCTGAATATAATAAGCGGTGCCACATATATATCGTGAGTGGTTTAATGACAAAAAAAATTGAAATCACTACGTACGTGTTGGTCCCTTCGAGCTCAACTTATCGAGTATATCGTTGTAATCCTCATATCCGGGAACATGGCGGGTGTAATCAGGAATTGGATACTGTTTCGAGTCAAGCAATGACTTTGCCCATTCGGCAACAAGGACTAAGTCTTGATTTTTCATAGCAGCAGCTTTCCAAAGAGATACAACTTCAGCTGGAACTATTTTGTCCTTGACTCCGGAGAAAAAGAGTTTCGGTCCTCCGCCTTTGTCCACCAACGCCTTGAGTACAGGACACACATCTCTATGCGGATAAACGCCTGTCTTCCATGCCCTTGTTTGACACTCGCTACTGCAATAGGCGGCAGTATGGCATCGTGCACAGCGCCCAAACCGACGACCTGAAGTTTGGAAAGTATTTTGACAACCTGGCGCCCCACATTCATTACCACGTCGAATATTAATTATGAAGCCCAAAGCCTCAGTAATGTATTCGTCACCAATGATTACAGGAGTGCAGGCCTTGTCAGTTTGCAGGATGAGAGGATGTATAGGCATATCTTGAATTCTGGGATCATCCCTTCCATAATCTCGAAGCAAAAGGTGTGCGATGGCAGCGAGTCGCGTCGCTTCAATTTTAGAGCAGAAGCTCAGGCGCGAATGGCAATAAAGGAGGATAGAACATATTTGCACCGCTCTAGTGGTAAGTCCTTGGAAAAGAGCAGATGAATACGCAAACGGGATGTTATCCGTACAAACCCCTAGGAGCAACAACCAGCTACTGCAAGAAATGTCCATTCTCCGAGTAATGCGTAACACTGCGCGCCGTTGGTCAAGGTTGCACTGGGCGTGAAGATGTATTTCCAGAGGAATATCTATAATGGTTTGGTTGATCACTGCCTTCATCGCATCGACGACGGTGGAAAAAAAGTTGAATTTGATTAGACTTGGAATAACGAGTAATTTGCAAGCTTGTAAGACCGATGCCGTTAAATGAAAGAGTATTGGATGTGCGATAAAGCGGTGCCACTGGATAATGCTTTCTACAAAATCGTCGGGTCCAAAGGGTATCATATCGGTCAACTTCCTGGGCCAAGAGTTCGAACAGCCCTTCACAGCAGACCGAGAGTAAACGGTGCGACTGATTGGGGACGTTAAGCATATAAAGAGATTGATGATAAATCCACAGCTGTGTGAGTCAAAGTCTTTCGTTGCAATTACTTCCTCGTCTCCAATTGCGTTGTCTTGGTTTGTGGGTGTTCGTCCGAGCGGCGTATGATATCGCCAGAGAGTCTTTTGCTCGTGATTTATACGGACCAAGCTGAGATCATTGCCACATTGACACTCAGCCATATACTCCATCAACTGCTCGATTTATCTGTCGGAACGCTTCAGAAATAGAAATGTGACGAGAGTCTCCCAAAACTCGGATTTCAACTTTTTCTTCGGTTTTATTTCGATTGTTCCTGTAGTTCCTTTGACACAGTGCTCCTGGACTGTCGATTCACAAAGAGCTCCGTAGAGGCATTTTGCACAGTGGCTGGGTTTGTAAGGATTGCGGAGGGCCCGCGTCAAAAAGACAGACGAATCGACCATCCGCGCTTCGAGGTCGGTTGTATGGGTTATGTTGCCTTGAGACATTGTTAGTCGATGTACCATCTCATTCCACCCAGAGACTTGTTGGCCTACTTGTATTGCACTCAGTGATTTTGCCCATCTTGTGCGTAATGGAAATCATGGGTATTCAGATGAAAAAGACCGTGTCACCCAGTCAAGCTGAGTCGGCTTCGAGGACGGTATTGCGATCAGAGACGAAAGCGGCGTGGTGGGGCTTAACATGGCTGTCCGATTTGCGGATCCCTCTATGGATCCGCTGAACGTAGTGATCCACTGTTGAACACGAAGTCTACTGAAAACGAAGCTTCAACGGAGTGTTCGGCGTCGCGCGACACGTACACGTGATCTCGGAGTTCATAAATGATCGCGACATTTTCGTCCAAAACTCGACGCGTCTAATTTTCAACAACCCTCATACCCCAACATTTACAATGCCTCCTAAAAAGACCACCAAAAAAACTGTAGCAGCGTCGAAAACGAAGGAAGCTGCCAAAGCCATCCCCACTTCAGCTCAAACAAATAATACGACTACCGCTGGCGTAAAGAGGGGACGCGCAGAATCATTGGGCTCTCAACCCGCGTCCGAATCCAAAAAGAAAAAGGCCGACCATCCCCCCATTGTGCACGAGATAAGCGACTCCGAAGTTGAGGAAATACCGCCCCCCAAAGAGTCTGTTAAGACGCGAGCCATTGATAAGGCAACCAAGATATACATTCTCGTGTCGGTCTAAAATTACTTCTCAGAGTGCCTTTTTCGTGTTTGTGTAGGAAGAACTGGATTTTATGGAAGAGATTCTCTCATATTTCATAATGCCTGCCTTTACGGACGTTATGGATGCTATGAACCTCCCCAAAACACCACGTCCTGACGCTGTCCCAGAATGCTCTAAATTCATTCTTGAAGAACTGGAACGCAGATTCAAGGCAGGACATAGCATCGAAAAGGAATGCACCGCTATCAAAAAGATAGAAGAGAAATTTGAGGCTGGGGAATACGACGAGGACCCAGAAGGCTTCGACAGAATAGTCAGGGTATGTTCTTTTTTAAACGTTTTCCAGCCGAGTCAATTGACGATATGTTCATAGCGTCGTATCAACAAGATTGAGGATATGGTCGAGAGAATGACTTCAATGTATCTCAAGGATATCATAAAAGAACTGGGTTGCTACCCAATGGGAGGCTCCAATCGTGATCTGGGTGGCGAAATTGTTAGTATTGTCACTTTCAAAGCGAAGAACGGAAGCAAGCTTGTTGGTGAGTATAATACCGTCAAAAGCTACTATGGATCCTCCTACGGGTGTTGTGGTGATGGGAATGACTCTTTGGAGGGCGAAGAAGAGGATGATGAAGGTGATGACGACGACCAGGACGACGAGGAGTCGGATGACGGTGAAAATTGATTGTTTTATTAATCAAGTCTGGAGACCTTTTTTCATTGGTGTAGCTGTACTACTATATAGTTTATATCCTCTAAAATATTCTATACCTTTCAATGCACTATACATCTGTTTGTTAATATGGCAAATTGGTATATTATGGAATTGGATAGAGCGGAATTAGAATTCTAACGGATCTCGAAGGCATGGTGTTACCCTGAAACTATGAAAAAAATTGACGCAAAATATTCCATCCTGGATATTTTACACAGAGGCGGGTATACCGAATCTCGATGGAACTGCCTGCTTCAAGTTTGTCACGCTCCCGATAACAAAAGGAAAACAGCAGCGTATGGTTCTCGTTACAGATCTATTTTATGACATTGATTCCATTCAGGAATCTAAATTTTGCATTTTAACCCAAGCTCCCCCATGATTTTTCAACCAGTTTTGGCTTTGAGCTGCTTCCATAACGTCAAGTACATTACACCGCCGAGGCCAACTACACTGAGCTGAACAGCAATGTAATTCGTCATACCCATCTTGACACCAGCTCCTCCGAGAATGGCTCCCGTGACACGCCCGGTATAATTGCTATACTGGATGGCCATACTAACTTTCCGATTCCAAGTGTCGGGAAGCTGTTTGGACAGGAGGCTTAAGGTGCACGTGCTGGCCAAGTTGAATCCCAGTGCTATAAGGAACCAGCACACAAAGAGAGAGCCAAAAGTAACCTTGGAGGTTTGAAGTATAGCAAGCATTATGAGAAGCCCGAGCATACCGAGGGAGGTGCCAATAGCTAGAATGACGCGGTCCTGAATGCGACGGGCATACCATACGTTTAGGAGGAGGAAGGGGAAGGAAACGAGGCCGCCGAGAGCGATGAAGTTGCCGGCGTTGTATGGCGAATAATTAAGGGCCTCAGCGGTAAAGACGGGGATGTTGGCTTCCCAGCTGCCCAGGATGAGGAAACAGGTCATGGAATAATAGCACATGCACACTATCACACCCCATTGGGGCGGTGTAATCTCCCGAAGCGCCGCCTTGAAGGATTGGGGTGGTTGACTATGTTCGGTTGTGCCATCAACGGGCGACAGTTCGATGGATTGGGGTCGTTGTTGACGGGGAACATCCTGGAACATAAGGTTGCTCAAACCCCAAAACATCAACCAGATGACGGCCATGATCCAGCCAGGGCTAGTCACGCCGTTGAAAACCTGGTTCCCAAAGCCAACTTTGTACAGTAATCCACCGAAAAAAGGGCCAGCGGAAAAGCCAAACGCCTGTCCTACTACAAGCAGCCCTGCAAGTGTGGTACGTCTGCGGATACCGACGATGCGAGGGTCGGAACAATATCTTTTGCTGTACATGAACGAAATAAAACCAAATCCGGATACGATGCGACCGATGAGGATGAGGTAAAGGAAGTTGGCCTTGTATGCTAGTGCGTAGAGGATATTCCCTAAGACCATTGATCCATATGCCAAGTTCAAAGGCCCGGCATATTGACCTGTAGATTAAAATCGACGCTCATAAGCCATGATGGTCGGTTGAAAGAGACGTGAAGCATACCTCCGTCGTATTTCGTGACGAAAATCAAAGTGAAGCCTGAAAACACCGTGGGGATACCAATAGTCAAACCAGAAAATGTCGCAGATCCTCCCAGATGCTCAGCATATGCACTAGCAGACGAAACAATAATGAAGAAAGAAAGCTATATTGTATGGCATGAGAATTGAAAGTATTCTTTGAAAATAGTCTCAAGTGACTAACCTGGAATACTGCATTTCCCCCGATGATAATGAATAGGGATCTCCAACTGGGAAGCTTAAATTCTGGGTTCTGTAGAGCATCGATGTCGTCGGAGGCGGTTGGGTCAACACGGCGCACAAAAGCTTCGCGACTGGTGGTAACAATGCCCCCAATTTCGGACAACTTGGAAATGTAGTTGGATTCCTTGGAGTGTATCTGCTCACTGTAGTCCAGGACCGTTGCGGGCAAGATGCTTGAGGACGCCATCCTTGGTATGTGTACTCTCCAGATACCGTGACGGGAGTGGACAAGGAGAAAGTCGCGATCAGGTGGGGATCCAAATAGCACTGTGTTTTAACTCCTTGAGAATATTCCACATGTGTAGGCATGGGTTGGACGATGAGTCATTTTCACACCATGTCGCTTGTTGCTGGATAAAACAACCCATGCCATACGCAAAACGCTGCGGCCCCTGAAATGTCGCGGAGAAAATTCAATACTGTTTTCATAAGCAATTCATGCTGCGGTCGGCTTCAAAACATCATTGAACCGACGGATGAGGTGATGGTGCATGGAATAGCGTCGGAACACCGTCACGGTCGCGTGAAGCGGAGTGCCAATTTGAACTTGATCTCAGTGACGTCCTCCGTCAGGATTTGTCAGGTCTCGTCTAGCTTCATACACTCTCTTTGGTATCTGTGATACATTACACCTCAAAATATGGCAGATACAACAGAGGAACAACCGGAACTGCTGGTGACGCGGAGGTCGAAGAGAAGCACAGCAGGAAATCGGTATGCAACTTGGTGGCCTAGGGGTTTTTCAATGTGTTGATACTTGTACACCAGAATGGAGGCCGCCCTGGCCGAGATGGCGCTTGAGGAAGCCAATATGAAAGAGCTGGACGATGATAATGATTTCGTGAATGATAAAGGTATGCTTGGAACCCCATCGTCACCCATCCAAATATCTTACTGGTCAGGGGAACTACACCTCAGTTGAGGAAGACGAATTCGGCTCAGACTTTGAAAGCACGGATGAGGAGGCAGAAAACCAAGCTAACGAAGCGGGTGAGAACGAAGTACTCCAGGAAGAACGAATGGTCAAAAGAGTAGGTCTTATATTCATCTTATAGACAAGCGCTAACAGGATATATACAGTCTGCACGCACTCGACTTGAAAAGATAACTGCTGCTGCTCACGCGAAAAACAGGACGTCATTCAATCCCGACATTCAACTATCAGCCGACCCGAAGCCCAAATTGAAAATAAAGCGCGTTGTTGTCGGCAAAGCTGTAGACGCAGAGAGTGGGGACATTGTTGCACAGAGCAAGAAAGACGACGCCGACGGGAACAAAAGAACAAGCCAGAGAAAGCATACTATGCAGAACACGACTGCTACTGTGACGCGTCTAAAGCAGGTTCAGGCGAGAAGGGTGAATTATATTTTTCCTTTGACTTCTCTATCAGCCATCGTTGTCTGATCAAGTAATAGGCAGCGCAGCCCAAGAAAGCCAAAATTGAATATAAAACATATACCCAGGCGGAACTCATTGCGCTGGCTTTGGACACAGAAGAGGGAAATATTGTTGACCACCGCGACTATCTCAAAAATGAAGCTGAAAAGCGTAAACGTGCAAGAGTTGTACGAACAACAGTTGAGGGCCCACTGCTCCGCTGGATTAGCCGGGTCGAAGAAGTCAAGGTCGAAGTGCCACCCCTTCCTTCTCCGCCCCCAATATCAGCACCTGTACCTGCTTTGACTTCTGTAACGCCAATTACTTCCACTCAAATAATTGCCTCGACTTCTTCTACTTCTACTTCAACCCCGGCACCTTTTGTTTCCCCCTTTTCGTCTACTTTGACACCGGGACCTACTTCTTCATTAGCCTATGCTCCATCAACTATGTCCAGAAGCATTTACGGCCCTCCTGGTACTTTGTTCACTCCCACCACATACAGTTATACTGCTGGTATGGCTGTAGTATCAACCAACGCATCAACGTCGGCTGCTCCATCCCAGGTAAATACCCCTCCCCTGACTACCTTTTTTCATTATCAACCTTTCGTGGACCCTGCCGCTTCTCCCTTTCCTACTTGGCCACCAGTCAGTCCAGTGCAAACACCCCTGACTACGGCCATCCCTCCCCCAGCTCCTTCGACCGTTACTACTGCATCAGTGCTATCTACAACGACGCCACCCGTCCTTACATCAACTCCTGCTGACCCTGTCGACGGTACTTCTCAACAACAACCAACTCTACCTGCTACCCCAAATCCCGTTGAACAGCCTGTACAACCACTGCCAATAACGGAGACTGAACCTCCACAACCTCCACCGCCTCCTGAGCCTGAATATCGACTTGAAAAAGTCACAAAAAATTACGTCGTTCATGAACTGGCTCAGCAAAAAGGTACTCCCAAGCCCACATGGACACAAAGTATGCAGTCCATGTTCGGTGACCATGTCAAATGGGACCAAATTAAGGTATTTGTTGGCAAAGGTCGTCCGCTATGTAAGTTTTTGCTATTCTTCCAGCGTCATTGATATTCTTGGATGCCGATTGACGAATTACTGCAGCACGGCCGAGGCAGCTATGCCCGATAACAGGCAGACAAGCACACTATATGGATCCTAGAAGTGGCGTTCCGTATGCCGATGCCTATGCATACAAAGTCCTTACGGGTCTCTTGAAGCACGAGTACGTGTGGGATACAGAATTGGCTTGTTACTTGAACCATGAGCCACTTCCACCTGATGGGGCTTCCGGAAATGATGATCAGATGGAAGTGGATGAATCTGTGGTTTAGGATTAGTATTGTACGTCTTCAAGCTTCAAGCATCACTCCTTTTAGTGGTTCATTTTATTGACGCTGTCCCAAGGATACATGCTGAACAATCGTTCTTCTATCCATGTTGCTCTTATTATACTTATATTATAATCACTATTGCCTGAGATGCTTTATTTGTTCTTAACTTGATCGCCCAAATAAAACGAACAGCTGCTGCTTCGATTGGTTAACACTTTGACCTCTTATTACTGACTTCTCATCATCGTTTGGTCTCCGTCTAATTTGCTATGTCTTCTAGACCAGTTAGTCGCCCCTGGACCGCCCAATCACGCTCTTATTCGACGACGGAGCAAAGCCGACCTTGGACAGGTGTCACAGGACAATCTCGTCCTACAACAGCGCGTCCACAAACCTCGGCTTCTGTTAGATACGATGGCTCATACGTGCTAGCTGTGCTCGAAGGACGCGGTGTCTCGAGGGAGGTCGGAATTGCCGCTCTAGACAAGGATACCGGGAAAGTCATGCTTGTTCAGGTTCGCTATCCTCCTCATGTAGAATATATGCGCCTTTTACAGTGACAACGTTAGGTCGCCGATTGTCAGACTTATGTCAAGTCCCTCCACCAAATGCATGTACACAGTCCGTGTTTGATTCTTATCCCCGATACCTTTTTATCTGCTGCCGATGCTGCTTTGGCTCCATCCGGCAAGAGATCGTCGTCGACCTCGCTCCTTGTGGAATACATCAGAGAGGAGTTCCCCGGTGTACAAATCGAACCTGTCGGTCGGCGTTATTGGAACGATGCAGGCGGTGGGTCTCTATACCTCGAATATCGTTGGCCGAGTCTCTAACGACGCTAAAGGACTTGAGTTTGTGCTTCAGCTGTGCGTTGAAGACGATGAACGTGCTGGAACTGTTCTAGCTGTCTCTAATAAGTAATCATTCCGTTGCTCCTCAAGTTATCAAAACCAGCTTGAATACAATAATTAGATACTATGCATTGTCTGCTGCCTGTGCCCTGTTCAAGTACGCAGAAGGCAGGCTCAACACTCGGTTCGCTGCGGGTTCTCTTCGAATCAAATACGTTCCGGTCGAAGGTACAATGATGATAGATCCTGATACAGCTCGGAATCTCGAACTCGTTGGCAACATGACACACAAAAAATCGTCCCATTCCTTGTTTGGGTATGTTATGTTATCCTCCACATTTGTGCGCATATACATATACTTATACTTTTTCTCCAGTGTTCTCAATTATACGTATACCCCAATGGCATCCAGATTGTTGAGGGTCAATATTTTGACTCCTATCACAGGTATGACCATGAAAAGGTACCTATTCCCGCCTTAGGCTTACCAGCTTGATAGTTCAGAGCTCTGTAGACGCACGTTTGGATGTCGTTGACGGTAAAGCACTTCTGCATGGCATTAAAACACCTTAATCAAAATTTTAGAGTTAATTAATGCTGAGGATCGCTTCTCGTACGTCCGAGACGCCTTAAAGACGCTCAATAAAATGGACTTCGATAAGTTAATTGCAGCGGTAAGTCTTGTAGTTACCGATAGTTGCTTTTAGACGTTACTTACGTTCGGATGATCGAAATAGCTTGTCTCTTCGGAAGTTCGCCCATCGACCAGTGCAAAGCCAGCTTCCCAGCGCGTCACTCAGATTCTCAATTTACGGAACGTAGTCAAAAACCTTCCACTGCTTCAGAAGGCAATAGAAGGCTGCCGTTCTCAACTCTTGCGCATAGTTTGTGGTGTGCGTCTTCACGTCTAATTTGGTCGATATATATATAATCGCTTACGATGTAAATAATAGATGCTTTCTGATGAAAGGCTCGACAAAATAGACAAGTTAATATCTTCGAATCTTAACGAAGAGTGTGCACCGACAAAGGTCTGCTTTAATTTTCTAGACGTCGCCGAATCAAAACACTAATGCACTTTATGAAGGGTGGGTTAGCCGCGCTCAACGCCCGTGTTTATGCAGTTCGGGCCAACTGCAACCGTTTGCTTGACGTTGCTCGAGAAACTTATAAAGAAAATATTGGAGATATCTACCAATTAAACCGAAGTCTCTCAGAAGAGTATAATCTGCCGTTGACACTTGTGTATCAGGAAACAGGTTTTGTTTTCGTGCTAAAGAAAAATGATCTTGAAGGAGAGCTACCGAAAGGTTTTGTTAATGTCACAATGAAGAAGGCACGATGGATGTTTTCCAGTATGGAGCTAGTAAGACTTGATGCGTGTTGCCGTGTTACCGGTATTGATTCTTGTCAAGAAAAAAATGAACTCACGAATGAAAGATGCGCTGGACGAGGCCCTGATGCTTAGTGACAAGTGCGTCGTTCTTTATGTTGACATGCTTAATTGAATTTGAAGTTATAAACCACCCAGAATTATACAAGATCTGATGGCAGAGATTGTGGCTGATATTGGAGCTTTGTATAAAGCATCTGAAGCTGTAAGAAATCAACGTCATTATCTAGGGGGTATTACTGACATATGCAGCATAGGTTGCCCTTGTTGATATGCTGTGGTCGTTTGCTCATGCCTCTATCAGTAAGCGTATATATTGCTCCTTGGCTCAGTAAAATTAATTCCTTGTTGTAGTGCGCAATTATGGTTCAGTTAATGTGTTTTCACCCTAAAATTGATCTGACGCTAGACCAGTTCGCCCGGAGTTTACGGGCACCTTGGCAATCAAGTCAGGCCGCCACCCTATACTTGAGACTGTACAAAGTGCAGGGAGTCTTGTACCGAATGACGTCTACTGCGACGACTCATCTTCTTTTCAAATTATTCAAGGACCCAAGTACGTTCTAATGTCCACACCTTTTTCCAAGTCTGATCAACTATTCAATCAATATAGCATGTCTGGTAGCTTCTTATGTACTTTTTCCTGCAAGTTTCTACGTATACTGACTATGGAGATAGGAAAAAGCACATATCTACGTCAAATAGGTCTACTCACAGTAATGGCCCTTTGTGGATGCTTCGTCCCAGCTGAATATGCCAGCTTCAGGTTCGGTGATTTTGTCTCCAAGTTACTGATGTCTCTTAATTGTGAATCACTCCTATTATCAGGATCCACGACTTTCTTTTGACCCGCCTGTCGAACGAGGATGACCTTGAAAAAAATTTGAGCACCTTTGCCAGTGAGATGGCTTCTTCGGCCATGATTCTGGGTACGTTAGACTCGTGCCTCTATATCAATTTGATCATGAATCTCGCTTTAATACCTACAGGTTTGGCTACCCCAAAGTCTTTGGTGCTAGTCGACGAGCTGGGACGGGGAACATCACCTAGAGAGGGGGTTGGAATATCGCATTCCATTGCGGAAGGATTGATTGCCCTAAAAGTGTGCTTATGTTTTGATATCTGAGCCGGATCCTTAACCTGTTTTGCAGCCATTTGTCTTCTTCGCCACGTATCTGCCTTTCCGAAAACAATTCTCCGGTGAATTGTCTGCTAACGATTTTTGCAGTCACTTCGGAGAGCTTACCAAGACGCTCTCAAGACAACCAACAGTTATAAAGTGCGTCATTACGGCTCTACAGAAAGCAGATATAATCGTTATCAACCAGTTTTTTATAGCCTTCATCTTTCTGTGCAGGTAGGTTGTTCTGTTTGTATAAACGCGAGCAGAAGCTTACTTCACGTTACTCAAATAGCGCAGCCGTTCATCATCCACAAATTTTGGGATGACTTTTCAATACAAGTCAGAGAGTAACTCAACGGTAAATAGGAGACTAATATCTCTGTCATTAGGATAATGGATGGGGCCTCGGAAGATTTCAGCCACTATGGTTTGCTTTTCACGTTCCTTTGACAGACTCTATTTTGTGACGACATGTCCACTAGGGATTGAACTTGCACGACTTGCTGATCTCCCTCCAGACGTTCTCGTTGAAGCCAAAAGAGTTGCGGAGAAACTCTCCGCCTTGCAGACGCGGAATGAAGAATCCAGCGAAAGCCATAAAATCACAATCCGCAGGAAGGCATTATTAAGGGTGCAGTATTTCTTCTTCATTTGGACCCCCATCTATGTTATGCTGTTCTAATGCTGCTGGCCTGAAGCTGCGAACACAACTAACACAGGCATACGAATACTCTGCATTGCCTGATCCAGACTTACTTGCTTACATTGGAAGATTTCAGGCCGATATTGCAAAAGCTTTTCTTCGTGGCTAAGTATACATACAAGGTCGAAAACGTTTCGACGGATATGTAATACTGTCGCATTAATGACTAAACAATGGAACATTGGAACTCAACTTCGACCTTCCGCATCAACATAAAATACAACAAGACTGGTTTGTGGTGAGAATATATGATAACTAGTCAGAATGCTTGTGTTTCAACTGGGAAATGACAAAGGAGCCGCTACAAGTCTAGCCACTCATCTTCCCACTCGCAGATATGTTGTCCAATGGGATAATAAATATCGTCGACGTTCAATGATGGCTTTTTTGGGATCTTCTTTGTCTGAAGGCAAGGTCGGGGCTCCTGTAACAGACCTTTGTATATCATATGAAGCTCATTCCTAATCTCATCTGGGAGGTGGAATGGTAACTGCAAGTCAGATAAAAGGTCTAGTCCCGATTGAACATGCTTCTTCAGGTCTCCGATGTCCTGCCGAGCATGAAGTTCGGATTGAGGGCGCAAAATTTCTTGATGTTTCTTTATTGCTTTTACAACAACCCTAAGCATGTGTGCGGTAAATACAAGCTCGAGGATAAACTAAAGATTGTGGGACTTACGTGATACGAGTTAGGTTGGCAGAGATATCGTCCATCTCCTGGTGGCGCAATGTACCATGTTTGAATCGCAGTTTCAGCTCAGCCTTCTTGGTCATTACAAGGGTATTTACTTCCTCGAGACAGCCTAGAATTGCAGGCACAAAGGCGAGATATCGTAGCCTGTATTGGAGAAGCGGTATTTGTCGCGCCATTGGTTTGCTTAGAGATGCCCATTTATAAATCGTGCTAACGAGACCGGACCCTTTCAACAACCGTTTCCGCGAGAGTACAATGCGAGTGAATTTTTGCTTGATGATGGAAATGGCGGAATATTCTCTGTCGGAATATCCAACCTGAAGATCTTCAGGAATTTCGATTTGTGGAATCTCCTCCTGGTGCTGAAGGTCGGAGTCCAAGTCATCGGCACTTTCCGAGGCAGTCTCATCCAATGTGCCATCTTCCTGTGTATCTGTGGGTATTCCTCCTTCCATCTCACGGGTGTCGGATAGCGGTCCTACATCTAGAGCAATGGGGTCCTTAATCCCTAGGAAAGTCGAAGAATTATCCGCAGGAAGAGATCTAGGGCCGCTCCTAGGATCGAGGATTTCAAGTAGCTCTCCAATGTTGGTGTATACGACACGGCGGAGATCTTCAAGCTCATATATTGGATATTGGACATCTGTTGAATGCATTATCCGTATCATCTCATCGAATGTCGATCCCCGTAAGGAGCGTCGCGTAGCCAATATAATCCCGCCGAAATTTTCTGCGTTAACATAACTGATTTGAGGGTAGAGGTGTTATGAGAAACGTTCTATCAATATGTGATTCTTCTTACCTTGAATACAGACGAGGTGGTGGTGTATTGAAGCGATGCAAAGACGTCAGGCAAGCATAAACCTCCTCGCGAAAATTGTTGACCCCGATGTTGGTCCCCACTAAGTTCCATTGATCAGTGAGAAAAAAGTAAGTATCATGGGATGGCTTACGGAGACCCAAAACACGGAATCTACTCGTTGGGTTAGAATAAAAATATGAAAACATATGTAATAATAATACAATACGCACACTCGAGATATGAAGACATTCCTGACGACGGGTGGTTGAAGGGTCAGCTTGCGCATGTCGTCGCCGCAAAGGAAATGGTCTGCAGATATCCTATTAGCAATGGAATTTTGCAATTACCATGAGAATTCTCAACGAACTTGCACTCCCTGAATGAATACCATGTATAATTGCACGCAAAGGCCTAAATAACATCCAAAATTTTCCCCGTGTGTCTTGCTGTGCGGCTACAACTGGATCGAACTTTTTGAGTGCTCTGACAATCCATCCACGAGGAAGTGTAACTTTGCTCAGGTTTTGTCTCCAGCAGTATTGGTTGCAAATGATGAGTGATGAGCAGATATCCTCTATGAAACTTAAAAAAGTGTTTATGTCAACCGGAATCTGTAGGTTAACGACGTGGCTGCAATGAAATGATCAATTCTAGGAAATTGAGAAATTAGAAATTCAAATGTAACCTACTCAATGAACGAGATTCCCATAAGAAGACTTGAAGAGGCTTTGCCGTCCATAGAAAAGATGAGGGCCTTGAGAATGTTCTGCGCGTTGTTCGTCAGAAAGACATCTGGTGTGTCTGGCGAGATGAAAATTTGTGAACGGAACATGAATGTAGAAGCTTCTGTGCGATTGAGCGTAAACGCCATATCGGCGGCTTGAATTACTGTCGTCAAGAAAGCTGTATACGGCCACTGATACCCAATTTCAGAAGAAATAGACCGTGACCAATCGTTGACAATAGCCCATTTAGCTTTCGCATCAGCGATATCGCAATAAGTATCGTATGTGGATGCCAAGAGATAATGGGGAGGATTCAAAACTTCGTGCAACTTCCCTATCCAAAATCTAATATCGTCATGAGATGGTGTACGCTACACGTATGCCGATGACTTACCGCCTTTCGCGAAGCATTTGGCTTTTGTATTGTATGCCTGATATACTGTTGTATATAGAGATTTGCAGTAGATGAGCAGAGAGCCAACTTTGGCGCCAGGCATCGTCTGGTGAGATGTGTGATTGAAGGCGGCATGTAACCTCATTGCATCCTCCAAAGTGCAAGTAAACGAGGTGTCGGAGGCAAGGATTTAGCGCAGAAGACCGGCGACAGATGTCATTTTCTCTGGTCACGCGATCCAGAAGGTGCCGTTGAGTACATGTATGATAAGTCGACACTAAATCACTTTTGGAAAAGTAACGAGACGATGATTCTGATCCACGGCTCTTTGACATAAGAGAAGAAGATCGAGAAAGAAAATTATTGGACAAAACCATGAAGTCGTTATCCACCTTGATGATTCCAAAAAGCTTCATCACTCGGTAGTCAGAACTGGGATCCAGGCAGAACGCCAGGTTGTGAAGTGTGCAGATGTACTCGGAGAATAATTGCAGGGAGGCCGATATCTGGTAGATGTCCATTGTATCCAGGGATGGCAAAATGTTGTAGTGATAGTCGAGGCATAGGAAGGCTGCATCAGGATTACCTGAAGCAGCCAGCGATTTTGCAAGCGAAGCGAGTTTGTCAAACTCCCTATCAGATATTGCTTGGAACATCTGAAACTGGCAAAGGCGTTAGTACGATATTCCAGCCATTATTATAAAAGCAATAAACTTACCTCAAGTAGATCTGCGGACTCGATTGCACCTTTGTCGAGAACTTCGAAGCGTTTCAACAGTTCGTTGATTTGCTTGCTCTCAGGAGTTGTTGACGTCCCAACGGATAGATTTTGCCATAGTCCCTGAAGGATATAGTGTGCAGCTCGTTGGGATGTATTGCTGTCAAGGTTTACGCCTTCAATGATTAAATCCACAGCTTCAAGAAACCGGCCTTCTTTGAGGTGAATGTCTACTGCGTCGATTCTCCTACCAAGCATCAGATACAAATCCACTTGAGCCATGTCGAGGTTTCGATCCTCGAGATACTCGATCTCGTCCTCGACCGTCTCGAATAGTTGATGAGTTTTGCTACAAGCAGATGAAGAATATAAGTTTGTGGTCAATTAAAGTTAAGCTGGTTTCATGACGTACTCGAACTCTTTTTTGTTGACATAATAAAGTCGTACAATGTCTCGAAGAGATTCCATATTGTCGACCTCTTCGGCATGGTGAACAAGGATCGAGTGGACGACGTCGAATCTTCCGAGTTTCCGGTATAAAAGTGACGCTTTCGTGAAGTCTGGAATCAGCTCGTATGTTTTCGCAGCCGACAGGTTGTCACCGGCATCTTCGAAGCATTGCGCTGCTGACTTGTAGTGGCTGTTCTTGGTATGCGACTTCAAGGCACTTTCGGCGCAAGATATAAATGCACCAGCAGCCACCTTAAAAGCTGCTTCGCGCTCGCGTTTCCGTGTATTAGATGGAATTCTGAGAGCAAGCTGTTCTAGATAACGAGCATTTTCCACAGCCGCCTGTCGGGGGTTTCCTGCTTTCTCGTAGCTATCCCTAGCATGAGAATATTTGTGGTTACGGGATAGCTCGAGGGCTCTCCTCGCCCATTCTTCTTTGCTAGATGGCACAGCGAAGTCAGAAAGGTCGTCATCTGGGTGGCAGTTACGAATTTGCCCGCGGTTAGACCATAGCGCCTATTTAAAATGAATATTAATGCAAGGTGCATAGGGTATAGAAAGATGAACATACCCTCATTGGCTCACCCTTTAACGATTCATCGGCAATTCGCAGGTTATTTCGTGCACGTGTAATAGCTACGTATAGGGATTTGAGCTGATTCCGAATGGTAAGTGATGGAAATTTTATTTTGTGAAGAAAGTATAAAACCTCTGAACAAATTGCAGCGTGACGTGTTGGATCAAATCTGGGAACTGATTCAAACTTTCGATCCTCGTTTGAGATGTTGTTGAGGACTAGCCTCCATTGGGACAGGTCTACTGTTGAGTCGTGAAAGAAATTGTAAAGAAAAACCTTTCAAAACCAAGTCAGTGTCTGGGAAAGAAGTGAAATATGAGCTTTACATCATTGAACTCTAAGCCCTTGCTATCGTATATAGTGCTTAACGAAAGATAGAGATAGGTCAATATTTAGATATAATTTTCTCGACCTGTGATTATGTAACGTACATGACGAGTCCAATCTTTCCGAGTTCTTCTTCCAGTCGTTGCTTGGCAGCTTCGTCGCGAACAAGAATACCTGAAGATATTAAATTAGCTGTCGCTACTAATCATGAAATTATGCCGTAAGGTTTACATTGATTAGCCCCTAGCTCAATCTTTTCGTTTCTGTATGTGCGTTGAATGAAAAAAACATGCTTCAAGGAAAATTCATACCTATTGCTACCCTTAGAAAGGAAGTGCCCCTACCGTACAAAGTGAGATTGCGATTTACAGGTTTAAGTTGTTACCATCAAAGACATACCTCTCGAATGTAACCAGGATAGACGTCCTGATAGAAAATGGGCTTGACACCAGTGGTATTGCCTCGTTCGCGTGGTAATGAATCAATACTGTATGGCCAATGTTTCATTATCAGCTCGATGACCGAGTGAGCACAGTCCACAATTCCGGAATGTGACCGATAGTTCACAGCGAGGTGGAATTGTTTTGGAGTATTAGGCTTTTCAGACTTATCCATAAGACTTAATTGTGATGTATTCTGAAGAAGAAGCCTTTGCTTCTATTATAAAATCAGCCCCCAAGGTTCAGTTATATAGTCATTACAACTCACTTCAAATTTGAACATGAAGGAAGTTAAGTCTTTGAAACGAAATGAGCTCCCTGCTGAGATTGTCTGGGCAGTATCTCCGGCCCAAAACAAGCCATCAGTGTTTCGAGAAAGTAGTCGAAGCACTGAATTGAAGCCGGTATCAAATCCGAGAAAATTATAATTTCATAGGGAGGTCACTAACCTAAGGCATCCACAAGTAGATTATCCTGCGTTTCATCGACGTAGCTGAGAGGTTAAGAGTAACAATTAGGCAGTCAGTGGCAATTTCAGAAAGTATACGTACACGTAGTCAAATATTTCACCCAAAATACCTTGACGCTGAGTAATGGCACGAATGATAGCGTGCGTTCTACGAAGGAGTTCACATCATTCAATTCAGACTCCGCTTCAATAAAATTCAAATCCAGGTTACCTGTCCGGTGCATCGTAATCCCATCTTTCGTTCTTGAGCTTGCGATACGCCTCGAAAAGACCATAGATAACGGATCGATGCTCGGCGAAGGTTGGTTGTGTTTTCACAGATAGCTCTTCGTACGTTTTTCGATCGAGACATCCGCTTGTCACTGTGTACTCCGAACCTTGAATAACACCCATGAATTCGCTAAAGACCAAGTTCGGAGCTGGATGTTGTTCAATAAAGTCAGGGAAACTTTTGAACCGTTATGCGAGTGAACTCACTAATATTTTTCCTCAGCGATTGATTCAAATGTGGCCAGTATTCCCCCAGGAATCTGTCGTACGTCACAAGTTTTCCTTTCGCCGCAGTGGCCGGTTGAAGTGGACGAGACACGGGTGATATAATTTGGAAGGATTCAGGTTTGACTTCCTTTTCAGAAGCCTCTATGTCTGCCTCAATCATGCTATAAAGCTACACGACCCAACGCTTAAAAATTAATAACATATGCATAAAACTGAAGGAAATGACATACGCGGTCGATGGTCAGGAACAGAGGGAAATGCTTGTCCTCAAGTTCGCTAAAACGTCGAGGAAGATTGCCCCCCAATTCCATGTCTTCGTTGTCTTCCAAAGATTCGTCTTTTGCCTCAGAATCACTAGCAGATTTTCTGTACTTCGTGCTGCGATTTGACGCAATGGCCAACGACTCCAAATACGAGGCAAACAAATCTTCTACCTTTGCTGCAAGGACTCGAGACTGGGTGATGAAAACCTGCCTCGGCTTCGCACAATATTCACTGCATAACTGGTATTCGCGTTCGATACGGAGCATTTTGTACAGCATCGTCGTTGTTTTTCTGTCACATGGTGTGTAAATCTATCGTCGACACCTTTTTTTAGATGACAGAGGTTTTTCTCACCCAGTCCCACTCCGGCCCAATACATAGCACGAAGAAGAGTGTTCGATGATCTTCCTTTCATATTTCGACACTTCAAAAGGAAGTAGCACATCCCGGTCATCTTCGACGCCTTAAAACAGGTCAGATGTTAATTCCGCAGAACGTTAAAGGAATTGTGCTTTACTGTCTAGAAATTCCTAGAACAATGTTAGACTGTCAGCAGATTCCATGAGAATAACCTGGTGGCAAACCTTAGACAAGGCAACATATTTTTCCAACCTAAGCGACATGGAGTGGACTCAGAGAAGGAATGTACACCAACAGAACAAAAACTCACGTCAAAATCTTATGCAACTATTTTTGTAATAATTTGGAGTCAAGCTCAAATATCACCTAAAGAATGAATCAGGAGCACGAACATACCTGATTCTTGTCGTCAGGAGGTAAGTCAGGAATCATGAGCGAAGTGTCTTCTCCGACTTCCACCGAAGACGAGAAACATATGGGGAGAAATACGTCCCCATCTTGTTTCTTGCGCTGCAGACACCTGTGTGGTCACTCAGAATTTAGAACGATGAATATATAGGACACGAGAAAATTTGGTGATACCTGCTCCTATACTCGTTCCCACGCTTATCAAGACGCGAAGAGACGGAGTGCCATAAACGATTATCCATTTGTGCGTGGGTATATATCCCATAGACTCGAAGGACTAACTCAATGATGCTGTAAGTATAATACGTGCTATAAAATGGAATCAGTAACCTTGCGTTTCCGTCTGGTAATCGACGTCAGTCAACAACAAACGCAGAATCAATAAATTTTCGCCTTACCTCGACATCGTATCCAGGAGTACAGTCAACTTGATACTTAATGGCCATCGACATCAGTTACCCAGTTTCTTTGGAAAAGGACATTACATACGATGAGACGAAGGTCACCACTTAATTTAGCCTCGTAAATGGGAACCTCCGTTCCGGGACCGCTCAGCCTCTTCTGGTTGTCGTATGAAAAATGACCGTTCGAAAGCTCCCTACAAAATGAATAAGAAAATATAAGTCCTATCCACAAAAAAGAGGGGATAACATACTTCATTTTCTTTATGATGATGTCGAAGGAGGCCTTTGCCTTATGACGGTACCTGCGGAGGTCTTGGTGTGCGCTGGTTGAAATTAGAATATTCCATTTCCCAAACCCTTCCGGGCTGTCGAAGTATAGCGCTCTGTACACATAAATTTATGTTATGTTTGCGATGATGGAAAAGCGACAAACGATTTCAACGGCCGAACCATTGGAAACGCCACCGCCGTCTCTGTGGCAGTCGTCGGGGCTGGTGGAGGAGGATCGTCAACTATGATTGTTGACGATGTCGTAATATGCAGATCGATAGGACGTTCCTGTAGAATGAAAGATTCTTGAATGATATTACAAAACTTCTCGGTGCGTATTTTTGCTAAATAAGCCTGGTTCCCCACGGTCAACATAGGGCAAGACAACTATAGACAATGTCGGAGCAACTACACACCTTCAAAATTTCTTTTAACCTTTCCAAAGTGTGTTGCATGCATGCTGTGGCACCAGAAGAGCTTTGAGGCACCGGTATATTCGTAATGAGAAATGGCGACTCATTTACCACAGGACGATATGCGGCCTTTTTGGATTTCTTCATTTCTTTTTGACTGAGTTTACCCCAGTGTCCCTTCTTTGCACCCGGCTTAGAGTGACCTGAAGTTTCCTCGGACCCTATGTCTTTCCATGCCAAAAGGGACTGTAAGAGTTCTGGAGTGAGTTTTATAATTTGGTGATTTTCCCGGTCACAAATCTCCCCGGGTGACGAATGGAAGAGAAAGAAATTAGATAGTTTCATCAATAGTCTGTAAGCAAAGCTTCGCTCAAAGCTGTGTGCTGTTGATGGAAACCCGTCCAATATCCAATCTTGTAGAGGTATCTCTTCGTCCAGGCCTAAACGGAAAAGAGATCAGTTGGTTGATAGCCTAGCTCGGAAATTGCACAAGAGCTCATACCTGATAGGATCAATTCAACGACATGGCTCCTATCGAGTAGTCCTTCCAACACTTGAACATGATTTTCTTTGGTGATAACACCTGCAAACTCGTACAACGCCTCGTTGATGCCGTCCTTGCAGACAAGATTAACAGGGTCAAAAAGTCCTGCGCGATAGGTGAATTTGCGGATTGTGCTCATGGATTCAAAAGCGATACGGTGATGTGGTAAAGTGGGATAACAAATTTGGAGCTGAGGCTTTTATAGGCTGCCCGTGGAAGCAAGAAGCAAGAGCTGCGGCTAAACGAGGGCATCACGTGTTTATGACTTATGGGCGCTTATTTTCTCTACGATAAGCTCGAGAGCAACTGCACTGTTCCCCTCCATCGAAAAGGGTTTCAAAAATACCATTTCTACTTGGGAAAAGATCCCTAGGTTTCAAAGGGATGCTTGACATGAAATGTAGCGAGAGGAGCCAAGGTCATTGCTCTCAGTCTTCGACGGCGAGATCAACGGTGTGAAACACACGGATAAGAAGCAATTAAGAACCTTAATTATATTGAAGGAGGCGTCCTTGTGACCATAACGCGGGTGATGTGGATACAGCTTGAGATATGATCAATTACGTTCCGCTTTGTACGAGACAACGTGTAGCATGAAGCATTGGGGCTTTGTACCCACCATGGTCACTTGAAGCATCATCTAGAGATATATTTGAAATTCTAGAACGCATGTAGACAAGTGGATGACTGACGGAAGATCGTAAAATTGTTTTTACATTATGGTTCACCTCACCCTCCCCATGGTCAGAGTTCAAGCTCGATCCGATTTCAACTTCTTTTTCGGTGAATGGCCGACCAGCAATGAGACAAGATATGCTGACCATGACAACTTTTGATCCGTGTTCCGCAGCAGATGTTCAGATTATAAAACAACAGCTCAGTTGCGTTGGCCATCGAGACCGAATGTTTTGATCAGGCTTCTAACGGTAATATAGCCAGGGTTTGAGTGAGCACTGACTGAATTAATAAGGACCATAGAAATTCCGTAAAATTTTTGAATACCTTGGTGGACAGTGATGTTTTGCAAGTCATCGCCTTTTCCTCTCCTTGTGCACCAGAGAAGATCGTGTGAGACGCAAATGCAACACTGCCATGGAGGACACGAATTGAACTGGGATGTTGAGAAGTGTAGGTGTCGTTAACATTGAATCTGCCGATCTTTCTTATTTGAAAGTTCTCATAAGCGAATGCTGTATCTGGATTTAGATGCCTTTCAGAAATATCAGATGGGAGGTGAGAGACTCACACTTACGATTCGTGGATCATGGATGATGAAGCCGGTAGAAGCTGACTGTATGGGCCATTGGAATCTAATTATACGGACTCCATAATTGCTGTGGCCTAGAAGATTCATAGATTGTGATACATAGATATGTCGAACTAAATCGCTATGCGTATCATGGATTTACGAAGTTATTACACCTGTATGTGAATGATAGTGATGGTCGGATATACGTTGTGGTAAAAATTGTGACCTCGACTGCGTCGATATGGAGCAGCCACGTGCTCCTATGTGTTGGCGGGCTTGGACTCCTGGCGAAACTGGCTTATTACTCCAAACCCTCATATCCGCCATCTAGACCTCCTTCTCCTCGTTTCTTACGGCCCTCGCTACCATCCACACTCACACCCTTCATCTTGGTTTATCATGCCTCCCCCGCACTATGATTTCTTGATTAAGGTCAGCCAATGAAGGACCACTTTGTAGCTGCGACAAGTTCTGACCAACAAATATCCAACTCGATTAATACAGCTTCTGCTCATTGGAGATTCTGGTTCGTCGATTATCTGCTCTGGAGGCAATTGTGCTGACCTTCGGAGTCTACCTCAGGTGTTGGCAAATCATGCCTTTTGCTGCGTTTCTGTGACGACGCCTGGACCCCCTCCTTCATTACCACCATCGGCATTGACTTCAAGATCCGCACAATTGAGCTTGACGGGAAACGTATTAAGCTGCAGATAGTACGTCATATTGTGCTGCTGCCCGTGGCTCAGTGTACTGAATGTAGTGCTCTTAGTGGGATACAGCTGGACAGGAGCGCTTCAGGACCATCACGACAGCCTACTATCGCGGAGCGATGGGTATTTTGTTGGTTTACGACGTCACAGATGAGCGCTCATTCAACAGTAAGTTCATCTCGCGTCCCCACAGGAGGGTTTTCAGTAACTCATGATGCCACTTTCTCGGTACCCAGATATCCGAACGTGGCATTCGAATATCGAGCAGCATGCTTCTGAAGGCGTAAACAAGATCCTCATCGGAAACAAATCAGATTGGACGGATAAGCGGGCAGTCACTGAAGAACAAGGTCGCGAGCTTGCGAATGAGTTGGGAATCAAGTTCATGGAGACTTCCGCCAAGGTGAACGAAGGTGTCGAGGAGGCTTTCTTCACACTAGCAAGGTCAGCCACCCCCTCATGACTCGTGCCTCCATGTGTTCCCTTATGGCTAATTCAACTGCTTCTTGCAACAGGGATATCAAGACCCGTCTGATTGACTCACAAGCAGACAGCGCAGCGCCGCCCACCGACTCACTTAAAGTCAACCAACCTGCGGCGCAGTCGACACAAGGCTGTTGTTCATAATCAGTTGGTGGTCTAGGTCTGGACACCTTCACTATCACCCACCTTGATGCTGTCGCTGTCGCCGTCGTTGTACCATTCTTTGTCTTTGTTTCTTGGAATATGCTACCAGCCGCTATGTGAGCGTTCGTGGATGGATATGTATATCAGAAATGCCTACGCTTGTAACGTTCCGCCATTCTTCTATAGTACTCACACACCCATTCTTCCATGTACAAACACGCGTCCTCCATTTTCCTCTCTCTGTGGCATATATACACTTCCTTGGTATTCGAACCGCACAGCTTGTTCATTTACTTGTATTAAGGACCTTCATCCAGCCATCTTTCTACCAACATACATAGGCTCCTATGAAATTGTAATACATTGGGATCAAGACAAAGTAAAAAAGGGAAACCAAGCAAACGATTTCAAGTAATATATATATATCACTCCAACTACAGGTAAATGAAGAAAGAATGGTTAACAGAAAGCAATTCAATCCACTTGCATCTTATCATCTTCAGCAGCAACTGGGTCAGAAATAGCACTGTTCCAGTTACCACCCCACCACTTTCTGATACGCTCTCCGCCATATTCTTCGTATTCCTTCTTCGTCATGCCCACTTTGGCGAACTCCGCTGTCTGACTGAACGCAGCCATCCCTTTCCAGGCGTCTAATTCAGGGTCGCCGGCGCGAACAACATTGACAGGCGAACCGGGTGGCAATAAAGACCTCAAAGCCGACTCTAAACGCTCCACCATCCCGGGGAATTTGCACGCCGAGCCTGTCAGAAAGACGTTCTAGAATGATAATCACAGCAAAAAAGATCATTTAGAATGCCTATCGCGCAAGAGTGAAGGGAACTAATACGTACCTGAACGACCTGTGCTCGATCAGCTTCGTAGTCCAAAGGCTTGTTACTCGATCTCGACGGGATGAATGAAGGGATCAGATTTTGGATGACTTCAGTGAGACCTGCTGAGTCTACGCCTGCCATCCCTGGATGGAAGTAGGCTTCACAGACTCTCCATCGCTCAGTATTAAGGTGTATTCGTGAGTTGCCTGTGCCGATAAGTTGCTTTTGGTTTGCACAAATAAATAAATCATCAGACGCACCCTCTATACTAGTCTCCTCGTATGAAGGTCGGAAGGCAGATATGAGGGCAGATCGTTGGGTAGACAAGAAGGCGTGTGTTTGCTTCTTCGTGAATGTTGGATCATGTTTTAACAATTTTTTCTCAACAAATGCTAGTTGCGCTAGGTCATCATCTTCGTCAGAAGATGGTGCTGCAGTATTCTAAATAGTTGCATAGCTTTAAGACAGACTTTTTGAAATTCTTTGCAACAAACAGAACTTACGATTTTGCGATAGATCGCCCAGTCTGCGTCATCTGCACCGAACATGTCCTCTGTACAAGAACTATACTCAGCTGGAGCAAAGCTGGAAATCAAACATACGCACCACCGTTTCCTTTCCGCTTTTTGGCATTAGGAACACGATCATCTGAAGCCAGCGATGCAATATTTTTCATCCTCGCCTGAGCAGCTGCACTCTTCCGGTCCGTCAGAGCTGCCTTCCGACGAGCACGATCTTTGATTTTGGCCATTAGTTCCTGTCTAAAAGGTTAGACGGTCAAGTACATAAGGGGAGCATTGGTTACGTGCTTCTTGCTCCTGTCGCATCCTTCTCGACCAACCGCCCAGATCCGCCTTTCGCTCATCCTCTTCCTTCTTCTCTTCGCGTTCCTGCTCTTCGCGTTGGCGTTCTTTTTCTTTCCTGGCACGCGCTCGGGCCTCAAAACCGGCTTTAAGAAGTCGCTGTTTTTTTTTCTCTTTCAAACTTTCTTCATTGAGCTAGGATATAGCATAATGGTCAATTTTTAGTCGTAAGGAGGAGAACTTCGCATGTTCACCTCTGAGTCGGGAACATCGAGAAGGGGAAAGGATGGTTCCTCTTGCTGTAAACCAAGATTATTATTCATAAGCAAGAAGAGTGTGATTAAATACATACGGGTTTCCAATCGGGCTCCCCTTCGTCTCTTCTTCGCGCTTTTTTGACATCGTTGTCCAGCTTCTTGATAGCTTCGTCCAGGTCAGCTTCGTCATCAAGGCCTTCTGCTTGTAGTTTGCTCTGGAGAAATGGCGCATCAGCATGTATAAACCTCGCACCAAAAAAAAGCGTTACCATCCACTCTTTCTTCGTCTCCGTGGCTTTGCTTTCTTTCAAGTTGGTAAGAAATTGCAAGTCGTTCTCCTTCCTTAGAAGCTACGATAAAATGAGTATTCGTTACAGCAGCAATGAAATGCCAATGAAGACCTTTTCTGCCCTTGCCTTGGCAGCTATCTCCTGCAGCCTCCAGCCCTGTTCCCTGCGTTTCTTCGCAGCAAGGTGCATCTCTTCTTCAGTCTTTTCGTCGAAAATAGGCAAGAAAAATGGGAACTGCACGATTACTCCTGATTGTGTCATGTTCAGCGGATCGCGTAGCTTCTGCAGCAACGCTGGAAAGTCTGTCGCTACTTCGCAAAAATTATGCAGCATCCACTGTATGAGGGACTATCAGCAAGTCTTCGACTGAGAAAACGTGAGGGCACTAACGTTGGTTTGAGTATTTGTCACCCTTGTTGGGAAGGTGGGGTACTTGAGTTGAATTAGTTTCAGGAGATATTCGGAGGATTGAGAAGCACCCCATGGTATTCTATGCAGATTTAATAAATATTGGATGAAAATATAAACATACGGTTACCGTTTGGCTTGGCTCAAGAGACCTTTCCCTCTGAGGATTGGTATAACTGACGTAGACGCTGTGTTGAATGAAACAACGAGCCCGTTAGCTGAAAAGGGTTGGCTAGGAGGAGGAAGGTGGTTTTGATAGAACGACATAATTCCGTCAACGCAGTATGCTACCGATGGAACGGAATAGAGCTCAAACATGAGCTCAGAGGTGACTGGATGGCAGTGAGCTTCGAGCACCAGACAAACATGCATATTGCGCGACTTACGCGCTCGGGAATGAAGTGGGCTGCATAGTCGCTCAGTCATCAGGATGGGATGGTCGACAGTCGGTGTGTCGATTCCCAGTCGAATAAAGGCGTAGTCCAATGCATTTTCCTACGTCTCGAGAGTAATCCATCAGGTCTGACATCCAAACGACCACCCATGCGCTATCTAGTGCAAATGCAAGGCACTCACCAATGCATCAAAGTTCAACAACACATCGCCTTCCCATGGCGTCCTCGTCTGTCCTCGCGCCCCACTCTCTGCGTCGATGCCATTGCCAAACAAGAGCAGAGGTTTGTTCGTCTTTCGTTCTTTGTATTTGGCAACCGCGTTGGGGCCAGCAAACGGCTTCGAGGACGTGCCAAATCCCCACCGAAGATTTGTAGACCCATTGTCTATGACGATGGGTGTGTGCGCGTCGCGATGGTTGTCGTATGAGTCTAGATTTGGCGCTGGGAGCCCTGGAAGTTGGATACTCGGAGAGTTGACAATGGGTTCGATGGTGTTATCGATCTCCATAACGTGGAAGAGGTTTACGGTTCGAAATCAAAGTGGAGTTCAAGGATTACTGTTAACGTGAATTAAGAATTGGGTGGATGTGTAAACTTTGACAGATGAGCTTCTTTGAATTGGATGTTCTGGTTTAAAGTCAGTTAGTTGGCTGTACACATAAGTGGAGGTTGTGACGCGACCTCTACAGCAGTTATAAATGCGCCATTGATGTAAAGAGTAATGTGATTGCCGGCGACGTGTTTGAATCCTTTATAGCTTTACTATGAAGGTCGGAGGCAGGTCGATACAATTGAGGCCGAACGAACTCCGGCGCTCCGCCAAAGTCACAACAAGCGCGGTGGCCATAACGCCAAACTTATCCACAATCATTCGCAATGGAAACTCTTCAATTTCCTCACTTCCAGTCACGATCTTCTAGAGTACACTTTGCACTGTTCAGAAATGTATCCAATTCTTCCGCCATAAAATCGCGCATCATCGAAGCCTCGACAATCGAAGGAGATCCAGGCGAAATAGCACGGGAGGCGGTCAATTTTGCGTTTATCAGCGCTCGTCTCGTCTGTCGCAAGCTCTCTCGTGGTGTTGCAGCCGATCTCTGAGACGCCCTTTTCACCACAGATCACGAGCAGGTTGCATTTGGAGACTGCCATTCACCAGGCAATACTAGCTGACTCGCAGAATGGGCTGCGTACAAAGACAGTCCATTCAGAGATTTTGTACATTATGAATCCTACGCATAATGTAAGAATCTCTTATTTTCTACGTGATCCTATCTTTTATCGATCTTGAATATGACAGATTACTGAGGCAATCCGACGCTTTGGGGTTTCAAACGAGGATAGTGATTTGATACTCGTTCGGGTAGATTCGCCAGACCTCAACTCATCAGATGTGGAGAAGAAGATGAGGGAGGTTGTTTCCGGGGATCTGGTTGCTTTTTCTGAGCTAGAAAAGGTTACAGACTGGGCCTCTGTAAAAAAGGTGAGTACTCGGGGAGTATTAAAGGGATTTGCTAATCCTTTTGCAGTATTTCAAGCTCAACAGCGATGTAGCCGTGAAAGGAGCTGCAGGGGATCCTACCAGAGAGAAGACAATTGTCGATAATATTGTCATCAGTTTTGTGGCCATGAAAAATGTTATGCAATGAAACTATTCTCTAAACTTGTCCCCTCAAACCCACGTAATACGAAACTCTCATTAGGTCAGATTATCCAATAATGTTACATTACTCCTCCATGCTGAACTTCTATTAAGTAGTAAACACCAGCATGTCCAATTCTTCGCCCAGCGGAAGAACCGAAACATCGGCCATGAGCTCCTTCGACGCCGACCCCATCAACAACGGGAAAACCTCAGACAGGTACCCATGGCATCTCTGTACAAAGAATTGCTCATCGAAAGTCCACGGCTGCGCCTGTAACGTCGTATAACGCAGGTTCAACCTGACCCTTTTCACTGAGTCGAATGTTTCATGAGTCAATAACTTATCAAACAATGCCCACGTCTTTGTCTCTGGAAAGAATTCCGTCAACTTGAACCACGGTGGATGCGAGTGAATCTCAAAAGACAACTCGATGCACTCCAGTGTTCGAGGAACAGACAGAGACTTCAGTACATCCAACATCTTCAACAATGGACCCCGAATTCCCGTGTTGATTGAAGATTTATGACCGATCGCCACTGTCCTCAGAGCGGGAAGTTCATGCAATGGTATTTGGTCTCCAATCGCCCGGCGGAACCCACTCGAGTCCGTGTCATCGAACACAACAGACACGGCTTCGAGGGAGTGAATGGCCAAGGCGATTTGCGTAAACCTCTGTAAGTCGTCGGGCAGATGGAAAGTGTACCTCAGCAGCTTGATGCTCGACAAGTTCACTTTCTCTGCCGATTTTTCCAGAGAGACTGTGCGGGTGCGCATGGTGTCCGATCCAATGATCTCTTCTATGAAAAATGGGAATGTATGGTCAATATCTACAGCTTGCAGCTGGCCGACAGAATCCCAGAGACAGTTGAACGCAGGCAAACCGGGAATGGGACTGAATATTGTTACAAGGTGGAGGCGGATGTTTTTGATTTTTGTTCCCAGTAAAAATGTCGCTGGAACACTACACAAGTTCTCCAAATGGAGCGTGCGCATGGACGGCACCCGACATAATTCCTTGAACGCCTCACGAAAGTCTCTAGTCAGATACGGCCAGAAAATGCGCATGGAAGAACCTAGCAACGTCGTTGTGTGGATTGCAGTGCTATGCTTGCATAGCATCCTGATGATTGTTGTGAGGTCTTCGTTATTCATTGTCGTGTAAGCGTCGAACACCGACCCATCCATGACAAGAGTGAATGACTGGACGTGGTGCAAAAGACTGGTCATTTGAAAGCCAAGTCCAGAGGTAACAACCTCTCTAAACTTCCTGAGCCTGTAGAACAACTTCGACGGGACCGAATATGAAGGCTGAGTAAACTCGACATTGGAGAATAAGTGATGATGCGCGCGATTTCGAAATGCGATGGAAACCAGAGAGCAAGCCTGCAGGGTGATCCGGCGCTCGACTGGACTCCTTAAATTTCCGACTTGGTCTACAAAGAGCTCGAGGATTTCGTTTGGAAGCAGCTGGCAGGACCCTTGATCTCGTGGCATGGGACCAGGTCAAATATAAAGGAGAACTTACCTGCGCCCGAGATCAAGATATTGAGAATCACTCAGTCGGACTGCAAAGTCGATGACGTGAAGTTGAAGACACCTTTGATGAGACATAGCATTGATTTTAGTTGTCCTAGCCAGGATCAAGCAAGCTTATATACGAGAGCCCGGCGAAAGATCAGGGACAAGGAAATGTGATTGTTGAAACAAGTCTTTGTGTCGAAGTTACAAGTTAGTTGTTAGTTCGGAAGCGCACTGCCAAATAAAATGATCATCATCCCACAAGTGACAGAATATCTTCTTCCACTTGAAGTTACTCTCAACAAAACACAATGTCGACTCGGCCTATAATATCATACGACGATATAACGCTTCCTTACGACCAACCTGAGACTCCCTTGGTTAATCACCCTTCCTCATCCTCGCACGCAGGAACGCAACCCCCGTCCAAAAAAAGAAAGAAAAACAACCACAACAATCAAAAGGCAAAACGAAGACAAGATGCAAACGCGTCAAGGAATAATGGACCGGGTTCTCAGACGCCCGCCTCTCAAAAATTTATGAACACCACAACAAATTCTGTCAAAACTCAACCGCCTCCAGCGGCCATTCACGAAGAGGGGGGAATGGAGGGTGAAGAGGGTGAATATGAATGTGGATATGAGGAGGAAGAAAGCAGAGAGTTGACACATGAGGAGATTTGGGATGACTCTGCACTGGTGGACGCTTGGGACGCTGCTATGGAAGAGTACGAAGCGTATCATGGGACCGAGCAGGACTGGAAAAAAGAACCAGTCAAAAAGTCACCTTTGTAAGTGCATAATCCACGTCTTAAATGACTTGATATCTGCTAATTGCGCGCCGTCAATAGGTGGTACAACATCCCTTTCGACCCATCTAAAAAGCCTGCCGCAAAAGCGTTGTTGAATGCTGCTGTGGGAACGACGACGGCCACACCTCCCACTGCGCCGTCTGACGGGGCCGAAACTGACTCAAAGCCCATCGACTTTGACACCTTCGTGCCGACTCATGATCCATCCCTCGATATACCTTCTGTGCCAACTCCGACGGCAGGGGAGCTACCTACCATGCCGTCTGAAGCCAGTTACATTCCCGACAGCGTTGCTGGCTCGATTGTTAGTCAAGATGAAGCATTTCAGCGCGCGTTGACTGCGATGTATTGGGGCGGATACTGGACAGCAATGTATCATGTAAGCTCTTGTATATTTTTTCATGATATATCTGTTACTCATTTTACGCGGTCTTCAGAGTCAACGACAATTAGCACAGAGTCAGAAATCATCAACAACATCACAGAAAGTAGCCATTCCTATGCACAAAGAAGATAACGACGAGGACGAAGACGAAGACGGGGATCAAGAAGACGTTGATGACGGCAGCGCTGAAATTGAAGTCGACGAATTCATCCCCACCCAAAGGTGACGCCGTAAAATTGTTACAAAAAATACGCTACGCCTTTGAACAGCAGATAGCACATTGTTGCGATTGGATCCTCTTTGTCGATAACTACTCGTCCTCACGAACGAACGTTGTACGTCTCTTCAAATACACCTAGGGAAATAAAACGTTATCTGATTATCGTCCATTCTAAGTGGTATTTGGCTCTTCCTGTAATACTTGATCACGGTGCGTGACTTTGCGATAAATACTTTTACAGTAAGCCAGGCGTCCTGGTCGTATTGTCTCGGTGATATGTCTGGAAAGAGCATTGCAGAGTAACAAAAAAGTAGAATACACAAGATCTGACATTAGGTAACAAACAATATACGATCTTTTTCATGAAAAAAACGACGCGGAAAAGAGGGAATCTAGAGCGCGATTTCCACATCGATTCTGGCCAAATACGAATACACGTCCGGTGACATCCGATATTTCAATATACCAGCGAACACCATCAGTGAACGCGACTTTTTCCTGATATTGGCTAAAGTCTACACGACGATGGTGTCAGAAATAAAACTGATGTAAATAAAGGAAATAGCAAAGAACGTACAATCTGCTTCGTCGCATCGGCGGCCATCGAGCTCTTGACGCGCTGATGCACGCCTGAGAGGCAGTCCATAGTAAGCTTGAGATATATCTGCAGGTTTTTCTGCAACGCCTCGTGGAGGTGGCTGAACTCTTCTGCCCGGCGCGTAATTTTCGCAATATCCCCAGTCAAAGGAATGAGATCCGTCGACTCCATAATCTGCGAGGACCTATATTCAGCAAATGTCCTCATAAAAACAGGATAAAACAACTTAGGACGTACGTCAAGTCCCACTTCAGGTCTTCCCTTGTTCTTTGCCTCCGTCGCCTCCCTAATTCTTAGTAACCTCACAACGGCCTCGCGCTCCCTGCCCGCCGCGCGATTTGCACGCTCGTAGTGCCTCAAGATCTCCGCGGCCGTCCTCTCCAGCGCCTTACCCCGCTCATCGATGCTCGGTTGAGAGAGGGTATTTCCAAGAGCATGCGCAAGACACTCGACGACGGTCGCGTAGTCTCCGGCGAGGTTGTACAGCTTGATCGCCTCGGTAACGCGGTCATTGTCCGCTGAATCGCGTGCAGCGCGAAGGAGGATCTCATTATTGTAGCTTTGCGTTTCTGAGAGTTCAAGGAGCTTGGCGCTGTGTTCAATTGCGCCACCCTGCAAATTAGTATAGTGCGTTAATATGAGGGACAAGATTGAGTATCAATGAAAGGGAAAGAAACGCACATATCTGCCTCCTTCCGGTCTGACACCCCCGACGAGCTCTTCCCAAGCAGGACCACTATTGGCCAAAACAATGATCCGTCGCACGAACTCCCATGAGAGCTCAACCTGCTCTTTTCCAACACCGCCACCTTGGTCTGAGCTGAGGGTGATACAATACACATATTGCAGCGCCTCTTTCGCATCCATCTTCACAAACTGTCTAACGTATCTCCATATTAGCGTCGACAGGCTCAATGCGGGAGGACCAGTGGGTGATAAAGAAACTGATTGTTGTGCGGGGTAGAATGATCAGCCTTATATGAATGTCAATGGTTTAGTTGGAGACTTACGGGGTGTCATATCGGATGTCTCGGATCGTGAAGGGACTCTCAACAAGCCATGGTAGGCGAGCGCAATTGCAAGATGTACGGCTTCGACTTCTGTCTCCTGGTATTCCCATAGCGCCGCAACCGCCTACATCGAACCAATGTCAAGCAAGACCGCAAAAAAGAGCATAGTTAAACGTACGCGCTCGAATTGACCGCACATGAGCAGAACACCTGCCCACACACCCTTTCGAGAGTTTGGCTGGTTCGGGGGACCGTCGAAGTGGCGTTCGCCATAACCGAGGAGAACCTCGGCAAAAGCTCGCAAACCACCATCTTCCTCTTCGTCAACCATTGCCAGCTGGAACCAGAGCCAGTCCTCCGTTGTTGTGGTCACCAGAGGCACGCTCCTCCTTGTTGGCTCGAGCTTGCCCATTAGCTTATATAGTGCAAGCTTGAATGGGTCCGCGGTGTTGGAGTGCAGCATATGTGCGTTGTACACCGATTGCAAGTGATCTCGGTGTGCCTTAGGTAGTCTAATTTGGATCAATATACGTGTACATTTTCAAAGACGAGAAGATTACACACTTTCTTTCCGGGGATTCGATCCATGTGCGGAAGTGGTTCACAAAGCTTGCCTCTCGACTCTCAATAGCATTTTGGAACTGTAATGCCTCGGCGAGAGCTTCGTTGGTATGGCCTGTTCGAATCAAGTAAAACAGTTTGGCCCAAATAGGCTGACCAGCAACAAGTTCGATTCTGTCTTCCCACTCTCCATTCCTATAATATCTGACCAACAAGAACGCGCGAACACGATTCGCAATGCTGGGATCGCCACCCAACCTCGCCTCCGTTGGACGCGCCTGCACCGTCCTCTCCAAGATATCCCAGTACTGCTCTTCGAGAGCCTGCCGAGAGCCGGCAGCGATCTGTCGACGCAAGGCGATAGCCTCGCGACTCTCTGGGTCTCCAAGATATGTTCGCGCATACTTGCGCGAGAAGAGTGGCGCGTTGAGGATATGTGCGCCGGCGTGCTCAATGGGTGGTAGTGCTGGTGGTTCGCCAGTAATTTTTGCGAGGATGTGGAAATTTTGCGTCATTTGAATCGAGCGAGGCTGTGAACATGTTAGTCAAAGAGAAGTGCACGGAAAAAACTCAAAGACAATACGTCTGAAGCGACAGCCAAAGATGCCTCGACGAGGGAATGCACAACGGGGTAGGAGGTGCCTTGTAATCGTGCTGCGTTAAGATCGGCAATGACACGGTCATAGGCCAGCATTTTGCTTTGCATTTGCAGAGACAAACTGGGAGTTGTAGTTGAAGCCTGTTGACCTGTAAGCGATACGCCAAAGAAACGCGGTAGGACATACACCCAATACACTTTTTCCGAGAGTACTTGCACGCAGGTCTGACATGCCGCCACGGTCAGCGCTGGAAACACGGTCGCCCAGTTCCTCGAAGACGCGTTTCTTCTTGGCTTCCCAATCACGATGGCTTCGGTCCTCCAGGGCACGATAGAATTCTTCTTGAGTCTCCTTACGACCCTCCTCAATGGTAGAGATCAAGTTCTGTTCATGAGCGATTCGTAGGTAGCCTGCAACATCGGTGTCTTGTAATGGTTGTAGTGGAGAGAATGTGGTTGATGTATTGAGATGAGCAATAGAACTTGAAAGAGCTGATGCATCGACGTGTGCTTGAGCTAGTAAATAATTTCTATAGCATGTTTTAGTTTATTTCATCGTATTAACCAGAAGACCTACGCTCGGTCGGCATCCGTTGAAGTTCCTGGTTGTCGAGACACAAGGCGGCGAGAGAGTGCCTCAATTTGGTCCAGAGAAAGATTCACCGAAGGCAAATCAGGCCTTGACAGATGAGAAGTCAAGTTTTTGGAAGAGGTCAACAACGAGGATAGATCTGCAGCCATTTGCGAAATCCACTCGCAGAAGTTCTAGTATTGGAACTTTGTGTAGTTTATATTCCAGCATTGGGTTGAAGCCTAGACGTTATTTGGTGTTTTCCTCTGATCCAAACAAAGCCCCGTTCCCAATAAAAACGAGTTGCTTCTTGTTTGCTTCAAGTAGTGGCTTCAACTTGGCTTCTGTGAGTTCAACAAACACATGGGACCTCAATTCGCATATTTATACTTCCATGACCGTCTCTAGGCATTTCTCTTTATCCTGCTTTCATTTCTTACGGTGTTTCCTAGGACAGTCAGTTCTCATCAGAACTTGGTCACACTGAGACTTTACTAGACGTTGAAGGCACACTTGAATCCAAGGCCGGCATGGCGTCAGCGTCACAATGATAGCAAATCTTTCTCAGTACGGCCCTCTAATGCAATAATCACACAAACTACCGATGCTTGGCCCACTTCATAATCATCTCTTCAGAACTTGGCACGGATGGCGAGACAGACTGACTATGTATCTTTTGCAACTTCGAACAGGCTTCGACATTGTATATGATCTGCGTACCGGAATTGCATCAAACCAAAGAAGCGTTACACACCACCAAAGATCTCAGTAGTAAGGATGGTAGCTGATGTAGACCTGGCCGTGCCCCACTCCTTTCCGAATCGTCAGATAATTGGCTGCCATGCCTAAAAGACGTTGGCATGTCACTCTGATTTCAAGAAGTTTGCTTTTTGTATGGAAGATGCACTGACCCTATATTTATGATCTCCTAAAGTTATTCCACAGGGATGTATACTCACAAAATATTTCCATGACATATTTCTAGCGGTATCGCGAAGCTGGTCGGTCCCTTTAAACCTTTAAACTCACTGACGAAACACCAGCCTTGATCAACATTCTGGGATCATATCACTCCCCAATGCTGTGATCATCTTCGCCGGGATCCAGGTGAATCTAATTATGGAATGCAAATCACATTGCACAGCGCCCAAGGTCAGGCGAAGTAAGTAACTATCAACTTTTAAGTCATTGCCTCCTTTTTTATTTCCTGGATCGAGCCGACGTTGGACAACTAGTTCCCCATTCACAACTCTCACCGTAAAAAATCCCTTGTGCTTACTTCCTAGGCATATCGAGGTTTGATAATATTTTGGTGCATCTGACTGAAATAACCACAGCATGGAACACTTCCTAATAATGTATCCAGTTCTAAAGATATGCCATTTTTCATGGAGGCGGCATGGCTGACTTTCACACCATTTGCAGAACCATATCCGTGGAAATCTTCTCCGCTATGGCAGTGTTAAAGGGCTCAATACCGTGTAAACCTTGGGCATCAGCTTCCAAGCCGGCACTGTCGAACTCCAAGCAACATTGTGATTATCACGGAAAAGATGGGAGATGTGCTCTTCTTATAACTGGAGACGTGTTATTCTTGATTTCCCTCAGGCCGCGCCTCCCACTGCTTTTCAAGCCATTTAGCTCGTCTGGACGAACGCTAAAGCTACTGCCTGTTGTATGCCGTCAAATTACGATACCAATGTCTCTGCCGGACAGAGAATCAGCCTGAGCCACGAACCCTCCTCTGTGAACGCCATCGATCGAGTTCAGTAAGCAGCACGAACCCTGAATTCCAGGCCAAAAACGAAAAGTTCTTATTTACCCTTTCCACTCTTCAGGTTTGTCCAGTTCTGTATCCAATACGCCAGTATAAGTAGGTTTTTTGATCAACTTCATTTCGTCTTCGCACCTGACGCCTATTAACCATAGCGCTAGTGTTCTATGATTATCTATTAACTTGGACAAGGGAGGTCAAATACATCTGGCGCAAAAAATTTACACTTTCCACTGCCCTATACATTGCGTGTCGCTACTCCATGATTTCAAACGTTCTTTTCGTCTTTGCACGAGCTGGAAAGCTGGCACCAGCCATCAGTTGCGATGCTGGTTATCAAATCTGCTGCTCATTTAGTGTCCTGGGTAGGGCGGCGGTCCTAAGTGCGTCATTTCACATTTGTCCTTGACAATTAAGAAGACGGGCTAAAATTTGATTTAGTTGTCCTGGGAGCCAGGACGTATGCAATATTTGACCGCAAAAAGTGGATTCTGGTCATTTTTGTGCCACTTGGAACGTCCATTGTGGTAATAGACGCTGTAAGATTGTTCTGAATCATTTTTCCCAAAGAAAATATCTTTAATTTCAACAATAGATGCACATTAAATATGTTGTCTGTGTCGGAAGTCCAAAAAATGGCTCGTATGTACCTCTTTGGTGTGAACAGTCTGGTCGGTCGACTGAACGAGATATTTTTGCTACGACTTGCAGACCTGAAGAGTTTATGGCAATTTCCGTTGTCGTGTATGAGGTACTCGCCGCGATCTTTACCGTCTTCCGAGGTTGGCAAGCGTTACGTATCCGCGTTGATATCACATCTGGGAAGGATAGGCTAGAATACCTCGTCGTGCAGCAGGGTAAGTGTACATACTGGTCGTACGGAGTAAACCTTTGATATCATATTTTGATAAACAGGGATTCTTTACTTTTGGTACGAGGATTCTGATGACTCTCATAGATTGGAACTTACTTGGTGTAGTTTTGTTTCGCTGTTCACGATGTCAACTCTGATTATGCTCCACGTAAGTCGTTAGCAACTTCTAGATATATATCTGATGCTGATGTCACCGTGTGGTTATAGGTCGCGCCTGTGAGGATGGATCTACATACTTCTTTAATCTAACTTCATTTAATTCATACAATTTACAGAGTGGATCCTTCCTCCAGCGTCTTTTCAATGCCCTCACTCTTCCGTAAGTCGCTTTCAAAATACCTCGGGGTTATCATAGGTATGCTAACATGTCCGGCAGGGTATCGGGAATGATGACAGCCCGTTTCATCCTCCATCTACGCGAATGGGAACACAGTCGTACAATGGCATCGATGGGTACCGCCATCGACAGTATTGAGTTTCAAATCCCTAGGCTCTCCACAGTAGCACATGCCTCTGTGTGCTCGGAGCGTACAAGCGAAAGCTCATCTCTGGACGAAGAAAGGGAGGACGACATAGCGGAGGTACCCAGGAGTAGTAGAACCAGTCTATATAGCGATGGCGGTTCCAGAGGTGTGATCGACGAATTTGGGCGGTGTCTCGTCCGTCAGGCTAAGATTGAGAGGAAAAACATTCCAAGTGACATCGAGGAGGTTTGATGTAAAAATGTGTAATGTAAGTCGTGTACAATCTGTATATTATCACTAGTGTATAAGTACTTAAGCCAAATGCAAATCAAATACTGAGAAAGAGGTGGCTTCAACTCATTAAATCACCAAAGTTGAACAGAAATTTCGGCGCCTCTTGTGACCCTGGACTTGCCCTGAACGCGATGTTCAGTTGTTGAAACGTTGAACGTTGATCGCTTACATTTATCGATCATGACAGGGCATTGACTGGCTGAGTCTAACCTATAACTAGTTCCTTCCAAATCTGTTGCAACCTGCCAACATTGACACATTCGTGTTGCATTAGAACCAAACACGTTGGCAGAATGTACAAGTTCAGGACACGTCAGCGTGATACACTTAAAAGTATTCAATTCATTGGATTCGATAGAGGTGAAAATGTTACAACAAACATTCTATGTGAAAATAAGAAAAGCACGCAAGTCATCGTAATCTACTGGGTAGTAAAGGGAGCATCTGCTACTGCTGATAGATAGATGTGGTTGGATGTGTTCATGATGATCGACGAAATGATGTACAAACAAGAAGAAAAGAATAGAAGATTGGAAAAGCCGTCGCAGTCATAAAATACCATGTGACACCAGGCGAATAGTAAGAAAAAGTTTGACAAAGAATAGAACGTGGTGTTAAGGATAGAAAATGTTGTTGAAAAGTCGTAAGTAGTCGATGGAGGGCACTGTGCTTTGTGAGTGTGATAGCGTTCGGGAGTGTGTATTCGTTCGTATCGTATTCACAGTTGTATAAAAATACCTGGGATGCGTGGATAAATGCGTCAGAGGGGTAAAGAGTGAATGTGTTCATAATTCCAGTGAATTGAGGGACGAAGGGTGCCAGAAGGTGCCATGGATTGGCACATCCCCATTGGGCAGCTATACCCCGTGGGGGACTCAGGGCACAGCGGGGCACCGTTATCTACCAATTTTCGCCGCCGTCATCCCAACCACCCTTGTCGCGGATTCCAGAGCTGCCGAGCTTTGTCTTCGTCCGGGACTTGCGTCCCCCGAGCTCTTTGTACATTTCCCGCATTTCTAGCTTGCCAGGTTTTGACGCGGCTTCGAGCTCAGCCTTCCATTGTTCTTCTTTGAGTTCACGAGGTGTTTGGTAGCCTGACATGTTACGAGAGGGAGAGTTATACCCAGACCCTGTGCGAGAGAAGGAGGTCGAAGTGGGTGAACGATCTTTAGCTGATTTCAGGTACACCTGTCTCTGTGTTCATCGGCAGGGAGTCAGCCCAGGAGAGGGTATACAAGAAAGAGATAATATACCCAATTCTGTTTAGACTCGCGCTTTGTCCATTTTCCAGGAGGAAGACTGTCGTCATGAAAGTTCTCCTTTCGATAATGCTGAAACCAAACTAGTGAGACTCATTGATTAGCATGATAGCACCCACGATCTAATGGGAGTTATATTCCTACCGTAATTGAGCGTCTGACTTCGTGCCCATTTCTTAGAAACAAGAGAGCATTTGGCTAGATCTTTTACGGAAAGCTTAGTGAAGATTTTCTGAGAAAGCTCGGTAGGGAAGGCCTTGAGTGGATCAAGGCGGTTCGCTGTGGATGTCAGCGGGGACTTGGTGGAAAGGCGCGTATTTGCGCCGCGGACAGGCGACGATGGCCTAGTTCTGGCAGGTGTTCCAGGAAGAGAAACCTGGTGTTTCATCGATAAGAGATTAATAGGTTGATCATGGCAACATTGGGGGCACATACAACGTTGACGAGCTCACTGTCATCTGAATCATCCTTTTCTCTTTCTTTCTCCTCATAGGATGTGCGCCTCTTGTTGTTTTGGCGGATGTTCTTGAGGCCGTTTTCGAGGTCCTCGGTGTTTGATTTGAGAACACCCTGCAGCAAACTCATGGTGAGTGATGATGGGGGCACAAGGTTATGATGTGTTTTCAACAGCTCAATTAGGGTCAGTTATCAATACCAATTTATGACAAATATAATGACATCACTACGTCCTGCGATAATAACATATACAAATATCAACGCAGAAAAATAGTGGCCAGGGCCCAGGCTTCCTCATACTCATCGCAAACCCATCGCCTACATTCTGGCTCACCAGGAGATGCCTTGGAGCGTCGGCACTGTAACTTTCACAAAGAGTATACATCAAATAGATATATTCAGGTTACTGAATCTGCCAGTGAGCTACAATCAGTGAAATATTTGCCAGTGATTTTGTGCCATCACCTCGATATCAGTTACTATCCCGCCACGTCCTCTATATTCGAGTTACAATGCAGATGTACTCCCTTTTTCTTGTTCTATGCCTTCGTCGAGTCGTAAATCGGTTCCCGAGGCGTTACAGTCAGCGACGATCAGCTGTATGTTTGGGACAAAGTACCTTTCATCAATCGCCTAAATCTAGGCCTCCTAAAATGACTTCAACATGAGCTATTTGTATGGCACTACAGGTCTCTCGGAAGTTACAAATGTGATTTTTTTGACACCCACGTTTTACACCATTCTAGCGGAGATCTGGCCTCCAGCAGATTTGAAAAAGTAGTGGTAGTGTACATTTCGACTTGATTTGATTTGATAAAAATCAAACCCAACTATAGATTCGCCGGGGACATATTCCGGTTCATTCTCGAAGGTGCCACTACTTGTTCTTAGTGTACAAGCACTAGGAGCGCTCTAGACTACTCTCCTGTCTTTTTTCTTAGGCCCTTCTCCTAAAGACTTTGTTGAAGCCGGAAGTTGAAATGTCAGAGAATATGGAGACGGAGGGTTCGCAAAAGGTCGAGAACGGCTCGGAGGTGTTGCTTCCAACTCTGTCAAAGTGGTCGACTCCTGCGATTCTGCCAAGCGCTTGGTGCTCTACCGACTTCCTGGTTGGGGCTGGTATGGTGATCATTCAGCAAAACACGCATAAAATAGTCATGATTCATGCACCCGATTGGGAGCGCAAATGGTTCTTTCCCCGCGGTAGGAAGGACGTTGGGGAGACTATAGAGCAGGCAGCTCTAAGAGAGGCCTTTGAGGAGGTAGGCTTACTTATTCAAGTCATGGAGACCGATATTTTTTACCGGCCTGCGTAGTCTGGATACCGCGCTCAACTTTTACCACTGCTTAATCCAACTACTCAACCTTTTCCACCGGCTAGTATGGGCAATATCGAAAGTGCCTTGAATGTGGAGCCTATATTTTTGACGACCACCTTGTATAACGGAGTCTACCTTACTTCATGGTTCGTCGGTCAGATACCCGAGGATGCTGTGGGTGTTAAAAATGCAATCAATAATTCAAATTCATTACCTACACATATTCTAGGCAGTCGATACAAGCAGGGAGCGTATGCCCAGCGAGGAGAACTTTCAGACGCACTTGCTATCATACGAAGAAGCCATGCAGAAAGTCAACGGCTCGGAAATAGATGTGTTGCAATACGCCTGGGACATCTACCAGAAAACACTCGAATTTGTTGCAGAAAGAAGAGCACAGGATATAAGCAACATTTACAATCTTGGGAGTGGAACCAAGGATATGCCATCATACACATAAAGGTTTTATGTTCAAAAAGACTCTTGCATAAATCAAAATTGTTACTGTATTTCGGCGACTGAATCAACGGAAGATGGGTACGACTGATGAACAGAAGTCGACTCCCATGTGGCCTTGTAGATGGCCAATCTTGCCCACCACTGCGACGAAAATGTCCGAGGAGAATCTGTGTCGTAGATCCTTCCAAAGTAATAAACATCCGGGTCTCTAGTAAACTGCTCCTCAATATCCGGGTCAAAAATTTCTGCATCGATGGTCCCTTCTCGGTAAGCGCATATTGCAGCGCACATCGAGCGAAAAGAAGGGTCTGAGATGGGCTGATTTAAGTCCTTGGAACCCCAATCCAGCAAAATGTTATATGCAAGTAGAGATGATGTGTAGAAGAATAGACTTGGTTGAATATTTGTCTCCGTCCATTCGGCCATGTCTTTCAGTAAAATTTCTTCGATGAAGCGAAAAACGGAAGAGTAACTGCTGATTATTGAGCTCGAAGGGTTTTTTTGACGAAGCAGGCAATTAGCGTAGCAGCCTGACGTCTCCATGAAAGGCAAGATGATATCGTGTTGCACGGATGGGTGGTGGGCGATAGAGTCAGGACGATGACTTATTTGTTCAAGTATGACTTGAGTAAGATGGGCAATTTGCCATGCAAAATCTGATGGTGGTGTCAGTTCCTGTCCAGTAAGGAAGGAAGAATTTACCTGTGAATGCCTCCATATCATCTTCTTCGTTGTCTATAATCGCTGAAGCGTGGTAATAGCGCAATATAAGACACTCTGGTATCATGATACGCAGATCCGATGAGAAGTTAAGATGCTTTGCGTTGAAAAATGATCTCAACAGACGAAGTCTGAGCTCTATTCTATGCTTTGATGGCAGCGCGAAAATTTGTCTGGAAAAGTGGTAGGGGATAAATGATTCGACAATTTGTTGGTGTAACAGCAGAGTTAAATTAGATGCAGTCGACAATACTATACTCGATTCAGACAGTGAATCAGGCTTGGCTCCAGAGTCGTTACCAAAATATTCCAGTAGCGGTGTATCGTCCTTGGATGCGACAAGGTCATGCAAGTATAGACTTTGTCGAAAAGCATCGTCAGCGCTGGTAAATCCAGACGAGTGTGGGGGTTGCGTAACTAGATCAGATATCTCCGCAAGGCAATGGTATGTCGAAGGGAAAAGCGAGGTATGATATGCCTGGTCAAGCAGACCCCGTACGATGTCGAAGATGGGGACCACGTCTGTGCGTGAAATATATTCTGCACTGGAGGAACGTTTATAGACGAACCGCATGTAGCCGTCGCGGATGGCAAGCCAAGCTAAATCGAAGTGGGTCCAATCAGATTCGAAACAAGCCGCGTATAAGTATCTGGTAAAGTGGGGTTTACTTTCGTCATTTGTACGGGTCAGGTTCGAGGTCGAAAATAGCCTTCCCCCCGATCTGTATTGGAAGCGTAATTTATATCGCACATTGAAGTATATTTTTTGAATGTTAAGCCAGAGGTTCCGTATAGTGTGTGATTGAGGAGATTTATATGGACATTGGCTGGGAGGTATCTTACCAGGATCATTTCTAGTTATATCCCAGTTAAGAAAAATATCATAGTAGAGCAAAGAAACCTGGAGGCTTGGGAGGACTGTTGTCATGACAAGGAACAGCAAAGTCAGTCCAACGATAATAGCAACTGGGACAAAAACTCCGATGTTGCCTATCGCTTGCAGAAAGTCGACGACCCCTCCGAGGAACAGAATTAACGCACACTGAAGGAGGAGTGGTAGGGAGTTAAATATCTTATCGACTTGCCAAGTCTTCAGAGCGTCTTCTCGCATACAGTACAAGGAGTATTTTTCACGAGGGGATAGGTCTGTTGAGTAGAACTGGTGCTCTCGAAGCCATTGAAGAGCAATGATACCGACCAGAACAGTTGTCAGACTGAGAACCAAGCTAGTAAACCAAAAAGAATTGACTCGGACAGACGACGAAGTGGGTGAGAAGGTTTGGGCCATAGATGTGATTGTAGCACTTGGCTCCAGGGAAGCATTGAGACGAGTTGAGATATGAGAAAGTAAGTCAATGACAAAATCGTTTGGGTCGGGTTGTAGAGACTTGTATGATTCGATAATGAAAGTGGTAACCACCGCGGAAAAAAGTCCAGCCTTTGAACGTTGTAAAGGATCAGATAGACCTCGACTTCGAAATTCGAACGAAAGTAACTGACGAAAATCAACAGGTTCTGAACTTCGTCTTTCCACGCATCACATCGAATTTTATCCTGTTTCATCAAGGGGTCCAGCAGTATGTCCCATGAGTCTCCTTCTGGTCTCGGAGGTGCGTATTTGAAGGCGTCATCGAAATTCCAGGGTTTATGAACATTCGGGACTGCATCCCCAACGGAGCCTGCCTAGTGTACAAAAAGGCCGATTAATTCAGGCTGTGCGTTTGACCTCTTTAGAGTAGCAAAATAGAAATGGTTGGCCTTACCTCGGCCTCAGCAGGTGCTTTGTCGCGCGCCTGACCATCAAGTTTATTGACAGGCATGGTGTAAATGTGAAACGTTAAACGTTAAACCCGCAAACAGAATCAACCAGCTGGAGACGAAAGCAAGTCGGAGGTGAGGAACAAATTTGGATGGGACTGTCGCAGCCCGCTATGAAATTACGTAAAATGAATTTTCACACAACGAATGATGCTTGGGCAACACTTCCGCCCAATGTAAACGAAAAAGTACGAAAGATGCGCTCTTTTATTAACTTGGGAGTTGGATTCATGTCACAATGCAAATAGGCTTTGATAGAACTGTGTTCACTTTTTCTACATTGTCATAGGTTATACTGTCGTGAAAAGCACCCAAATTCCTTTCGCATACGATACAATCTCGTTGGAGCCTAGCTTACTGTCACCGTAGATGCGATCCACAAACGTGATAGGCACCTCGCCAACGGTATACCCAAGCGCGCGTGCCCGGACCATCATTTCCATCTGGAATACATATCCTTTTGAAACGGTTTCCGTAATAATATGACGGAGGACCGGGAGGCGGTAAAGCCTGCGTAAAAGGATACATGATTGAATCAATACAGATAAGGCACAGAGAAATTGAACATACCGGAAGCTACCCGTCAAGTCACTCACGCCTGGGTTGAGGACAGTGTCAGCAAGGAAGTTGGCGCCGCGTGATACGAGTTTTCGGGTGAAGTCCCAGCCGTGAACCCCTCCGGGTTGAGCGTCTGGGGAAGATGGCTTTGAGGTCGCCCTATACCGGGTACCGGTCACTATGTCTAAGTTATGTGCTTTCTGAAGCCTGCATACACGGTTAGCTGCATAAGGTTATTTAATGTTACTGAACATGCCTAATGAATTGTGGAATGAACTTCGGCTGTGATTATGAAGTGAATCAGTTGTTTCAGGCTCCAGGGAGGTGTGAACATACGTGATGAGAGAAATCTGCATCCATAATAATAACGAAGTCTCCGGTAACGAAGTTCAAACCATGAATATAGGCAGTTCTATAAGGTGGTCAGCTACTGGGGTACAAAGAAATGGTGATGTATCTTACCCCAGACCGAGTTTACCAGCACGCGGTTTGAGCACCTGTATGTATCAGCAAAATTACATTCTATAGGGAGGTGTCGACTCACTATCTTGTCCTCCCCATACAATTTCGCCAGTTGTTTGGCGATTTCTTGAGTCCCATCTGGACTGTTGTCATCTACCACAATGATTTCCCATGCGAGTTGGCTAAGGAGAGAATTCTCAGCCTATGTATATGTATAGCCTGAAAATTTCCCACTTTTCAGTAAAGGTCTTGGCCAGCAGCCACACAATGACTGGAAGATTCTTGCGTTCATTGTATGTCGGGAGAATGACGCTGTATTTATGGGTATCTGGGGAGTTGAAAGAGCCTTGCATGTCGCGGGATACGTTGCTTTCAAAAGGGTTCATCCAAGGGTTTGTTGTTCTTGCAGTAGTTCGACTTTAGATGGCTGGCATCGAAAAAGGAGTGTGTTGGCCGTCACAGTATTATAGCGGTAGAATATCAAGAGGGTTCCTTTTCACCGGACGCGATGTGACGTGTCTGTAATTAGTCACGCGACCTTGCCCAGATTAGATCTGACCATGTTTTCTTCTGTACCACCATCATCCGCGTCCTCGCCTCCATCTTCGCCTGCTTCTGCTCTGACCCGCTTGCACTCTCTACTCACGGAGCTTCTACGAATTACTACTACGGACGGTCGGGTCTTCATAGGCACATTCGCTGGCACCGATAAGCCACTCAACATCATTTTAATCAACGCGGAGGAATACCGTGTCGGCCCAGGTCATGACCCAGACGGCCGTTATGTTGGCCAAGTAATGCTCCCATGGAAAGTTGTAGTTAAGGTTGAAGCCCATATCTCGGAATTACCTTCAAGAAATGTGTCACACAGTGAGGGATTATACATTTAGTAAGTTGGCTTTTTGCGCAAGGCTTTTGACTAATCTGATGCGTTTCGGAGAGATAACGACAACGACTCATCTGAGCGCTCATATATACGCCAGTACCTGTTCAACTCGTGAGGATATGTTGTCGATCTGCCAAAGATTAGAAGTGCATTCCAATCGTTCACCGGTCGTTATGGTATGAAGGCCGAACCAATAGTCATCGACAAATTTCCCTTTACAGGTAGTGTGCTCCACAGGAGACACCAGTCGTTTTGGTTATATCGTGTTGTGTTTACCATCCCATCATGCAATAAAAGTTTGTTCAAAACGATTGCATAGGTTCGCCGAGTGGATATTTCTCATGCAACGCGTACAAATTTCCATAAAACTGTGTGCTATCGAGGTGCTTACAGTATACCACAGAACAAGAAATACTTCGTTTTCCAATATCTCCTGTCCAACACAGCAATATTTTCTATTGGCGCTAAATAGGTGCGTACCTGGACCACTTTTGACACACCTTATCTTATACAGTGGAAACCAGGGCCCCACTGTGAGAGCCCTTAGGACCCATTAGCACAATTTAAGGTGGGTAGACCGCCGTTGGCTGTGCTTAGAACCCAATTGTCCGTGCCGTTTGCTTGAGCGGTTTTCCGCACCGGTCATACTTGGACCGTAGAGAAGCATTTCCATCGTCGGGGATATACGCAGCTTGGCGCAGAGTCACCTCTTGCTTTGAAGACACTTTTCCAGCATGCATATCTCTCCTATGACTTTGACTGGAGCGATATTATTCCTCAAGAGTTCATTTAACTACTGCAAAACGACGTGACAGGCTCAGGGTGGTTTCGGACGGTGCAACATTCATGAATCTTAAAATCACTTCGAATGCGAACTTCAACGACATTGTTGTTTTGGGAATAGAATTGATACGGGAAGCTATCAATAGCACCCGGGACTCTCAAGCTAGAAGACATTTACGTCTTGGTCAAATTATACTTCTTTTTAAGTGACGCCTGGTCTCAGGTTCCAAGTTTTCATTCCCCACACCCTCTCTCGCCTTTCTTCTTTTCCTTTCATCGATGTCCCTCCCTGCTATAGTTGATGATGCGCAAACAGGCGCTATCATTTACTCAGGAAATCAATGGTCGTACCAAAACCACAACTCAAACTATAACCGCACTATCACCACATGCCAGGGGCGTACATCGTCCCCGCCGTCTTTGGCCTTTACCTTCGACGGTGAGCGCGACTTCACAGTTTTGTTCTCGCTAGCGACGATTCAACTCTTTCTATGACAGGGACTGGTGTTGCTTTGTACGGAGGCCCGATATCGAACAGTGCCGCGTTTACCTACAGTGTTGATAATGGAACGGCTTTACAAGCCATCATAAATTCCAACGCCATTGGCAAGGTACATTTCTGAAGCTCTGCTTGGGAGAGCTGCGATCTCATCCACTATTTCAAGGCTGGTGCCAATTTCTGGAGTGTACAAGGCTTGACCTCAGGACAACATACGTTGCAAGTTACACCAACAGCCGGCCAATTTAGCCTAGATTACCTCACATACATCCCCGGTTCATCCACCTCCACTTTGTCAAGCAATTTAATTCTTGATGATGCAGACAAATCCGTGCAATTCTCGGGTAATTGGACCAAATCGGCTCCCTCAATGCAAAATGGCGTCCCCTATCAAGGGACAGTAACGGGGAGCTCCACGGTGGGAGACACAATGAAAGTTCAGTTCGTCGGTATGTCAAACTTCGGTCATTGGGATTAAATATACTCAAAATATTCTAATCTATTGGGTAGGGTCCTCTGTGACAGTTTATGGACTACTACAGCAGGTATCCGGCAAACTTTCTGCTACATTTTCTGTGGACGGTGGGCAGACAAGCACGTATGCGCCCTTTGGTCAAGACGGGAATGACGATGACGATGACGACAATCCATGGCTGTTTTCTCAACAACTTTATCAGCAAAATCTGTCACCGGGGACACATACTTTGCTTGTTACGGTTACACAAACTAGTGGTTCACAGGTATGATGCTCATAAATGGTCGTGACCAGCTCGTATTTAATTGCATTAGGCCCTTTGGATCGACTCTATGGTTTTTGGATCCAGCCCCAGCAACGTAGTGGTTACACAACCTAACAACAGCGGCAATGGAGGGAATGGTGATGGTGGCGGTAATGGTGGAGGCACCAGCAGCGGGGACAACGGCGGAGGTATTGGAGTCAATCGTAATCTCTCTAAATCAAATTCATCTGGGGGAATGATTGCTGGAATTGTGGTTGGACTAGTTGCGCTGTGCGTAGCTCTCCTGGCCTTATACAGGAGATCTCGAAAACGGCCATTCTTGCCATTTTACAGTAAGTCTTATGACGACCTTTCAATCCGTTCTTGATTCTGTACTGACCATTAATTTGCAGAAGAACATGGCCAGGACTCCCTACCGATGCAAGAACCGCCGGATGAAATACGAGATTGGGAAAATAACTTTACGCCTATACCGCCTTCTCAGGCGCTTGCCTCGATTGGGTCTCAAACTCATCAATATCAATTCACCCCACCTCCTCCAGAAAAAGAACCCATGCCTGTGGCTGGTCCTTCTTCGCTCCCCGCATATCCACCAGCTGCGCGTCAGAGTAAGGGATGGTATGAGCTTGATAAATCCCCAAAAGAGAAGGAAGTTTCTGCAGAACAGCAAGACGGGTCCGATGGGAATGCAACGCTGTACTCCGATGATCCTCGTAGGTCGATAAAGCTTTCGTCGCCAATGAGCATTACTTCCGACGTCGAAGGCCCGGAATCGCGACAGTCACATATACATGGCTCTGAGCGAATATCCAGATCGGTGGAAAGAGGTTCTACGCTTGTAAACCTTACTTTTCAGTCGACTTCTGGAACGCGATCTTGTATTCCCCAGGAGACCCACCCAATGCTCAGTCACCGTAACGACGAACCACCTCCATATAATCCGTATAACGATTTCCAATAAAGTAGTAAGTACTATGACCCGTGTATTAGACCAAGGAGTTACGAATGGACTTGTGGACGAATGTAGGGACTTGACGCTTCATTAGGTATTTATGCCGGGTCTGGAAGCTGAGTGCTGAAGGCTTCAACAGTAGAAGGATAAAAAGTAATTCAATAGTGCTAGTATTACAAAGCACCGTGAACGATTTAATGAGGTAAAATGCTACTGAAGTAAATAAATTGGGAGAATTGTATTGACATGCATTTTAGCACATGCTTCACATCTCTTTGAAAACATTGTCCAATTGTCGCAGTTGGTGGGCCAAAGTAACGTAGATAGAATTGTATTCTGCACAGTCAAAATCGATGATGAAGGCATTCCCATGCAAGTCAATGGTCAGGTTTTCGGCTCTTATATCTTGATGTGCGATCCAGGCCTTATCTAGGCCTCTAATTACTTCTGCAAATGCCTCTCTGAGATACATAGGAACTTAGTCAAAATGCGGTTGATAAAATTATAGGAAAAGATGTACATACTTTTCTTCTAATGTGCCCTGCACTTTCTCGCCGTAAACTCCTGTACGTTCGAGGTCCCTTTGGCGGAGGGATTTACCGGCATCTGACATCAAGAGACCCAATGTGTCAGACTCTGCGTCATGGAAGAGGCCATGTACATCCGGAACTCCTTTGACGTTTGAGCGGGACATACGGCAATAAATGTTGAACTCGTCTCTTAGCTTCTTCTGACCCTGTTCTGTAAATGACATCTTGAAGACAAGATTTTGTCTCACGACTTCTCCAGACAACAACGTAACTTCAGCCACGGCGGGGTGGGCAACGCCAACTGCGCCGTCACCCAATGGTGCGAGCAACTTGAGAGTAAAATACTCGTCTGTTGTAAACTGTCGCTTGTTGGATAAATCCCTGGTCCAGTCTGTTTCCTCAGAAGAGTCGTTCCTCTTGCACGATTCTCCGATGCGTATGAATGATGAAGGTACAGATGACGACATGGCCTCATAATCCAAGCTTACAAGGGCTAGTTTCCGGTTAAACAGGTGTTCCCCAATCTACACAGACATAAGACTCTGACCACCGAACTTTACAGAAAAGCCGATTTACATTACCGTATGAATCATTTGGCACAGACGAAGGATCCATTATCCGCTGCCTTTTTGGCTGAGGAAGAGACTCGGCATTTTCAACCTCCGAGGCGCGTTTTTTCGATTTTAACTCCGTTTTTTTATCTTGGACCTTGCCTGCTTCAACACGTTCCAGGGCATCTTCAAGAATAGCAAAATGAAGGCCAATGTGCATTTTCCGGTACCGAGGATCTTTTATGTTTACTGTGTCGATTACACCCGAGAGATAGAGAGTCTGCGACGCTCGATGCCGAATTCCGATACGCTCGTAACGTCCACAATGAAGTATTATAAATGTTGTGTCGTGCATAACGGATTGTGCCCAAGCCTTGAAACACATTAATGAACTTCTTCTGTAGCTCTGCAGGATATAGAGGGTACCTACATGTTGTATATAGTGACGAAATTCAGGGCGATAACGTGCACGATCGGCCGCAAGGGGTCGAGTGACGGATTTCCCTCCTTTAACCGTGCGCCTCCTCTCTAGAGGGTGACCTCCCGTGCTACCTTTGCGAGCAAAGTTGCGAATACCGAGTTTATGAGACACTGAACCACCATCAGGGGATGGAAATGTTTGTGTTGTGAGCCGATATCCTGTGGTGCGAGGGATTTCCCAACGCAGGCTGAAAGTCCCCGTTGTTTTGCTGAGCGTTGTCATAAATATATCAAGCATCGGGTACACATGCCAGATGGCCAATTTGGGAAACTTCTTTAAAAGAGAGTGAAGAGTAGCTTGGTCTGACTGCGATAGCTTTCCTTTCAATGCGTCGTCCAGATATATTGTCCCTGTCATCCAATCTTCGGCTACTTTCAGGAATCCCTCCGACATGTAGAAGGTATCCCAGGGTTCCTTCACAAGCTCAAAGACGGACGGCCAATCTTTAACATGCTGGTGGAAGCATAATTTTGAAACCATCGAATGTCCTATGTCGCTAATATTTTCGCTATAATACCATCTGACACTCTCAGCATCGCCAAATTTGGCACGAGGGATCGGCTGAAAATGGTATGGGTCAGCCTGGAGTTTGCGATCTTTTTGTCGAAGTCGCGTTAAGGCAGTATCACACGTTTTGGCTAGAAGTTGTGGAAGAGACGGGAGGTGTGCAACATTTTGCAAAGTATGGTTGGGTCCAATATGCCGATCGTAGAACTTCAACGGAGATGTAATAGATCCAACAGAGTGATCCCCCGTGCGTTGAGTTATACCAGGATTGTAGTTAACGTCCAAAATGTTGTCAATAACATTCCAGAACGTATCCTTCTTTCCGAGTGGCATATGTATGGCGCGTGTTTGTTAACGAGGTGGAGAGTGAAGCTCACGAGTGCTAAAACCGGAGGTATGGTGGAAGTTGATTCCCACGGCCTGATGATGAGTCCACCAGTATTGGATCCGATGTCATTGTGATGAACCTCACTTCCCTGCTACATGCCAGCGATCAAACGGATTGCTGCACAATATCACAGTATGTAAGTGAAAAGAGATTGAATTGTGCAAATTGATTCGGGCATGCATCAAAAAACAAGGTAGATAAATAATAGCATAAACATCATGAATGCGAAGTAGGTGCTACAAGCACAGTTGGCAAACAAGTCGATGAAGGTATTACTCACAAGAGAGGTTTATGAAAGATATTGTCCAAATTTTCCAATTGGTCCTCCACAGACCAAAAGGGAGAATGATAAAGAGCACTATCAAAGTCTATGAGAAAGGCCTTGCCGTCTGAACGAATGGTCATATTCTCAGGCCTGATGTCATGATGGCTGATATCTGCCTCGTTAATATTTCTGATAATATCCTCGAATGCCTTCCTAACCATGCAAATGTAATGTTAGCAATTCATAAAGGCGCGTAAGATGAAGGCTTCACATACTTTTCTGCAACTGTGCCACTGATCTTATCGCCATATATCCCCGTCCGCGCAATATCTCGGTTTCGAAGCGTTTCGCCGCCATGAGCCATGAGAAGACCTAATGTATTGGATTCCGCATCAAAAAATAGGCCATGAACATCCACAATCCCTTCGACACCCGCGCGTGACATTCGACAATAAATAGCAAACTCATGTCTCATCCTCTTCTGTGTTTTTTCATTGAAAGCCAACTTGAGAACAAGTGTTTCTGTGATGACTTCTCCTGACTCCAGTATTACTTCTGCCTGCGCAGGATGAGAGACACCGACCGAACCATCACCCAAAGGCGCCAATAATGTCAGGGTAAAATATTCGTGTGCAGCATACTTTCGCTGCTTTGTTGGGTCCTTGACCCAGTCTGTAGCCTCCCGGGAATGTTTACGCTTGCATGATTCCCCAATGCGTACGAATGAAGAGGGCACGGAAGATGAGAAGGGGCCATAATCCAAGCTGACGAGGGCGAGTTTACGATCGATGAGATATTTGCCAATCTAAATGATTAGTGAGCGGGAAAATTCATAGATAGAAATGTAAGCCGCAAAGTACGAAGTCACGTACATCGGTCGATGCAGGAGAAGAGGATGTTCTGCGTCTTTTCTTTGGGCGAGAGGACTCTGCATCATCCACGTTGACCGAGGAACGCTTTTTGCCCTTTATATCCACCTTATCGTCGGCAGAATTCCTGAGTTTCATACGTTCCAATGCGTCTTGCAAGGTGGCAATGTAGAGGCCAATGTGAATCTTCCGATAGTGAGGGTCTTTGATGTTAACTGTATCAATTACTCCAGATAAGTACAGGGTCTGGGATGCCCTATGTCGAATACCAATGCGTTCATAACGGCCACAGTGCAGGACAATAAATGTTATATCGTGCATTACAGCATCAGCCCAGGCCTTTCACGCGACGTCAGCAGTACTCAACCTATCGCAGCTAATTAAATACACTCACATGCTGCAAATAATGTCGAAAGTCAGGGCGATATTGTGTGCGTTGCGTAGAATAAGGTACGCTGATAGTTTTGCTATATTTCTCAACTCGTTGTCTATACGAAGCAGGTTCGCCGGCCAGTTGCGATTTCGCTCTGCGATACGTACCAGGAACAGGCAGCATATTAGTCAAAATCTTCGAATCGGGAGGTGGAGTCGTTCGAGCTGTGAAGCGGTATCCAGTGGTCCGCGATATCGGCCAACTCAGCGAACCGACATACTTCGTCACATTATGAAATATTGTTGTAAAAGTGTCGAGCATGGGGAACATGTGCCACGCAGTCATCTTGGGCATCTTGAATAAAAGTGCTGTCAGATTGTCGAGAGTAGGTTGCGATAGTTTCCCTTTGATTTCGTCGTTTAGGTTGACTGCCCTTGCCTCTGCATCCAGTGTCACCGTTAAATATATTTTGGATGCATAGAATGTATCGGTGTCCAAATGCCAATTAAAGGTAAAGACAGATCGCCAGGATTCGGTATGAGGATGAATTTGTAGCTTCGAGAGATATGCAATGCATAGCGACCCGATGTACCATAGATAATGCTTTCCGACACTAGCAGAATCAGTGAATTTAACTGAAGGTATATTCAGGTCATGCTCATTGGGAGGAAATTTGTGACCTTTCGCCTTGAAATCCTCGATAGCGGAGTCACAGGTCTTGGATAGAAGATGTGGAATGGAAGGTAATGGTACAATGTTGCGCAACGAATCGCTGGAACTTATGTGTCGATCATAGAACCGGAAAGGGGATCGAACAGGATCATCGGGACGTTCCTCCCAATATTGTCTCATTTTAGCATTGTAGTTGGCTTTGAGGACTTTGTCGAGAATGGGCTGAAATTCGTCTTCTTTTTCAGATGGCATACGCGGTGAGATTTGTGTAAGAGAAAGGTGGTAGTAGTATGCGGAGTACTAGGGGCATACGTTTAGTGACACCGCCGTTCTACAGATACACGATCATCTGACCTTGTTGTTTGTTCTCACCGTCAAGTGGTGCTTACTACAGTACATTACGTTGAACGCTCGTAGCATTATTGGGATAGTTTATGATTCTACTAAATCTACGACATCACTAGACTGTGAATCAGATTCTGGTTCTTTGCTATAGCTTATGGCTCTCTTAAATGAGATTTTTTCTTCTCTCTTTTCCTCTTTTGTAGGTGCATCAGTAGAAATGTTGGAGAGACTGATCACAGTCACTCGATTACAATCATCCATGAGTATATGACCATCTTCGACATTCCCAATCAGGACTTCTGCATTATGGAAACGTTTTAGAACGCTCATATATGCTTTTCTGATGCAGAGATACCGGATAATAGTAAAACATGAAAAAATGAATTGTTTGGATAAAGCCATGCTGTAACTACTTACCTGTGTCGCTTGAGGTTTGCCTTCGTCATTTGTGTTGCTGTCTTCCCCCCATTCTCCAATAGTAAAAACTTATGGCCTGGAAGGCCTTCAGCTCCAAAAAGCCCATGTGTTTGTACTATAGCTGATTTGAGCCCTTTGGATTCTAAGGCCCTGTAATTGCTATACTCTTTTTCTAGAGTTTTGGCCTGCGCTGCGTTTCGAGCCATCTTTACGTACAAGGGCCGCGAGTAGTACTTTGTCGATGGAATATTTGATCCTTTATCGAGGATACCCAAATAAACCACAAAACCTTTTTTTGAGAGGCAAGGCTCATGTTTGAAGTCAAGAAAGACCTCATAGTCGTTTTTTGGCTGACTGTTAGCATTGCCTTTCGATTCATGTCTTTGCAAATTCCATGCTGTGAGGTGTGGAGAACCTCCAAGTTTTCGGGAAATTGTCTGGTCGTGGAAGCGCAAGGATATTTGTGAAGTTTTATCAAGTTTTGGGATAATGTCCTTTGTAAAAGAAAAGGTGAACATCGCCTCAGAAAAAGTCACTATAAGGTTCCAAACATTGCTTACTGCGTTATGATCCGTCAACTGGGGTTGTGGTAACATCTTCAACATACGCTCGCCAAGCTTCGACTTCACGTAGAATGATAGCTTGTCCAAAGGTAACCTGTATCCCCAATGAGAAAAGTTTACTGTCGAAAGTTGAAATTCCATCTGGCCGGCACGATCCAAAGCGTCATTGAAGCCAAGCAGGAAGCATGCCACCAATATCTTTGAGTGGCTTGGATTACAGCTCTTTGTGCATTCAATCAGTGGAGAGATAAATAGCGTTTGTGTATCCCTATCCCGAAAGGCAACAAATTCTTCGTTTCCAATAGATAGAATGCCCACAGAACAGTCCTCCGCTACTAGCTGCGCCCAAAACTAACAAAAAGTTTAGCCAAAATTTATGTGAGCTTAACAAAAAAAGATCTACTCGCCTGTTGTAGGAGATAGAGTACACTGTTCTTGTTGGTCAGGGCAAGTGGTTCCAGGTCTTCTTTAAGACGCTTAGCAGACCCTGTGTTGCGTTTTTGGGCTTCATTAATGAGATTCTTGATGATAACCGAATCAGGAGTGGTTAGTCTGCCAGTAGTAATCAACGAGCCGCCGACACGATGACCAGGTCGTCCGCATGAGGTAGAGCTATCTTTGGAATTTGTCCTCTCTTCGCATGCCATCCAAGGAAAATCACCCTCCAGGCGGCGCAAACTTTGGAAAATCGGGGGGCCACACACCAAACTTTTGAATTCAAAGGTAACAAAAACGTCAAGTAGGTATTTGCGGATCAATTCGATATCCGAAATCTGCTCTCTAGTCAAAGAGGTTTTGACCTGTTTATTGATTGTTGTTAGAACGTCCGCAATGGCTTCGTGTCGATCCTGGTCTGGTTTGACCATATTGAGTACTTTCTTCCACCCCTTTTTGAAGAGGAGTCCAGATGCGACCCGCAAATGTGCCTCATGGTCTATAATGTATTGGGTAACCAGCTTATCTTCGTTTGCGATCGGGTCAACTAAAGTATCGGGAAGAGTCTTCGGTCCCGGGAGAGGAGGTGCCGATGAGAGATAATCAGAGCTCTCTTGAATGATTTTGTCGCAGTACTGAGACAAGACGTCTGGCAGGCGCTCAAGAACTTCGAGTTTCTTAAGGCGAAGACGGGGGTGCAGGTGCAGATCAAATGGTTGGGGCTGTTTGGTCTTGACACTAGGTGTGTGGTTAGGAGCCGTTTTATAAAAAGGTGAAGGCTTTTGCAAAAACGATTCAAGCGAAGCCATAGGAGAGATATCTGTGAGCCGAGATTCTGAACCAACGACGGAGGTTTGCTGGGGTTTGGTCCCAGTAGAGCTTGTTTCTGAGAAGGAAGAGTTTGCATCACTATAAGACCTTTTTAGAGTACGTCCTTTATCGTCTAGCATCGAGCCCCCTTGGGATTGTTTTGTATGCATTGGAGACAGAAGTGAGTGAGTGTTGAACAATTTGAATCTGGGGAGCTGGTTCTATTTCGCAGTGCCATCTTATAGTCTTTGAACAAGTAGAGCAAAGCTCGTCTGAACGCCATAAATGATAAAACGGCTACAGTGAGTTCGATGATTGCAACAGAGTTGTTACCACGCTCCCAATGTTGTCAAGGCATTTATGACATTGCAGAAGCTTAGGACAAAGACATTTACGTTTACCCACCAATAGAAGACCATGAGCCGCAAATGTCAATGTACGGGTGTACCCCTGCTACTTTTTGTTCAAGTGGGTGTTAGCAACAAAAAAATCATAATAAGCACGTACTCGTTGTACGATGACACTCACGCTGTCATCACATCTCATTGTATTTCTCTTGTTCTACACCCTACTACCGAGTCATGAGGAACATGTCAAAGTCACCTGTAAACACAATTAAGCTGTGATGAGCCGTGTAATTAGGGTAACACAATAGGATCATCAGAGTTCAAACCGTGTGAATGTCTTTATGCCAACTTTGAGCTTTGAGGCTACTGGATAAAGGAATAATGTGGGACAGAAGGAACTCTGGAAGGAAGTATAAGGTAAGATGGGAGGGCACAGTACAAGATCCGGAACAACGTCCTCATAGCGTCGCCAGGTATTTTGGTTCGGAGGTGATGTTGGTGGGGTAGAGAAAAAACGCGCCGCAATTCCACGCTGCGATCAGGCCTTTCTAAAAAAAGTGAAAAGCGACAAAGAACGCCATTGCCATATATAGTAATCCAACGTCCAATAGGAACGAAGACGCACTGATCATCGGAGAAAGCACACACAAAAAGAGAATATAAGGCGGGAGTATTGAGGGAGGGGTGTTCTCCAGCTTCACACAAAAAAAATAACAGATATAAGGCCCCATTCGGTAACCCTGTTAAAGTCGGTTAGGTTAGGTTAGGTTTGGTCACGATTTGTCACGTTTTTGCGAGAGCGTCGGATCGACTGGGAGCGAGGGCCAAATGGACCTGGACCTGGACCTGGACTTGGCCCTCACATGAATCTGGGAATATTTGTCAGATTTTCCCAAGGTCCAAGGCAAGGTCCATCGTAGGTGTTATTTTAGTGTTACCTTTGCCCGTCATTGCCATTGTGTTTGTGCCACAGCTGACAGAATCTGATAAATAACCAGTAAATTACCACTGAATTTAAAAAATTGGATTAAGTAGCTTCTCTAACTCATTATAAACTAGCATGGTACTATGGCATTAATTTTCTAAGTAATCCAAGTAACTCCCTATATAAATTTGATATAACATTGATCATTCTGAAGAGCCCTAATATTGTTTAAAGCACTAGAGATTTGGTCAATATTCATAAATATCTAAACAATAATTCTTCTGGTGATAGAGAACCATTTAAATCTTTTTGAGCAATGCACCACCACAAATGATGTTAAAAGCAGTTGAATGAGTCTCAATATGCCGCAAATATTCCAAGTTCAAGCTGAGTTTCGGCTGAGTTTTCGAGTTTGATCCAATCAGGTGACTCATCCCACAGGTTCCCCTTAAGCTCCATGTTTGTCACTCATGGTACAACAACAGGAATATATGTGGAACATATCTAGTCCACTGGAGGTTTACACAAAGGCCATATGTGGGCCACGGTGAGATTTTATCTCGGTCAAGCCCCGAAGTCCAAGTCCAAGTCTGGGCCACGGTCCATGTTGGACCTGTGACCCAGTCGATCCGACTTTCTGGTTTTTGCCTGCCAAGAAGTGACATAGCGTGACAGACGTAACCAGAGGTAACCGACTTGGCTCGGCTTGGCGGGGGAAAACCTAACCCAGGGGGCACCCACCGCAACGACCCGTAAAATCAACCTACCCCCTCGGGTCGTGAGAATATAGTCATGCTCCGTCGTGTGTCACTGCCCGGCCTCGTTCCCACGGCTAAAGAGTACTTAGATTTAGAACATCATTCTCGCGTTCTGTCGTTTCTAGACTTTTTTATCTTGAAATTGTATCCAGTTCAACTGCAATTGTTACAGAGAATAGCAAGGTCAAACAAGCTACAACAGAATACAGGGTGGAATATGATATACCAAGCAGTGGTGGTCTCGAGGAAGCCATTCATGAGTTTGAACTAGGTACAGAAGCCGTAGATAAGCGTGCCAGATCGTATACAATGAGCTCGTCTGGGCGTGCAAAGAGGAGAAAAGCGTAAAGCTATGATGTAGTAGTTGCACGACTTGATAACAATTCACTTGGGCTACCTGAGGCTACCATATGACGGAGCACATGACTAGATTCTCACGACCCGAGGGGGTAGGTTGATTTTACGGGTCGTTGCGCTGGGTGCCCCCTGACCTAACCTAACCGACTCCAAGTCTAACAGGGTTACCGAATGTGGCCTAAGGAAAGAAAGATGCTAAGAAGATAATAATCAAAGGACGCGCTACACAAGATCAAAGCACGTAATCACACAAACCTGACAGACTACAAGTGAATTTGGGTGTTGTGCATCATAAATACCAAGGATGCAAGGTAGGTACTACAAACACGCTGGCTGTCAAATAAGTCAATGAAATACTACTCACAAGAGTGGTTTATGAAAGATATCATCTAAATTTTCCAACTGCTCCTCCAAAGACCGGAAGGGAGAATAATAAAGGGCACTATCAAAATCTATGAGAAAGGCCTTGCCATCTGAACGAATGGTCATATTCTCAGGCCTGATATCATGATGGCTGATATCTGCCTCATTAATACTTCTGATAATATCCTCGAATGCCTTCCTAACCACGCGAATGTAATGTCAGTAATGTATAAAGGCGCGTAGGATGAAGGCTTCACATACTTTTCTGCGGCTGTGCCACTGATCTTCTCGCCATATATTCCCGTCCGCGCAATATCTCGGTTGCGAAGCGTTTCGCCTCCATCAGCCATGAGAAGACCTAATGTGTTGGATTCCGCATCAAAAAATAGGCCATGCACATCCACAATCCCTTCGATGCCCGCGCGTGACATACGACAATAGATATCAAATTCATGTCTCATCCTCTTCTGTGTTTTTTCATTGAAAGCCAGCTTCAGAACAAGTGTTTCTGTGATGACTTCTCCGGACTCCAGTTTTACCTCTGCCTGCGCAGGATGAGAGACACCGACTGAACCATCACCCAAAGGCTCCAATAAGGTTAGGGTAAAATATTCGTGTGCAGAAAACTTTCGCTGCTTTGTTGGGTCCTTGACCCAGTCTGTAGCCTCCCGGGAATGTTTACGCCTGCATGATTCCCCAATGCGTACAAATGAAGAGGGCACGGAAGATGAGAAGGGGCCATAATCCAAGCTAACAAGGGCAAGTTTACGATCGATGAGGTACTTGCCAATCTAAATCATCAGTGAGCGAACAAAGTTATTAATGGAAGAATAATTTATGGAGTCACGTACATCGGTCGATGGAGTAGAAGAGGATGCTCTGCGTCGTTTCTTTGGGCGAGAGGACTCTGAATCATCCACGTTGACCGAGAAACGCTTTTTGCCCTTGGTATCCACCTTGTCGTCGCCAGTATTCTTTAGTTTCATACGCTCCAACGCGTCTTGCAATGTGGCAATGTAGAGGCCAATGTGAATCTTCCGATAGTGAGGGTCTTTGATATTGACTGTATCAATTACCTCTGATAAATACAGGGTCTGGGACGCCCTATGTCGGATACCAATGCGTTCGTAACGGCCACAGTGCAGCACGATAAATGTTATATCGTGCATTGCAGCATCAGCCCAGGCCTTTCACGCGACGTCAGCAGCACTCAACTTATCGCAGCTAATTAAAGACACTCACATGTTGTAGATAAGTCCGCAAGTCAGGGCGATATTGTTTGCGTTGTGTCGTATAAGGTACGGTGATAGTTTTGCTATACTTCTCGACTCGTTTTCTGGATGAAGTTGGCTCGCCTGATTCCACTCTCGCTTTGCGATATGCACTGGGAACAGGTAGCATATTAGTCAAAATCTTCGAATCGGGCGGTGGAAATGTTCGTGCTATGAAGCGGTATCCAGCGGTCCGTGATATTGGCCAACTCAGCGAACTGACACGCTTGGGCACATTATGAAATATCGTCGTAAAAGTGTCGAGCATAGGAAACATGTGCCAAGCAGCCATCTTGGGCATATTGAATAAGAGTGCGTTCAGAGTATCAAGAGTTGATTGTGATAGCTTCCCTTTGATTTCGTCGTGCAGTCTGACTGCCCTTGCCTCTGCATCCAGAGTCACCGTTAGATATAATTTGGATGCAAAGAATGTATCGGTGTCGAAATGGCGATTAAAAGTGAAGACGGATCTCCAGGATTCGGTATGAGGATGGAAATATAGTTTTGAAAGATATGCAATGCACAGCGACCCTATGTGCCATAGATAATGCACTCCGACACTAGCAGAGTCAGTGAATTCAATTGCAGGTATATCCAAGACATGGATGTTGGGAGGAAATTTGTGACCTTTCGCCTTAAACTCTTCGATAGCAGTATCACATACGTTGGCTAGAATATGCGGAATAGAAGGCAGTGGTACAATGTTGCACAAAGATTCGTTGGGACATATATGTCGATCATAGAACTCGAAAGGCAATCGAATGGGATGATCGGGACGTTCCTCTTGAATCTGTGTCATTTCAACATTGTAGTTGGCGTTGAGAACTTTGTCGAGAGTGCGCTGAAATGATACTTCTGTCTCATGCAGCATATGAAGTCAGAGTTGAGTAAAACAAAGGAGTTAGTAGCGTACTAGGGGCATAAACGATCATCTGACCTTATTGTTTAATTTGTTCTCACAGTCAGGTGGCAGTGCTCACTCTACTTCGCAGACAAGGATATGTTTCGATAGTTGTTTTGTAAATCCTCTACTAATCATTTAATTCTACGATATCACTAGACTGTGAATCCGGTTCTGGCTTTTTTCTAAAACTTATGGCTCGTTTGAATGATTTTTTCTCCGCTTTCTTCGCCGCTTTTGTCAGTGCCACCAATGGTTATACAAGTTAATTCGGGCGTTGTGCATTGGTATGAATAAATATTAACATAAATATCATGAATGCGAGGTAGATACTACAAACACAGTGGGTAACCAAGTCGACAAAAATATTACTCACAAGAGTGGTTTATGAAAGATATCATCCAGATTTTCCAACTGCTCATCCAAAGACCGGAAGGGAGAATGATAAAGAGCACTATCAAAGTCTATGAGAAAGGCCTTGCCGTCTGAACGAATGGTCATATTCTCAGGCCTGATGTCATGATGGCTGATGTCTGCCTCGTGAATATTTCTGATAATATCCTCAAATGCCTTCCTAACCATGCGACTGTAATGTCAGCAATTCATAAAGGCGTGTAAGATGAAGGCTTCACATACTTTTCTGCGGCTGTGCCATTGATCTTCTCGCCATATATCCCCGTCCGCGCAAAATCTCGGTTGCGAAGCGTTTCGCCGCCATGAGCCATGAGAAGACCTAGCGTGTTCGATTCCGCATCAAAAAATAGCCCATGCACATCCACAATCCCTTCGATGCCCGTGCGTGACATTCGACAATAAATATCAAATTCATGTCTCATCCTCTTCTGTGTTTTTTCATTGAAAGCCAGCTTGAGAACAAGTGTTTCTGTGATGACTTCTCCGGATTCCAGTATTACTTCTGCCTGCGCAGGATGAGAGACACCGACCGAACCATCACCCAAAGGCGCCAATAATGTCAGGGTAAAATATTCGTGTGCAGCATACTTTCGCTGCTTTGTTGGGTCCTTGACCCAGTCTGTAGCCTCCCGGGAATGTGTACGCTTGCATGATTCCCCGATGCGTACGAATGAAGAGGGCACGGAAGATGAGAAGGGGCCATAATCCAAGCTAACAAGGGCCAGTTTACGATCGATGAGGTACTTGCCAATCTAAATCATCAGTGAGCGGACAAAGTTATTACTGGAAGAATAATTTATGGAATCACGTACATTAGACGATGGAGTAGAAGAGGATGCTCTGCGTCGTTTCTTTGGGCGAGAGGACTCTGAATCATCCACGTTGACCGAGAAACGCTTTTTGCCCTTGGTATCCACCTTGTCGTCGCCAGTATTCTTTAGTTTCATACGCTCCAACGCGTCTTGCAATGTGGCAATGTAGAGGCCAATGTGAATCTTCCGATAGTGAGGGTCTTTAATATTGACTGTATCAATTACGTCTGATAAATACAGGGTCTGGGATGCCCTATGTCGAATACCGATGCGTTCATAACGGCCACAGTGCAGGACGATAAATGTTATATCGTGCATTGCAGCATCAGCCCAGACCTTTCACGCGACGTCAGCAGCACTCAACTTATCGCAGCTAATTAAAGACACTCACATGTTGTAGATAAGTCCGCAAGTCAGGGCGATATTGCTTGCGCTGCGTAGGATAAGGGACGGTGATAGTTTTGCTGTATTTTTCGACCCGTTTTCTATTTGAACCCGACTCGCCTGGTTCTAATCTTGCTTTGTGATACGCACGGGGAACAGGTAGCCTATTGCCCAATATCTTTGAATCGGGAGGTGGAATCGTTCGAGCCGTGAAACGGTATCCAGTGGTCCGTGATATCGGCCAGCTAAGAGAGCTGACGTGCTTGGTCACATTATGAAAAATTGTTGTAAAAGTCTCGAGCATAGGAAACGTGTGCCAAGCAGCCATCTTGGGCATCTTGAATAAAAGTGCTGTTAGATTCTCGAGAGTAGGTTGCGACAGCTTCCCTTTAATTTCGTCGTGCAGTCTGACTGCCCTTGCCTCTGCATCCAGAGTCACCGTTAGATACGCTTTAGACGCATAGAATGTATCAGTCTCCAAAAATTGGATAAAGGTAAAGACGGTTTGCCAGGACTCGGTATCAGGATGGACACATAGCTTGGAAAGATACGCAATGCAAAGCGACCCTATGTACGTTAGATAATGCAGTCTGACACTAGCAGAGTCGGTGAATTCAATCGCAGGTATATCCAAGGCGTGGACGTTGGGAGGGAAATTGTAGCCTTTCGCTTTGAATTCCTCGATAGCGGTATCACATATTTCGGATAGAAGATGCGGAATAGAAGGCAGTGGTACGATGCTGCGCAAAGATTCGCTGGGAGAGATATGTCGATCGTAGAATCGCAAAGGCGATTGAATGGGGTGATCCTCGGGTCGTTTGCCCCGCTGATATTGCGTCGTTTTAGGGTTGTAGTTGGCGTTGAGGACGTTGTTGAGAGTGCGCTGAAACGATACTGGTACTTCTGCTTCTGCTTCGGGAGGCATTTGAGGTGGAGAAAAGGGAAAAGGGAAGGTCACCGTTGGTCCTAGCAGACAGGATCAACCCCGCATGACGGAGCCGTTTCATTGATAAACGATCATCTGACCTTGTTGTTTGTTCTCACTGTCATGCCGCTCTTATAACTCCGGGCAGCGAATTGAAAGCTGAAAGCGTTTTGCTCAAAGCTCACAAACTGAAATGCTAAATTAATACAAGCTTTGTCCATGAACAAGCGAGAGAGTCAGATCAGAAGTGAATAATATTTAGACTGATTGTTCTGAGAGTCGAGTAGAAGGAAAAAGGAAACAAGCTGGTAGATGGAAGGGAAGGAAGGAAACAAGCAAGGAAAGGAAGAAAGGCAGACGGTTGACGGATGAAGGTCCCTATGTACGTATGAATGTCTGTATATGCGGATGTATATGTGTGTATGCGTATGTGTATGTGTATCTGTGTGTATGTATCTATATATATATATGCAGGCGGACCCAAAAATAAAGAAAGAAAGAACGGGGGGACGGGGACGGGGAGGTTGAGGTTGAGGTTGAGGCCTTGAGGTCTTGCGCACATATGCTGCTCTGTCGCTAGAATCCCAGACACCGTGACGGAGACGGAGACGGACCACAAACCAGTCGATCCGATTCTGATACATCGAACATCGAACAACGAACATCGAACAAGAACGATCAACGAACACAATCAACGAACACGATCAACGAACATATAAACATAATCGGCAAGGTCAAGGTCAAGAGAGACGTAGAGACGTAGAGTGAGATAGAGAAGAAGAAAAAAGAAAACCATTACATTAGATTGCATTTTTGTTATAAAAAAGGGGTAGTGATAGTCATTTCAATTTTTTTGGGGGGGAGGGGGGGTGGGGCGAGGGTGGGGGTGAGGGTGAGGGTGAGGGAGAGGAGATGGGTAAGGGTGAAGGCGAGGGTGAGGGCGAGGGTGAGGGTGAGGGTGAGGGCGAGTTTCGAAGGCGAGTTTCGAAGGCGATGGTCAAGAGCAAGGTGTGCAAGTTTTCGAGTTGGGGTAGAAGTTTCGATTTTTCGAGTCGAGTTTTCGAGTTTGTCGAGTCGAGTTTTTGGGGGCTAGGAATTTTGAAGGTAGTTTCGAAATTTTAGAAAAAAAAAGGAAGGAAGGAAGGATAAAAACGTGAAACGTGAAACGTGTAATGTGAAATGTGGAATGTGAAAGGTGGATCGTTGGTCAACCAAATTATAAATTGTCAATCATAAACCGAAACCCAAACGAAACGAAACGAAGACGAAGAAACTAAACTAAACGAAACTAAACGAAACGAAACGAGAAAAAACGCAACAAAGAAACGAAGAACCAAAGAAACGAAGACGAAACAAAAAAAGAAAAATTGGGATATAAAGAAGGGATATCATGGACGTAAGTCAAATGTCAAATAGGTGTGTATGCATGTAAAGAGTTGTAAGAGTTGTATGTATGTGTGTATGAGGTGTATGAGGTGTATGTATGTGTATATGTGTGTGTATGAGGTGTATGAGGTGTATGTGTGTATGTATGCGTTGTACGGTGTTGTGTGTGTGTGGTGTGTGTGGTGTTGTAGGTATGTATTGCGAATGGGATGTGCGTGTGCGTGTGCGTGTGCGTGCGGGGCGTGCTTCGAAGTTCCAAGTTCGAAGTTCAAGTTCGGAGTTCCACGTTCGAAGAAAGGGCATAGGAATAAAATAAAAAAAGAAGGGGTCAGAATTTTGGAGGTGAGGAGCACGTATAGAAAAATAGAAAATAGGGAATAGGGAATAGGGGGTAGGGAATAGAAAAATAGAGAGTAGAAAGTTAGAAAAGTAGGGAGTCACTTGGAAAATAGGAAAAATAGGAAATATCGAAGATAGAAAATGAGGAAAGAGACAGAAGAAAAAGAAAAGAGACCAAAAAAAAAGTCAAGAAAAGACAAGAAAAGAGAAAATAAAAATAAAAAGAAAAAGTGACGCATCAACATCAACATCGCATACGGGTAAAATGATCCAAAAAAGGGGTGGGTACTTGGTATGATATGGTAATGGCGGGTGGTCGGTAGTCGGCGCTGGGTGGTAAAGTGGTGGTGGTATGGCCCGACAATGACGATGGTATGGCCCGACAACGACGATGGTACCTCGACACTCGACACTCGACACTCGCAACTCGACACTCGCAAACTCGGAAACTCGGTGAATAAAAACTCGACGATGATCATGAAAACTCGAACGTCAACTCGAACGTCAACGCGTCAACCTCCAGCGCAACTCTCAACTCTCAACGCAACCATCAAGCCCTAACTCTCCGATCTCAACCCCCAACCCCCAACCCCTAACTCTCAACTCAGCCCTCAACGCAACGCAACCCTCAAACCTGCCCTCGAAACCCTCAACCCCCAACGCAATGCAACCCTCAACTCAACCCCTAACTCTCAACGCAACCTGACCTCTAAACCTCAAACCTGCCTTCGAAACCCCCAACCCCTAACTCAACTCTCAACTCAACTCAACCCTCAACCCCTAACGCAACCCTCAACGCAACCCTCAACTCAGCTCGAAAAAAGAAAAAAAGAAAGAAACAGAAAAGAGATAAAAAAGAAACAGGAAAAGAGATGAAAAGAAACATATAAAAAGGTGCATTTTCGTCCAAAAAAGTAAAAGAAAAAACGTAAAGAAAAGGGAAAGGGAATGCATGTGGTATCGGTGTTGGTGTTGGTGTTGGTACTGCAGAGGCCAAGACTGAGGACGACGACGTTTCGTGGAGTGCAGCGGGAGCCAGAGCGGAGCGTGATAGATCAGATCGTTAATATCCTCAAAAAAAAAAAAAAAAAAAAACAAGGCGCGCAGCGAGCCAACCTAGATGAGATAGAACGATGAAGAAGGCGTGGTAGTGTTTTAACGCTTTCAGACAAAAAATTGTGTGCTAGAGGATATGATTAGCTCAACGTCAAATCTCAAACCAAAAAAAAAAAAAAAAAAAGATAGAGAAACAAAAAAAAACAAAAAAACGCACTGAATCCGACTAGCAGCATGCACCTCCATCTCCTCCATCTTATACGAATTCAGCTCCTCCTTAATCCGCTGCGCAAGCGCAGGCGTAAGCCGGCTCCACGTCGCAGGCTCGCTTCTCCTATCGTACACCGATGCCGAGAAGGTGTCGTACACTGAGAGATTCGTGGCGAATGTCAGGCGCTTGGTGGGGGCGGGGGCGGTGGCGGCGCGGTGCGCTAGAGTTAGAGTTGGTGGGTGGGGGTGGGATGGGTGGGGGTGGGGGTGGGAAGAGGTTGGGGAGGAGGAGGGGGAGGGAGAGGGGGAGGGGTGGGTTGTTAGTGCTGGTGCGGAGGAGTTGAGCGAGGGGTGTTGGTAGATTGCGGATGCGCGGTTAGCTGTTATCGTTGGCGTGGGGTTGGCGTTGGGTATGGAAGCGTGAATGGGCTGTGGTGCGATTATAGATGGTGATGATGATGATGATGAGGAAGGCGAGTCGAACGTGGGTGTAGCAGGCAGCTCTTTCGACGTGCCCGTGCTTCCAAGGAACGTGCTGGACAGAGGCGACGACGACTCGCCGTCAAACGAAAGCGGCGGCAACCACGGCGCCTGCTCCTTTTCCCTCTCCCGCTCGCGCTCTCGATGTTTATGCACAGACGAATGCGACCCGTGCCGATGCAGCCCGTCAATATGATCAGGATCCGGACTCGGCATGCGCGCAAGCGGGCCCGGCCCACTCTCCTGCGCCGTCCCCGTCCCAGGGGCGTTGTACGAGTTCGATCTCGCGCGCATCTGCCCAAACCCATGTCCATGTCCATGCCCGTGTCCATGCCCAAATCCATGCGCGTGTGGGTCCTGGACGAGGTACGCCTGCTGGTCGTAGCTCTCCGCGCGCTTGAGGATGCCTTTGGCGGGCTGCCGCGCCTTTTCGATGCTCCGCCGGATGTCGACGGCCCACGGCTCCATGTCGCTTGTGTTGGAGTCTGCGCTCGTGCGTTGAGAGTGTTGTTGCTGCTCGGCGCTCATGCGGATCGTGACGTCCTCGTCCCCATCATCGCCGTCGTGCTCGTCCCCGTCCCCGTCGCCATCGACGTCCCATTCTTCATCGTCGTCCCATCCGTCCGCGTTGTAATTTTGTTGCTGCTGCTGCTGTTGTTGTTGGTGGTGGTATGGCTGTTGTTGCTGCTGCTGCTGGGGATAATGCCCGTCGTCGCTCTCGTCGTCGGACTCTACGAGCGTGCGCGTGCCGTCCTCGTTGATCCTGTGCACGCCCATCCCGCCTTTGACAGGCGACACCGACCCGTGCCTCGTCGCCGTATTCCGATCCCACGCCGGCACCCCCGCCCCCGGGGCCCCACCCCCGCGCCATTCGCAAACACCTGCCCCCTCCCCGCCGCCGCCGCCGTCGCAGCAGCCTCCTTCTCCTTTTCCTTCTCCGCGGCCTCCTTCGCCGCAGCGGCCTCTTTCGCCTTCGCAGCCGCCTCCGCATTCGACTTGAGCGTGTGCTGCCTTGCGAGCTTCGCAGCAGGCGACAGCCCGTTCATCTCCGCGCCCACACTCCAATCGCCCCCTGCGCCCATCCGATCGAGCTCAGCGGTAACATGCGACACGCTCGCCTCGCTCGCCTGGCCCTTGGCCGTCTTCTTCGCGTCCTTTGCTGCCTTTTTCCCCTTTTTGTCTTTCCCCTCGCCGTCTCTATCTTTATCCTTATCTTTATCTTTAAAGAGGGAGGTGATCCCAGCGAGCGAGTTGCGTCGGGCGAGCTTGCCCATCGCCCCGAGCTTGCGGATCATGACGCTCGCGGAGCTGACGGTGGACGAGAGCGAGATGTTGTCTGTGCTCGCGTTCAAGCGCGAGTTGAAGAGTGACGCCGCGCGCCCCTTTTTCTTCACCGGCACCGGGGTGGCAGTGGACGGCCCAGCCTCGTCCTCTGGTGTTTTACCCCGCGGAGCCAGTGGTTTAGCAGTAGTAGTAGCAGTACCAGCAGTAGTAGTAGTAGACTGGGGCGCAATGGTGGATTTAGCCTTGAGCTTGCCGTTGACCTGAGAAGCTTTAATAGACACATCATCCTCCTCCTCGTCCTCCTCATACACAGTCGGATGCGCAGCGTCTTCTTCCTCTTTGAGTGCTTGTGCGGCGTTGAAGGAGAGCGCGCGGCGGAGGCGGCCTTTGAGCCCGCCGCTGCGCACGATGGCGGCGGTGGGCGTCTGCTCGTGGATGAGCGCGGCGATGTCGCTGTCGTCCCGGGATCTGCGCTTCTCCGCGGCGCTGTAGCTGCTGCCCTGGGAGAGGGGCGAGGGGCGTGTGAGGCGCGGCAGGCTCCCGGATGCGGTGGGTGAGGTGGCGGTGGAGGAGGAGGAGGCGACGGTTGTTGGGGAGGTGGGTTGGGTGGTGCTGGTGGAGGGCGCGGAGGAAGAGGAGGCAGTGGAGGAGGAGGATGAGCCGGTGCGGGGCAGCTGGAGGGGCTGGCGCGATGGCTGGGCTGGGGCGGAAGAGGTTGAGCGGGAAGATGCGCCCGAGGCAGAGCGGAGGGAGGCGGGGCGGTGTGCGCTGGCTGAGCTTTGGGTGCTGTTGGTGCGCTGGCGGGGGTGGTGGTGGTGATGGCTGGAGGAGGAGTTGAGGGACGATGATGAGCTGGATGCGTCGGGGCGGGCGTACGGCGGGAGGGGCTGCTGTTGTTGTTGCTGGGAACGATTGGGGCGGCGGTACGGGTGAGGAGGCAGCTGCTGGTCCTGCCTGGGAGGCGGGGTGCCGCTGGGGAATGGGTTGAATGCAGGCTGGGGAAAGCCATGCTGGGCACTGAACATCATCTGCTGGTAGGCCCACTGGGCTGCGAGCTGCTGGTCAAATGCCTGCTGATTTTGGTAGAAGGAGGGGTAGAAGGGCGTAGCAGTGATGTTTGGTGTCCATGTCCCCTGCGGTTGTTGCTGCACCGTGTATGGGTACTGCTGCTGGAGCATCTGCTGGTGGAGTTGTTGTTGTTGCTGCTGCAGATGTTGGTGTTGTTGTTGCTGCTGCTGCTGCTGGTCGGTGCGCTGGCGAGTGTTGTCCATCGCTGGTTCAGCCAAAGCGGCCATTACACTCACTCTACCAACCGCCAAATCTGTTGCAATCAGTACATAATCACACGTGCACAACATCGATCTCCTTTTCCGTCTCCTCTAGTTACCACTCCCTTTATTTTTAATTCTACCATCACTCACAAGTTCAATCCATACTCTTTCTTCCTGTCGATTGACAAATAACTGGGAACACCCCCATCTTCACATCAGCTATTACAATGCGATATCGTATCATCTCATCTCATGCCATGGGAATCTACTCACAGGCATTCAACAGCATTGGAGCTTCGCGGTACCGTGCTGTCTTTACGAGGACAAAACATAAACTTCGCTGTTCATGAAACCTCCTTGTCCGTCCCGTCCCTTGTTTTTGTTACAGGCTCTTATGGTTCGCCGAGATTTACTACGTTACTGCGTAGCCGGCCGCGTACTTTGCGTTATCTTGATCATTGGTGATGACGGTGTTCTCTTGGTTCCCGCTCAGCTGAGGGGCGACAGTTTGGGATTCCATCTCGTCTCAGGAGCATGAGTATAATCAACGATTCCGGCCCTCTGAAAACTTGACAACTTATTCAAGCAGAGATATGTATACCAGCCTCAGTCCCGTACCCGTACGTGATGTATCATGGTGGAAGAGCTCGGATCCTGCCTTCTTTGCTTAATTGGACTTGACTCGGGCTTGTATGCAAGTTAACATTCAAAGTCGACATCGCTCTGACGCTGATTGGGACTTTGTTGTGAGTGCTACTACGGACGTCGTTAAATGCAGTCTCTATTTGACTTTGTCTTTGACTTTGACTTTGACTTTGGTGACTGAACATGAATATCGATTTCATCGTACCAGACCGTTAGCTAGTCAGTCAGTTTTTTCCATCGAGTATATGTTAACGATAATGAATGGGTCCGTTAACTTCACTTTTACGGAAGATATTCTGAAGAAGATGGAAGATAGAAGATAGATGGAAGATAGATGGAAGTTGGAAGTTGGAAGATCATGATGAATGCGCTTTTGCTTTCCTTTGCATTTTGGATTCTGGAATCTGGATGCTTGAAATCGGATTCAGAAATCCGAAAGAACACCAGTATCAGTGTCCCTGCTGGACTGTGCATTCTGGAACTTGAATATCTCGAGCTCATGTCCATGTCCATTTGCATGTCCAAGAACCCTTTGCCCGTTCGCAAGGGAGTATCTCTATCACTATCATAAGAAATTATCTCGCAATTAAAATCATGTTGCTCATACTCCCCTTATACGACTTTCCGCCGACAACCTGTAAAGAAGCCTAAGCACAAGCACAAGTTGAGAAAGGTGTACAAATCCTAGAGCAGTGATCATGATTGTGGTCTTGCCTCCAGACTCCAAATGACGCTTTCCTTTCCTTTCCCCTTGGACTCGGATTCAGCTTCAATCTAGCAAACAGCAGAATTACTAAAATCCCCACGCATGTGCGTATCTATTACATTTAAAATCGCAAAACCTCGAATAAATCACACCTAACGGCTACCTGACTTGGTTGTACGTACGGATAGTATACGTTCGTGTCTTTCTTGATTTCATGGCTGCCACCAGGCTGGGATGATCACAAATCATGATACTGCGTACCCCCTATTTAAGTTTCACTAATCTTATCTTATCTTATCTTATCTACCCATCATTAATAACCACGATCATGAACGTCCCAGGCCCACACCGCTGGCGCTCATTCATATTTTCAAAGAAAATAAGACCCAGTAATTATGTTTCCTACATTTTTTTGACGTATTTTATTGGAATATAGGATTTGGGCTTCCCTAATTGGGTAACCCCGGACTCTATATACAAGAAAAATATGTCAAAAACCAACAGGAAACATAATTACCGATACATATTTTTCTATCAAATATGTATCAGCGCCAGCAGTGCCAGGAGCTTAAAACCCTGCTTTAACTTGGGATCCTTTCCTTTCCTTTCCTTTCCTTTCTATTTTTTCTTTAGTTTCACCCTTAGTTTTATTGGTAGGGCACAGAGAAAATGGCAGACATAACAATTGACACAGCAACTCAATCCTTTGCAAGTACATGCTCCTGGCACCTTTGCTTGTACTTGTAGTTTTCTCATTGCGCTCCATCGGCTCTGCTGGACCTGTACCTAGACCTGGACATGGTCTGCAATAAAAGAAATTAAAATAAAATAAAAGCAGCGCATGTGGTTTGTCTTTCAATTGCGTCTTTTCTGCCAAAAGTCAAAAAAAAAAAAAAAAAAAAAAGTGATATGGCCTGCTAGTGGCCATGTTTATATGCTGGCTCTGATATCTACCCACTAGCATAAAATGAAAAACTGATTTGCAGCAAAAAAAAAAAAAAAAAAAAAAAAAGTGATATGGCCTGCTAGTGGCCATGTTTATATGCTGGCTCTGATATCTACCCACTAGCATAAAATGAAAAACTGATTTGCAGCTTTTACCTTACCTTGCAGATGAATTGGAATGAGGCGTGTGACCTTTTCTCATGGTTGTGAGATTTAATTATATGCGGGATAAATATGTAATCTACGGGGAGCAAGATCGTACCATGCTTTTCCATAAAAAAAGATGATTATGGCAGTTCCCCTAGTACTCAGTTAAATTTGCCTATGTCGTAGATGATAATGATATAGGATGAGCCCAACTGTGACCAACATGTAACCTGACTAGCCTGCTGCCTTGATTTGAGAGTTGTAACGAAATATCAGAGTAAGCGCATAGCATTGATTTTGGGAATTTTATGCAACATGAAACTGCTGCTGTAACCTCTGCAAAACTTGAGTAATCTGGGATGTTACCTGGGGATTATAATCATGAAATTCATAATTGGTCTTCAATCAGAAATCATTCAATTGACAGGTGAAGGGATGCTTATAGCATGAGCAGATCGGGCTTGATGTGATAGGAAATTTAAATAATTGGGCAAGGAAATTCTCCGCCGTATTGTTTGGTTGCCGGATTTTGCATAGATAACAGTTTTAGAAGGAACCTTGTTTTTTGGATGTGTTGTAGCCTAGTGGAAGATATATAGGACGCGGAAACTTCATCTCAATGTGCGAATTGGCTTGGATATATCCAAGATTCCAGCACTATAGAGAGATCCAGAACAAAAGAGCACGGAAATCATCTTGTGTTTACATTGGGACTCGGATTAATTGAACCAAAGATAGAAGTAAAGCAGTAAAGATGGGACTGGCTATTGCTGGCGCTTATTTATATCCGCAAACAAATTATCATTTTTGACTCTGGATTTTCTGGTTATATGTGCGTGGTTATTAACGATGCAGAGGAATACAGTTTGGAAAGCAATTTCTGGACTATATTTCTTTGATAAACCGTCAAAAACATTCCAAACTAGATCTAGACACACAAGACGTGTACCTCATTCATTAGCAGTGTGATCATTCTCAAACTAAATATGTTGAAATCAATCATTTAATAATATACGACATAAATATGTACGACACTATGGTTCCTCCTAAAAAAACAGCGGGTATCGCGGTTCTCCTTGCCCAGTTAAATTTACTGTTCATCGTCTAAGATATAAAGGAGCCTTCTGTGACCTGACCTAACACACAGTCCTCTTGCTCAAACCATTAAACCTCAACAATGCAGCTCCCAAAAATTTCAGTTGCTCTTCACGCATTAATTGCTGCAATGATGATGACTGCTGTGATTGCGAACCCAGTCTTTGCCCCTGAAGCTACACGTAAGCTTTACTCAGAGTCAAATACATGTATGTGGATGAATTGTTTTTCTGATAGTTTTTTTTTTTCACAGGTCCTCCAGGACCAGGATGTACGCACATTCATTCATATCCATATGCTATTAGTTATTCATGAGCTGAAAATGATGTCCTAGGTGCCTGTGGTCCATGCAGTCCCCGTAAAGCTCCAAGCTGCGACTGATCGGATACTGATTTGTGATTGAACCCTCTTTTGATGAACAACAACTAAGAAACGCGGAACTGGGAGAAATATACAGCAAATTTTTTTAAGATGGAGGATAAGACTTCAGAGAAAAGGCCAACTTGGACACGTTGTATAACACGTATACACAATCCTTAACTTCAATTTATCATCCTGTCAAAATATTTGTGAGCCTTATTCGAGTGATCAAGCTCTGAGTCCTTAGTGAGTCTTGGGCTGTCATTAATTCAGAGACGATATTCATGGGCGAGCGCGTATGTGATAAAGGCTACCTTTTTAAGTTGATGGAACGACTTTGCTGGTGCACATTCAAGTATACTGCGCACGGGAACGGAGTCGCAGGGGTGAGTCATAGAGATAGTAAATCTGCGGAATATGATGGTAGTAGTCACACTCAGCCTGGATGGACTCACATATCTCTGAATTCCTTTGATGTATGTACCAGCTTGAGTCGCCTGTCATTCAAATTGATATATCAAAGAGCCGTGACTAGTGTGTGTCAAATCCTACAGCACAGAATTTAAAATGTATGAAACTAAAGACAAAAAAATCTAGCCTCGAGGTTGAAACTCGCCTGCAGTGCAGACGGGCGCTAATTTTTGCACGATGTGATAGATTCCAGAGATGACAGATCCAGAGAAGCCAGAAGCCTTGGCAAATTACAGACCCAGAATAAAACGGATATCCAAAAATGGAAATTGTGCCCAAGAAACCGACATCTTTTTGTCGTGGTGTGTTATGCAGCAGCCTCCAGAATTCGCTCAGAGATGGCCCCTGGTTTCGAAAATCCGCAGGATCAAATACACATACACCTCTCTGTCACTGCACACTCGCCCTTCCTCCTCCTCTCATCACCGATACCGATACCGATACCGATCACGATAACGACAACAAATGTCCGTGCGACAGGACAAAGCGACGACTGACCGCTTCGCGCGTACGCTCCGCGAGCTCGTCAAGCGCCCCGAAAACAAAGTCTGCGCGGACTGTAAACGCAATGGTCAGTGAACAATCCCTATTTCAGCGATGGTCTAGCACCCTAGATTCTCGACTTATGCGCTGACTCTTATGACCCCCCCCCCTCTCCCGCACCACGTAGATCCACGATGGGCGTCCTGGAATCTGTGCGTCCGAGTCGTGCCTTGTTCTTTCGTGTGGCGTTGTGTCTGATATGATACTCGATGGCGATATTCTTGTATTTATAGGGGCGTTTTTCTGTGCATTCGATGCTCGGGGATCCATCGAGGGATGGGCACACACATCAGCAAAGTCAAGTCCGTCGATCTGGACGTATGGACGCCCGAGCAGATGGAGGTGCGTTTGGTTGTTGTAGCTTCCTCCCGCGGAGGGTGTTTTTACGCTAAAAATGACTGTGTTTTTGTTTTTTTGTTTTTTTGAATTGATAATGTTCTGCAGTCGATTCAGAAATGGGGCAATCATCTGGCGAATTTGTACTGGGAAGCGCATTTGAAAGCTGGGCATGTGCCTCCTGAACAGTGCGTCGGGTTCTCTCTTTCTCTTCTGTGTTCTTTCAACATGTCTAGTCCTCATTATTCCGCATCCTACTTCACTTCACTTCCGATTTTTCCTTCATGTCTAATCGATAAACACCGACTGATCCATGTCTGATCTAGCAAAATGGAATCTTTCATCCGATCCAAATACGAATCGCGAAGATGGGCGATGGACGGTCCTCCACCAGCCGATCCCTCCGTGCTGGATACCACCGGCGGCGCAGCCGGGTCATCCGCGCCTCCCGCACCTCCACCATCAGTGCCAGCACCAGCACCAGCACCAGCGACGACGCCCACGACGCAGCAGACCCGCCATGCTCCGACAGCCAGCTTCTCCTCCCGCGCCGCGCCCGTCATCACAAGGCAGCCTCAAACGCACCAGCTCCTTTCGTCCAACTACACCTCCAATCGGCCGACAGGCGCAGTCCCCGCACAGCCCGTCCAGCAGGCACACGCCACCCCCGCGCCAGCGCAGGCGCAGGCGGCACAGCCTAAATCCCTCGAAAACGAGCTCTTCTCGCTCGACTTCCACGCGCCGTCTCCGGTGCAGAAGACGGCTGTGGCGGAGCAGCCGAAGAAAGACGTGAAGCAGGATATTTTGTCGCTTTTTTCTGCGCCCCCTCCGGCTGCTGCTGCCGCTGTTGGAGGTGCTGGATTTGGAGGCGCGTTTGGGAACCAGGCGGCGCTTTGGGGTGGTGTGCAGGTGCCGCATGCTCAGATGCTCCCTCAACAACAACAACAACAACAACAACAACAACAACAGCAGCAGCAGCAGCAGCAGCAGCAGCAGCAGCAGCAGCAGCAGCAGCAGTTGTTGTTTAACCAGACACAGCAGTGGGGCGGAGGTGGTGCAAGTGGTGCTGGTGCTGGTGCTGGTGGATGGAACGGTGTGGGTGCAACAGCGCCTATTTTACCTGCGCAGCCTAATGTCTGGGGCACACCTGCCTCGTCGTTGTCGCCACAACAGCAACAGCAGCAGTTCCAGCAGCAGTTCCAAATGCAGCATCAACAGTACGCGCAACAACAGGCACTGCAGCAGCAGAATAGTTTGTTTAATACAAACGCTGTGTGGGGCGCGCCTGCTGCTGCTGCGACGCCGGCGGCTGGTAGTGGTATTCCTGATCTGTTTGGATCGTCGTCGGCGTTTGGGAGTACCGCGCAGCCTGCACAGCAGCAGCAGAAGACGGACGATGTGTTTGGTGATATATGGGGTGGATTCAAGTAATGCCTGGCATTTTCGCATTTTGTCCGTGTTTCATGTGTGCACACACATTCTCTTAATTGTTTGTTTTTCTTTTTTTTCCTTTTCTTGTTTTGTTTGTTCGTAATGGGTTGTTTTTTCTTTCTTCCTCTTTATATATATCCGAATGTTATACTCTTGGCTTTTTTGCGTCTCTGACTTTTTTTCGTGTTTGTGTTTAATGTGTTAGCATTGTGTGGATTCAAGTTGGTAATTTCATTTTTTCTCGATTTGTGGTTTTTTGTGTGGTGTATACGTTCATGCACGTTTTGGACGGCTACTTAGAAGAAGATTTCCGTCTCGACCTGTGTAGGGTCATTCATCTCCCTTCAAGCTTTCGTGATGCCCAAATCCTATGAAGAAGACCAACCATCAGCAACCTTTCAAATCGCCAAAGCACAACAAAAAATACCGACCTTGTCAATCAACTTGCGCGCAATAGGGTGGAACTGATCCCGAGCAGCGATCCACTCCTTCCTCGCAAACTCAATATCAACCTTTCCCACATCGCGCAAGACGGGCCTGCAGAACTTCATCCTGCCCTTGATCACCCCGGTGCCGTCCTTGCCCACGACCCAGTTGGCAGCTTCGACCGCGAACGTTTTGGCTGCGTCCGAGGTAGGGTCTAAGAGCGCGACGCCGTAGAAGCGCAGCCGGATTTCGGCGTTGGGTGTGCTGGATACTTGGTAGAGCGAGCCGAGGTGTTCGATGAGGGGAGAGGGCAGTGCATCGTAGGACTGGAGTTTCTCGAGGAAGGCGACTGTGAAAAGGTCGTTCGTCAGTTCGTTTGTTTGCTTTTTTTGAGCTTCTTATTATTCAGCTGTGGGTGTTCTACGCACCGATCTGGTTCGAGTTGAATCCTTTCAGATCGTCTTCGGTAAAGTCGAGATCTTTGACGGACTTGTCCCGCGCTTGGTCCCACCTCTCTGCGAGCGACCACGCCGCCTCTGCTAATGTCAGATCGTACACCATTTTCACTGGCAGCTCGGTGCCTTCGCCGTACAGCCAGCCGTCCCAGTCAACGTCGTCGAGGGCGGCGATCTTGGACTCGTCGGCGTCGCGCCAGTACTCGTAGAGGTGCTCCTTCCATTCGGCGGTTGTTATGCTTTGCCCCATGAACTTCTCGACGTAGCTTTTGACGTAGGGCAAGAACACGTCGAGTCCGCCGAGGGTTTCTTCTGCACTCACGCTTTTATATTAGAATGCGAATACATGCAGAGATGAAGAGGACTCACCGAGGTGCAGGATGAAATTCGCACCCTTTTCGTATGGAATGCTGCTGTATGCGTCGTCGGGATCCTCGCCCTCCTCAAAGGCGATGACGAGCCTCTGGAACTTAGGCCGGTCCTCGTAGTCCTTCAGCGAGTCGTACAGCGCCTTGGACCCGATCACATATGCGAAGCCGCGGGCGGCGGGGGAGTGCAGTTTCTCCTGCAGCACGCGCTCGATGTACGTCGTCCAGCCCTCGTTGAGCCAGAAGTGGGAGGGGTTTGCGTGGCTTTGGGGTCAGAGTGGGTCAGTTGGGGATGCTGGACGGGAGGAGAATGGAGAAAGGACTTGCGTGACGCCGTTTCCGAACCATGAGTGGGTGAGCTCGTGCACGACAACGTCGACGAGGGTTCTGTCCCCGGTCAAGAGAGCTATGCAGTGGTCAATCGATTGTGATGTATTTGGATAGAGGACGCTTACTTGGAGTCAAAAAACTCAGGCACGCGTTTTCCTGAGTGTAATCTCAGTATTAATCTACACCAAACATAGATGTGCGTACCATGCCTCCATATGGGAAAGAAGGTGGCAACACGAGCAGGTCGTACACCCCGAATCGATAGGACGTGACGAGCTCCTCCTCCGCTGCCAAAAACCTTGGGAGACCAATCTTTAGACTTGACATCGATGTTTCATACAAGAGCATCCATACTTCGTTGTGTCTTCGCTAAACTCGTAGTACGCGGCTTCGATCGTCTCGGGTTCAGCCCAGATACCACTGGTCCATTGTTTGCCTTCAGGCGTTTTAAACTCTTCATAGAGGACGTTGCCCACTGCGATAGCAATCAGGTACGACGGGATTGGTATGGGCTGATACGTAAATGTGTCAAGGCAATGATAGCAAACATGACGACGCGACCAGACAAACCTGATCGTATGTATAGGTCACAAGGTCCGTTCCTATTTCTTTGCCATCGTGAGGGGGCCCGTCGGATGGTGGCGATATACGTATAGCAGAGAGCAGTACTGGAAGTACAGCAGTGACTTTTGCGGAGTATTTCTGTTGTTATGAGTGTTTCAGACCTCTTCTTTGCCACGGTATGGATGTTATTGCTCACAATTTTGTTTCCAGGAGTGTCTATAAGTCAGGTTATCAGTAAAATTAGTACATAGCACTGCGAATGGACCGGCATGTACCTTGAAGAGGCGCAAGGGAGCGCGCGTAGATAGGCTGACACTGGCTGAATAGATAAGGGAACTTTTTTCCTTGCGTTTGACTTCGTTACAACATCAGAAAGAGCACAGGAACGACGAAAGAATAAGCTCACTCCTTGTCCAACCATTGTAACGCAGTGCAGTCTTGGGTGGTTCTGTAGTAAACCTTGATGGTGACCTTGGCTTCTTCTTGCAAACCTCCGGGAAGAACAACGTGCAAAGCAGAACCTGTGACTGGATCCTTGGGATCAAGAGTATACTTGAGAGATGGAGTTGGTCAGCCAGACGCGCTTGCAGCATATCAAGGGCTCATGGCACCTGTGCGGCTTGTCCGTTAATGGTGATCGCACTGATGCTCAGATCCCCGGTATCAAAACTGCAACAGATATATAAGCATACGATAGTCATGTTGGTCTGCAATACGCACATAGCCTCTGTGACTCCAGTTTTCTTCACTATCATAGTGTGAGTCGCACTGCCCGAGATAACTTGTGTTTCGAAATCGACTCTCCATTCAAAATCGACATGTTCAGTTGCGATTTCGGTGATATTGGATCGAGTTGCTGTATCGACTGTTATGTCTGCCATTTTCTCTGTGCCCGTGGGGTAAGGCTAAGGAAGGAAGAGAAAGAATCCACGCAGGATTTTAAGCTGATCGACCTGGGACTTCATGATCGGCATCGCAACCGTGGTTTTAATGATGGAGTAGATTAGATTGTTAAAATAGGGGCTATCGCCGCGGTATCATCCTAGATCAAGACAAACGTAACCTTGTTTGTTGCTTCTTGTCCATCCAGCAGCCGTTTACTGTATTTCATTAAATTCAAAAAAGGGTTCTCATGAGTTAAAACATCCTGATATTAAACGCCGTGCTTTGCTTCTGCTACGAGGATTATGATTTCTCTGTATCGTAGGTGCCCTGGTAGTCATACGAGTTTCTGAGCGCAACCTCTTCATTCCATGTGAGAGATAATTTCTGTAGTAATGTCTCGTCACCCTTGCGAATAAACTTTATCCAAGATGTTCCCCTTATGAACCCAGGAATCTTGAACTCAAAATATTCCAGAGTGGGAATGCTCTTTCCATACGAAAGCGCAAACGCATCTTCTTCCGTGTAAATGGAGTTAGTGCCACAGTATTTGCGGTCATACTTGTAGGCAACGACTGTCAGGCACCGGAGTTGCATTGCTCCGAGAGCACCTGGTATATCTTTACACTGAAATCAACATTCAGTCACCAACCAAAAGTTGAATTTAAGCACGTTCTGTACTCACAAGTAAGTTCCACTTGGCTTCGGATCTGATTTGAAGGTTAACGCTCATATAAATCATGTTAGGAAGGGAGGATCCAAACTCCTTCCACCATGATAATGGCCTGATAAATCTCTGCCTGAAAACAATGCACTTTAAGTGGGGTGCAATCATTGATATCCGTAATGGTTGTGCCTCAGCGGAAACCCTGTCTTTACTCCAGTCATCGCCAATGACGACGCGAAGTACGCGGCTCCTAGCTAAATTGTGCTTTAGAATATGGTAGATTTCGCTATAAGAGCCCGAAATAGACGTAAGGGATGGGAACAAGATGTTGGCGGAAGAAGGTCTGATATTATGCCGAAGGCACGAGACGTCTGTTTGGATATCAAGAAAGCGTACCGCTGGAAATGCACTTGCCATCGGTTTTATTGGCATTCCATCACCGTGTATTGCAGCGAAGACGACATTAGGAAATGTGACTTCCGCCGTGTTTGCCCAGCCACCGTCGACATTCATAAAAGAGAAGAACGCCAGTTCCAATGAGATTAAATGGACTCTGGATAGGTATAACAGACGCTTCACACCATCCCCGGCCACAACCAAAATGTCCGAAACCCACTCTTGTTTGCCAAAGAGAATAAGTTGCTTTAATTTTAAATTGATACTGTCGCCCATCATGTCTATCCCCCCCGCTATAGCCTTTGATGTTTCCGGGCCTATGCCTTTAAGCGTAAGAATTTCTAGACGCGGGAGACTCAGCAAAGCTTGCGCAAATTGTGGAGACGGTTTAATAAAGTCATCGATGTCGTAGGCCAGACTGAGAAATGTAAGGAGGTTGGGCATAAAACCCAAAGCCTGCGTGAGCAGCTGTGTCCAGGCTGCACTTGGATTCCTCTCGGAGTATTCGCTGTCGGTTACATATTCACAGTAGCCCCTTGTTCGATTAAGTAGCTCAAGATTCCGAATGTACTTCCCTGGGCCAAAAGACTCGGGGTGAGACTCTGCATTAAATTTCGATGCATTGACAATGATGAAGCTGCAAAAGCTGATAATTTGGTCGTCGGTACATTTGAGATAGACGGTATGCAGTAAGTGGGGCATTGCAAGATAACGCATACGGCTGGAAACCCGAGAGGCGGCGGCCAGGGTTGAGATAGAACATGCACCCAGAATGAGAGATAGCGCGTCGTCATGAAGAAAGGCGGGCATTCAGGTTAAACGTTGGTGAGCGTAGATGGAGCAAGAGCGGCATTTTGATAATTTTAGTAGTTGGGGTTAGGTTAGCCCGGGTGTACATGGGTGCCACATTTATTCTCACGATCAAGTGCATGGTCCGTGCATTTAGTGTGCATTTCGACTTAGAATCGTCGAGCAAAAGTAAGTTAGCAACCCTACGGGCAGCTCTTCCCATCGCTTTTTCTGGATATTCAATATTTTGTGAGTGACTAGTAATTTCTGTGATGCCAACATCCTGAAATCACCAATTCAGTTCTAGAACCAACAATTTATTTGTTATGAACCTCCATAAGTACGTATTTTCTCTGAGTAACATCGATTCAACGCTCACGGAGGCACCGCAGAAACCATCAAATATGAAACTTTCCTCTCCGTTACTCAAAACAGCTGGTTTGCGCACATTACATATGCTGACAATCTTGATTAGCAGGAAGTTTACAGCGCATATAATCATGCGGTTCAACCCCTTCTCCTCCCGAAATGTTAAGGATTCTATTGGGCTTTATATCTCTTCCAGCGTGGTAAATTTCGATTTCTACTTGAGAATTATCAATAATAAAAATCCCAAAGAGAAAAATTACCCACCGTTCTTTGCACCCTTTGATCTACTTTGGGTTGACTTTGGGTTAGATGCGCCATAAAGTTGGAATAGAAGCATTTCCTAATGCCACGGTTTCTCCTGAAAACCAGGATTAAGCAAAATTTGGTATTTTTGCTTGAGAGCTTAGGATCTCCAGAGTCCAGACGGATTTCCTTTTGTACCTGTACGGCCTTCTGAATTTTGAGCTCACGTGCTCTAAAGTTGATTGAACCCGCGTGAGAAAGGATCTATCTCTTGATTCTCTAAACACCTTACTCGTCCAAAGACTTAGTCCTTCTGTAGCAGTGAAGGTAATGCCGACGGAGATTCGACTGTCTATCATAGGTATTTGTCAATTTTATAGGATATTAAGGTTGATGAAGAGAAATCCAACCAATCGCTGACGCTTTTCAGGGGCTCCAAGAAGTGGACGAACAACATTTCGTGAACGACTGGTTAGTAACATACACTATGTTATCGACGCTGTAGCCCACAAAACTTCTAATCGATTTATATCCAGAATGACTATGTATACATTAGGAATAAAGATGGACAGCGTTTCCATTTCATAGTACAAGAAGCTAATACCGAACCATCAACATTGTTAGATGGTTCTGACGCTGTTCTGATCACTTTTGCACTTGACACAGACTTCAAACAAACAGTCCTTCACTATGCAAAGTTTATCTATGACAACTATTGGGAACAACGTAAAGCGTTTTACTTCATTGGCACCAAATTGGACGCTCTGGATGCAGGATTAGACATTGTACAATATCCCGAGAGGGAGACAACAAAGATTACGATGTACACTTATTTATCCACCTTCTTTATCGACAATCGCAGTAAAAGTGACCTCGGTCGATTATGTTCCTCTTTAGGTAAGCTCCCGTCTTGTCTACATGCACATTAGCCTTACTGACACTCATGATTAAGCGAATTTCAAGTACCCCATAAGACCCTCAATCGGATCCTCTGTGAACAAGTTGTTTTCACATTTACGGTCAAGACTCTGTGACCTGATTGCCATGGCCTTTGCCCTTCCGGTTCCTCGTGATATCAACAAAGATGTATGTCACTTTCCGGTAGCCTTCTACTCTCTAGGAGGCTTAATTTTGTTATAATTCAGACACCAGATCCTGATGATTTTCCGGCCATTCCAGATGACGATACGGCCTGGAAAATGATTGATACACCCGAATCCATAGACTTCAATAATCATATTGCATCATTTGCAAATTCGTTGTTCCGCTCAGCGTTCACCTACAAAGTAGGGCTGACTCTAGTGTTAAAACGGCTCCACCGACTCGAAAGATTCAATACCATTTTTATTCGTGCATATACCAATATCCCAGTTCCACAACCTCGTTACCGCCACTTGAAAGAAGCGTTCATCACTGATTTCATTCCTGGCCGGATGCTTCTAGAGTGTTGGGACTCACTAACCAAGTTTCAACAATTCCGCATTGCATGCACTCTCCGACGGTATGTTTCCCAACTCCGAAGCATTACGAGTGAGCGACCTGGGAGTATCGAACATGGACACGTCAATGGTGCGCTCTTTTCCGACCCCAGTATATGGAATGGGCCCTTCCGTGATGTCGAAATTTTTCGCAACTGGGTAAAGCACATTGCTTACTATGACCGAGTTAATCTTGTCGAGGGATTTCGCAGTGATTATCCCAACGAACCACCACCACCTGCTCCTCCGATGCCGCCGATTCCAGATGACACGGACTGGAAATTGAGCCTCGCACATTGCGATATCAGCCTCAGCAATGTCATACTTTCAGAAGACGGCGTGCTGTGGCTTATTGATTGGGCATATACGGGGTTTTATCCACCTTGGCTAGAGTCCCACGCAATGAAGAGGTACACTGAGGCACCTGATTCTTGGAAGCAATGGATCTCCTTCATTACTGATTTTCCATCCAATGTTGACGAGCTTTGGGCTCATATGGATTATTGTGTATCTCTATACAGTTCGTTTGATGCTCCACGGGAGGACTATTGGCCACTTTGGCCGGAACATGAGATGAGTAACTGGTGAAATATATTCATTCGCATTATAAACAGTCGATAGTGTTGGTTCAATTTGTCCAAATACTGACTAGGTACTTTACTTCTCGGCCGTACATAGGACAGTGTAATGCATTTTTTACGAGGCGGATGGAAAACAATTATGAACGACCCATGAAAAGCTAAATGGATGCGTTGGAAGCACTGAAGGTTGACTTAAGATCATACAAGAATTAGGGACATGCAATCCTACAGGTTTTCAGAGTTTTCCGGCTGAATGAGCGAGTCATCCGGCATTACTATGGGAAAGATGTAGACATTGTCATATAGGGTCAAATCATACGCTTTTCTGAAATTGTCTATGTTGGTCGCGGATGGCGCCCATTTATATACAGAGCCTACACGTGGGTCCCAGATATCCTATGGTAGGCCTTTGGCATTATGTTGGAACTGACGATCTGAGCAAGGGGAGATGGGGAGAAGATCTGCATGGCAGCCTACTGACCATATGACGCCATGAGGTGTGTGGGAATAATGGTACATAAACACGACCAAGCAACGAGATTGAGCCTAGATGCGTCCAAGATGCTTCGAACAAAGTTGTTCAAACCAATTCCCCGATCCTTTCCTAAATTTCCCAGCTCACTTCTTGCACTGAAAAACCTCGGGTCTACCAGCTCGCTCACGACTTAACTCATGTCAACCAAAATTCGTGTGTCAATCATTGGTCAGTCCGAATTGACTGCAGAGAAACGGCGTTATACTAGTAATGGCTGAACTAAGTTCTTCTTAGGCGCATCAGGGACTGGACGAACTACACTTTGCAACCGGTTGGTAAGCGTACATATTGTGCTCTTGTATTTCCCAAACGTCAAGGCTAAGTCCCCTTTTACACTAGAATAATCACTCTTACGTTCGAAGTGGCGATGGCCACGAATTTTGTTTGAAGTCTCAGGAAATGGACATGGATGCCCCAGACTTGTTGGAGAACTCGGACGTTGTTCTGATGACTCTTAATCTGGATACTGATATCACTGAACTGACCAGTCAATATGGGCAATTTGTTCGCGGCAAGTATTGGGAAAATCGAAAGACGTTTTGTATTGTTGGAACAAAACAGGATACAATGAACCCAAATTCATACCCTGTTGCATATCCAAGAATGGTGACATATTGGATCACTCTTTTTACGTCTTTATCCAGTTATCTTGTTGGAAGCCAGAATGGGAGTGGCATCGATGATTTGTGTTCTTCCATAGGTTAGTTTGGGTGATCTCTGTGTGTATTAACAAAGATTCAACTGATGCGGATAAAGTGGACAAAATTCATCCCATTCCAATTTCGATTGGACAACGGGTCCTCAAGATACTTGCACCAATTCGATCATGGGGGCTGGATGTCGTCGCTTTGGTTTTCTCCCTTCCAGTCCCTCCAAACATCAACAAAGATGTTCGTACCAGACGTTCTTACCAATCTTAATAGGAACTGATGTATCTGCACAGACCCCTGACTCTAAGGATCTTCCTGAAATTCCAGATGACGACGTGGCATATGAACTTACCAAAACACCAGAGTCAGTTGCTTTCAACAAACGTCTAGCATCGCTTGCTGGCTTACAGATTGGGTTGGCGCCAACGCACAAGATTGCCCCAACTTTGATCGCCAAACGTCTGGATCGCTATGAAAAATTTAACACCATATTTGTTCGTGCTCACACGAACATTCCTGTTCCGCAGCCACGCTATCTACATCTGGAAGTCGCGTTTATCACCGACTTCATCCCAGGATCAATGCTTCTCGAATGTTGGGATTCGTTCAGCATATTCTACCAGTTTCGCATCGCGTGTACACTGCGCAGATATGTTTCACAGATGCGACAGATAACTAGCGACAGGCCAGGTAACATTGAACGCGGACTGGTTAAGGGAGCACTTTTCAATATCTGTTTATGGAATGGTCCCTTTCGTGATGTGGAAACATTTCGGAACTGGATAGCAAATGTTGCTTATGTTGGTTGCTTTGAGCAGCATAGATTATTTTGCTGGCTACATCGGGATGACCCACCCCCGCCTACGCCGCCGCAGTTGTACCTTCCACCCGACTCTGATTGGAAATTAAACCTTACTCATTGCGACCTCAGCCTCTCCAACATCATTCTATCCGACGATGGTGTATTATGGATAATTGATTGGGCTGATGCTGGATTTTATCCACCCTGGATTGAAGCCCGAGGGATGAAGCGGTACACACAGGCTCCCGATTCGTGGAAACGATGGCTCACATTCATTGCCGGCTCTTGTTCTGATACTGACTTTCTTTGGAGCCACATGGAAGAAACATCATCTATATATGGCTCGAGCTTTCCTCGAGAGGATTACTGGCCAACTCTTGCTCATATGAAGGAAACTAAGATATATTAACCAATGCTGCTTTTGCGCTAGAGCACTAGGCAACTCGTATCATGGTCTGTCTAGGAGAGACTATATCCCGAGAGCCTTGAGAGACAACAAATATTACATGATGCAGTGCTACTTACATGTATGTAACCATTGTTTGAATGAAGCCAAGGCTGGTTCTATCATCAGCTCAGAGAAATCCTAAATCAAAGGGGATCCATACAATATTCTTGAATCAACTCGGACAATCTTTTCGACGAGTCAGTCCAGCGAGTCATGGGAAAGAGTACTTCTTCCATGACGCCATTAGATGTGTGGGAATAATAGTACATACACACGACCAAGCAACAAGATCGAGTGATCCTTCGAACAAAGTTGTTCGAACCAATTCCCCCATTCTTTTCTTAATCTCCCAGCTCACTTCTTGCACCACAAAACGTCGCATTTACCAGCTCACTCACGCCTCGACTCATGTCAACCATCATTCGGCTGTCAGTGACTGGTAAGTCCGAATTGACTACAGTGAAACGGCGTGATAGTAATGGCCAAACTGAACAAAGTTCTTATTAGGTGCATCAGGGACTGGACGAACTACACTTTGTAATCGGTTGGTAAGCGTATATATTCTGATTTTTTGTTTCCCAAAAGTCCAGGCTAAGTCCCATTTTACACTAGAATAATTACTCTTACGTTCGAAGTAACGATCGACACAAATTTTGTTTTAAGTCTCAGGAAATGGACATGGATGCCCCAGAATTATTGGAGAACTCGGACGCTGTTCTGATGGCTCTTAATCTGGGTACTGATATTACTGAACTGGCCATTCAATATGCAGAATTTGTTCACGACAAGTATTGGCAAAATCGAAAGATGTTTTGTATTGTTGGGACAAAACAGGATACGATGAACCCAAATTCATACCATGTTGCATATCCAAGAATGGTGACATATTGGATCACTCTTTTCACATCTTTATCCAGCCACCTTGTTGGAAGCCAGAATGGAAGTGGCATCGATGAACTGTGTTCTGCCATAGGTTAGTTTGAACTATCTCTGAGTGTCCACAAAGATTCAACTGATGCGGATAAAGTGGACAAAATTCATCCCATTCCAATTTCGATTGGACAACGGGTCCTCAAGATACTTGCACCAATTCGATCGTGGGCGCTGGATGTCATCGCTTTGGTTTTCTCCCTTCCAGTCCCTCCAAATATCAACAAAGATGTTCGTACCAGACGTTCTTACCAATCTTAATAGGAACTGATGTATCTGCACAGACCCCTGACTCTAAGGATCTTCCTGAAATTCCAGATGACGACGTGGCATATGAACTTACCAAAACACCGGAGTCAGTTGCTTTCAACAAACGTCTAGCATCGCTTGCTGGCTTACAGATTGGGTTGGCGCCAACGCACAAGATTGCCCCAACTTTGATCGCCAAACGTCTGGATCGCTATGAAAAATTTAACAGCATATTTGTTCGTGCTCACACGAACATTCCTGTTCCGCAGCCACGCTATCTACATCTGAAAGATGTGTTTGTCACTGATTTCATCCCCGGTACAATGCTTCTCGAATGTTGGGATTCGTTCAGCATATTCTACCAGTTTCGCATCGCGTGCACACTGCGCAGATACGTTTTACAGATGCGACAGATAACTAGCGACAGGCCAGGTAACATAGAGCGCGGACTGGTTAAGGGAGCACTTTTTGACATTTATTTATGGAATGGTCCTTTTCGTGATGTGGAAACATTTCGGAACTGGATAGCAAAGGTTGCTTATGTTGGTTGCTTTGAGCAACATAGATTATTTTGCCAACTACATCCCGATGACCCACCCCCGCCTACGCCGCCGCCGTTGTACCTTCCACCCGACTCTGATTGGAAATTAAATTTTACTCATTGCGACCTCAGCCTCTCCAACATCATTCTATCCGAAGATGGCGTATTATGGATAATTGATTGGGCTGATGCTGGATTTTATCCATCCTGGATTGAAGCCCGAGGGATGAAGCGGTACACACAGGCTCCCGATTCGTGGAAACGATGGCTCACATTCATTGCCGGCTCTTGTTCTGATACTGACTTTCTTTGGAGCCACATGGAAGACACAGCATCTATATTTGCCACGAGCGCTCCTCGAGAAGATTACTGGCCAACTCCTGCTCATATGAGGGAAACTAACTAATGCTGCTTTTGTGCTAGAGCACTGGTCGACTATGGTATTCAAGTTTTACGTCTTGACCAAGTGAATATGTAGTATATTGTGATGGATTGTTAACCCTACGCCCTGTTGACTGTAAAACTTGTTTTTGAAAATTAAAACCATACCCCTTTGCGAATTTCAACCGTCATGCGTCAATACCTACGAGATTTGCTTGCCAGTTTTAGGCATTTGGAAACACTACACCGGAAGAGAAGCTGACTGGATGATACATTTACACGAGACCTTCCAGGGATACCGGGATACCTCAGGCTGGAGGTGGACGAACAATAACTTGCGAAAGCTCGTCAATCTCAGTGAGACTAACCGGCTTTTGGCATAGACGGCGTGCATCCGAAGCTCGTGTTATCATTCTCAGTTCTGACACCATGAGCCACTGATGGATTTGAGATAAGACACTACACGAAGAGTGCCAGGTGATGCCTGTTTGGTCTGAGAGAAACCTGAACCGAGGAGTTCCGATGACCGAGTGGCGCACCTGTCACCAGACATCTGGATTATGACTCACTGCAGATTCCCAGAGTGTTCAGGTGGTTGTAGGAGAAGATTTTCTTTCGCTGATTATTTGAAAAACTCTGCAATTGTGACGATAGTTTCAAAAGGTGTCGATACGTACATTTATGTTACCAGCGTGCAGGTCAACGGGTAGATGCAGTTAAGCGCCCGTAGATTGCGCCATGCGTGGCGAAATATCGGATTGGCCGTCTTCGTTGAAACCACTGCAGTGTATCATTACCGATGTCCGATGAATTGTAGTGTTCGAAAGAAGCTTAAAGCAGTCCGTTATCGATTGCAACCCTTATGCTGCACTTCATGAGAGCACGCCTGATCTAGACGGTAGGCTTGTGAAATACAGGGTGATGTTTTATCGCGTACAAGTTCCGATTTGAAGGATCCTGTTGTTATTCTAACATCAGATTCCTGGCGGTGTGGGAGCCCTTAGGATTGGGGAATCTAAGCACCAACAATCAAAGGATTGTCTTTCCATTAATCCCAAAGCCGCTGAAAAAAGAAGCATGTTAATCTCATTGGACTCTGTTTTAATTATGGATTACCAGCGGGCAGTCAGAGAGAAGTCTACCGAGACATTGGCAATGCGAATTCTCCCGCTTATTCTCCCGGGTACACACACAAGTCCACACAAGTACGTTAAAGGTTTTTGTAAGAGGGATTCTGCTGTTTTCCAACTTCTCCCGGAAGATGCCTGTTGTCTGTGTGGTATCAGTGCCACTGACACCGCTTTTGTACCCTACTTACTCTTCCTGAGAGATCGTCCCTGCTGATCCAAATTTGATCTTTGAATCAGGTTGTCGATTTGGCAGTGAGAACCCAGCATATCCAGGTGTTTGCCAAAGGTGGATTCCGGATCGAGATATATTGAAACATAGATGGATTGGCGAGCAAGAAGAGGTGGGTAAATGACTTGTGGAATAATTTTTACAATCAATAACGTGTTTCGACAAACTTTGATACGAGAAGAAATTAGCGCAGGGGAGCATTTAATACGGTATTCGGCTGGTTCCGGGTTTGGATGATATGCATCGCCACCAGGTGGAGATGTTAGCAGGAGAGCGGGGGTACGAGAAGAAGTGTGCGTTAGTGGATGTTGTATACTCCAGAAGCTTAAGAAACACGTGTATCTTTCACGCCAACCGTGATACGGCTTTCTCGACTTTGGTTTGGTGCTCGCCTGCAAATAATGAGCTAGGCTCTATCGGCGCCTCATGGTAGTACAGCTGCGGCTATTTTTGGGCACATCGTTTGCTCTCGTGCGTCTTGAAAACGCGTGAATGGACTGTGTGCAACTGTCACGACGTGTAAGTCGGTTATGTAGATTATTTATGTTCTTTAGACCCTGCCGATGACACGCCTGTGAACTGACCGGCTGGGTAAGTGTTTTATGTATTATTACTATCTACTCCAAGTAATCATCCCCACGGTTATAAATAATGGCCATTTTAGTGCATTTTGTGGGCCACCGTGATCAGTTCGTTGACAGAAAGATAATTATAATTATGATGTTCGGGTGGTGTAGCGGATGAGTTGATAAGGCTATCGATATCGATATCGATGGGGGGAGTGGAAGTGGGGATGGGTTGTGCGAGAGCGAGAAAAAGCGCTGGTATCCCACTGATGAACTGAATTAGGCGATATCTGAGTGTATACAAGCCAAAAGCGAAGATGCAGTCTTGCAAGGAGAACACAGTCCAAGCAGATCATTAAGATTGAGGGGACAAGTGAACATGTAGAGCCCCAAATCCGAAGATCAAACGAAATCGGGCGTGCAGTGAGTCTGGAGCAGGCTCTAGCGGTGCGCTCGATAAGAAAGACCTCTGGATTTGGAGCTGTAGTGTACGACTTGGCGTGAGATGGGGGATATCCAAGAGCAAGAGCGGGGAAGAGGCGCAGATGGATCGATGGTGGTCTCGATTCTAGAAGATGGAAGAGAAAGAGAGAAGTGGGGAGACGAGTAGGAGAGAGGCCCCCCCTTATTTATACAATTTAAACTCCGCATATCATATCAGTGACAGCCGTGTCTTAATCGTCACTTGACCCTATTTCCAGCACCACCATGTCCAACGCACTCGCCCCTCCGCTCAGGAGCGCCATGAAGCAGTCTTCCCGGCCCAGCTCTCCCGTAGCCTCCCCGCAACTCGGCCGCGTGCCCCTTCCCCCCGCACCGAGCACAGCCATCCCCGCCCCGCCCGCCGCCGCCGCCGCCCCGTCCCCCGAGCACGCCTTCCACCCGCTCCCCGCCTCCAACGCCCAGCCCCCGCCCGCCCACTCCAGCATCCACCACCCCGAGCATGAGAAGGAGTCCCACCACACCTCATCCCACCCCCACCACCCGACCTACACCCCCAAGGTCTCCTTCGACACCTTTGAGAACCCCGCTGCAAGCATGTTCTCCTTCACCCTCCGCGCACAGACAGATCTCTACCGCCGCACACGCAACACCCGTGTCTTCCTGTGCGCTGCGAGTCCAGATGAGAGCGGGAGCGAAGCGCTGGACTGGGCGATCGACACCCTCGTCCAGGATGGAGATGAGCTGATCGTGTTTCGAGGCGTCGATGAAGACGAGCTGGGTATGTTCCGGTCACCTCTCATTATACGATACGCTGACTTTTTTTCTCATATCCATCTACATCCTATCTAAATCCTCCTCCTTAGCGGAAAAAGACCACGATCTAATCCGCGACTCTGCGCGCGAACTTCTGGCATCCATCCAGGCCCACGCCCACGCCTCCGCACCCGACCGCCAGCTCTCCCTCATCCTCGAATACGTCGCCGGAAAAATCACAGACTCCATCGACCGCCTCATCGCGCTGTACCGCCCCGACTCTCTCGTCGTCGGCACGCGCGGACGGCGCTTCGGCGTCGGTTTGGTGCAGGGACTCGGCGCGGGCCTGGGGCTGGGCGTCGGTGCCGGGGGCATCGGGAGTGTGAGCAAGTGAGTATACTCGCTTTTTTGCTTGGTCCGGGCAGGGCTGATTGTCGATGTTAGGTATTGTCTCTCACATTCGCCTGTGCCGGTCATTGTCGTCCGGCCTGGTAGAAAACTGCGCAAGGCCGTCGAAAAGCGCCGCGCAGATCCCAAGCGTGGTAGGCACTTTGATTCTTGAGCTCAGGCTACAAGTGTACTTTGATTCTTGTTCATCTACGTCTTCCACTTTCTTTCGTGGTTTTTTTTCTACATTTCATTTTTTTTTGCTTTCAGGTATACATTGGTTCTGTTTCCTACTCTAGCATTCCATTCTATGTCACGTCATGTAACTAACAAAGCCACGGGTCATTCTTTTAACTTTTTATTCTACTTTGTGATTTTACTTTAGCTTTCATCTCGCGCATATACGGATTCAATTTCATCTTATCTCGTCTTATTACACATTGTGTCACCAACAGTTACGCCAATCCTCATTCTCTATCCACGACACCGACATGATTTTCACTCTTGACTATTTTCCCGCCGCTTCGAAAGCTAGTTCGAGGATTTTATTGAATGTATCTTTATTGATCGTGCTTACCTACTTCACCAATTACCTTATTACTTCCCTTGTTTCCTCAAAGCTTTCACCGCCTGCCTTTACTTCCATCTCTCCAATCCGCCTTTGAAGTTTCTGAAAATTCCGGGCTCACGCCCAAATAGCCTGCGGCCCGGCATAGCGGGCCTCTCTTTGCCGTCTTTCCGTCTCGCCGATCTGTTCTTCCAGGCTGTAACTAAGCTTGTCGGGTATTATTAGCAGCCTGAGAAATTTAGAAGATAAGCAGCGGAATGTTTGATATCTGGAAACGCAAAAAAGGAAAGATGGGAAGTGAATTGTGGGTGGAATGCATAAGGCGGGTGTTGAGTTGAGAGGTTAAAATTGAAAGAGAGATCAGTGGCGAACTGGAGATTTGGAATGTGGGATGGGCAGTGACAAGAGGAATGTGAAGTGTGAAATGTGACGGGCAGTTTGCGAGAAAGAACTGAACGGGTGAAAGAAGGAAGCTGAACAGTGAAATGGAAAGTGAGAGGAAAGCGGAGGGGAAAGAGGAGGGATGTAAGATGTGAGAATTGTAAGACGTGATGTAAAAGGTGGGAGGTGAGCATAGAAGTGAGAAGAGGGCTAGGTGAAAAATGGACATGTTAGGTATGAAGTGAGAGGATGTCGGTAAAGGCGAGATCTAAAATGTGAGCTGAAATCGGGAGATTGTGGACGGCAGGAATCTAATTTTAATGTGAATGAGTAGGTGGAATTGGGAGGTGACGTAACAAGGATTTGGATGTGGACAAGCACAGATTAGCATTGGAATTTGGTGATGAATGTTCATATAGATGTCTGAGTGAACGGGAGAGGGAAAGGAGAGGAGATGGTAGATGACGTGTGAATCTGAAATTGGCACGGGAGCAGGTGATTCAGAGAGGAGAAAGAATGGGTCGGCGGGAGTATAAAAGAGATACTGGTTGAGACATAAGTGATAAATTTATCGTCTAGGTGAGTGAGCAGTTAGTGTAACTGTTGTTAAACAGTCAGGAGGGAAGGGGAGTGTAGGTGTGAAGTGAACTTGAACGTGAGCGTGGAAGGGGAGGCGTGGCATGATGGAGAGGAGAGGTTAAACGGTCAGGAGGGGAGAAGAGCGAAGGTGTAAGGTTGAACGTGAGCATGGAAGGGAAGGTGTGGCATGATGGAGAGAAAAGCGGTAATGGTCAAAAAATTGATAGAGTGGAAAGGTTTTGAGGCGGGCAGAATGCGATGAAAGGGAGAATGAACTATAACTGCGGGTGAGGGGATAAAATCGAAAGGGAGGTGGGGAATATTTGTTAGTAAAGCTGTAAAATGATTGAAAAAATGTGATTAAGTGGAAAGGCGATAGTGATTTGAAGATTCAGGATGCAGGTGGCTGATGAGCTCGACGTAGGGAAGGAGGCGATTCAGAGGGCCGAGACAGAGCTTTAGCTTTAGGACTAGGATTTGTGAAAATCATTCAAGGATGAGAGATGAGGTGGCCTGGCCACTCCATTCCGTCGCTCTAGAGTAGTAGGCGGTGTTCGAGACAGGGAGACAGTAACTGAGACAGTGACCGGAATGAACGGTCCAGAATGGCGCCTAGCAAAGCTTATACAAGGGTCCCTGACCGACGAACCGAGCGATGTGAATCCGGAATCTGGACAGATGGGACTCTCGCCTTGAGGAATTGGCCATAATCTTGAACAGGGAAATCATTGGAGAGGGCGAAAAGGTTGCTAGCACATGTTGAGGTGCTATCAGAGCTTGGTTGCAGTGATTGCCACTAGGCGGGCATGGACAATCGACGTAGAATGGCGAAGAGATACTGCAGATTATAGTCAGTCGCCGTTTGTAACTTATTCCTCACTGTAGACTAGACTTACTAAACTCGCTCAGCCTAAACCAAAGATATCAGCCAAAGGGTGGCTAGGCAAACGCGAATGAGCCATTGAGGTGAAGGCGTCAATCTGTGACAGGCGAGGTGAGCCTCGGAGATGGTATGCTGAAGGTATTGCCAGAGCGTCGAAACTGGATTCGGTACCCGCCCAAGATACTCTATACCGATGTCGTGATCCTCATCAGGCTTTAGCAAGATACCATTGAGGTGAAGGCGTCAATCTGTGACAGGCGAGGTGAGCCTCGGAGATGGTATGCTGAAGGTATTGCCAGAGCGTCGAAACTGGATTCGGTACCCGCCCAAGATACTCTATACCGATGTCGTGATCCTCATCAGGCTTTAGCAAGATATGATAGGTATCAGGAGCTTGGGCGATACAAAGGATGATGAGGGAAAGGAAGCAAGAGAGGATGGCGGCCCTCGCACAGGATTCTGCCCTTTTATAGGCGGTTGAGGTGCGTCATCGTTATGATCGGGGCGGATCCGGAGGCTGTCTCTCCGGAGCAGCCATGATCGAGAAGATTGAATATGGAAACTCGATTTCCAAAAGGGGAGTAAATGGAGCCTAGCCAACAGTCCCCGTCAACCACTTGGAAGATGATTTTGAACAATCAAAGACAGCCGCTAGCGTTTGCTCAATACGGGACTCATTGCATACATTGAATATTGAATGGTCACATTGTCTGTAATGGCATTTAAAACCAAGAACTTTATGCAGACCACATTGAATGAAAAATTGTGTATTACTGCTATATTTTTAATTATTAAAGATGAGGTAGGAAATTATGCCAATCTACTTCTAAAGCTGCCTTTGAAGGCAACACTCGCAATGCTACTACTCCTTCTATCAGCAGTATTGAGCGAGCAAGGAAGTAAAAAAGGATCATCAAAGATAATATCAGAACTGAAAAATAATTAAACAATGCTATAATAGCCCGAAGCACTTTGGTTATGACTGCGCTAGGTGACTGTTGCGAGTCCTTTAGTTGATTACCCCTGTATATCAGCATTCTAGCCCCCAGACCGTATAATAAAGAGGCGCAAGGAGCAAAGGTTAAAATAATAGAGGAGATTTTCCATAGCTGGTGCTCAATAGTAGTCGGAAAGCGAAAGTTCCATGCGATACAATGCAGCACACCGAAGGCTGTAGCAACAAAGGGGAATGTGATGTAGAGGACGAGAATAGAGTTCTTTTTGACTTTAGGAGAGTAGAAAGTCGGTACTCTGTCACGTTGCGGGTGGCTTATCCACTCGTCGTCATGGTGTTGAAAAGTGTTAAACAGCAGGAAGATCGAGAAAATGACAGTCAATAGCCAAGCCAATATGGGTAAAAATAAGATCCATGCAAAAGCCCACCAAAGTGCCACCAGAATACTAGGGTATTTCTTTGTATCCTCACGCCAGTCGCGAGAAAGTTCTGGCAAAATATCGGGTCCTATAACAGGTACTGTCTTTATGATATCCTTGAGGGATTGACCCAAGCGATGAAGGTTAGAGTTTTGGATTGACTGTAGGTAGGATGTATTCAGTACATCATATCTCGTAACTTAAACGCGACAGACGAACTTACAGAGCTGCTCTCACCAGTGCCAGGCGGAACTCCATCTCCCTCCGCCGAACGCGTGTTCTCCTCCGCCAGTGCCTCCTCTATATCCCTCAGGGCAATTTCAGGATCTTCCATTACAATGGCCCTTTTTAATTCAATTTTCCGCACATAATCAGACCCTGGTTTGAGGAACACTGGAAGGCGACGCTGGATGTCCATGGGTTTATGCCACCAAAAAAAGTACATAGCCCCGTTGAGACTACAAAATGTAATTGTGACCACCTCGAGTTCTGTAATTTCTAATCCTTGTATGCCGCGACCAATGCACTGAATAAGAAACCATAACACTTGAAGGACGACTAATCCCTTGGCTAGCGCGTCACCTTTACTCTACTCTTCGATATCTTCCTTGGTTATCGTCGGGAATGTTAGTTCGTCAGATGCAACGAGCTCTTGGAAAAGCTCGCAGGTAAGCGTGCCCATGTCTTCATCGCCCTTCATAAGCACAAAGCCGCCCATTATGAGGAAGTGTGCATGAGTCATCGTCCAACCTTGATCTGGTAGTACCTGTCGGTCAGTAAGGGCGTATAACTATGCGCAAAGACATACCTTTATGTTGTCTTGATATCTCTCTCGCGGCCAGCCATTGTCTCACGGAAAGAAACACCACAATTTCAGGAGCAATAAGAGCGGTAAACATGAGCTTCAGCCGACCGAAAAGCGCTCTGTAGGCAAACCCTTCTGCAGAGGGCAAGTTGGGGTGTATTGCTACCCATGTGCACAAGAATATTGTACCAAGGCAGCTCCATATAATATCGAGAACACTTCTTGTATCTGGACACGAGCATTGGGATGGATCTAAATCTTGCCGGGAGAAAACGAGACCGATGTTGTCCGGTGACCATGAAGTAAGTTGGATCGAGGTCAGAAGCCTGGAAAGGTATGTACCAGCTACGACGAGCGAGACTAGCATGAGCGATACCAATGCTGGTCTCAGCAATGATGGTTTTAGATGAATGTGCTCCGTGTGAATTAAGTATGATTTAATTTATAGAGCAAAGCATAGCCTCGAAAAAGCGCTGGTTCCTTACTGTGTAAATCTCCATGGCAGCTTCTATTTTTGTCCAAATCCGCCCACTTCTTGAACCCATAAGGCAACCAACTGCCTGTCATACCCTCTCAACGAAGACAAAATAAGAAGTCAGATACCTGGAAAGGTCCCAACTGGAAAAGAATTAGACCAGTATGAACCATATCTCCGCACACCGGTTGCCACATTATTTGCAGGTAATTTCAGTTGGACGCGCACGGACATGAGGTGTCCGAGCCTGGAATCACTTAGCCTGAACGGAATTGGTTTCGAAAATCAAAAGCAATAAATGCAGCGCTAGACGAAATGGATAACACTGTCTAACTCAATTTAAACTATGTCAGACTTAGCGGAGAGGTACAAGGGTGGAACTTCGGATTCCGGAAAGTGGACGTCGTCACTCATTACGGTAGACCAGCGGTCCCTGCTACCTGACTGATCTACATATTCTCGAAGATAGCAGTCATTGGGCCAACACTGATGTGGTTCAGGCCCAAAGGCGTCCTTTTCCAATGATGCTGCTTGTAGGCGCATTTCTAGGCATACAGTCACTTGCGATCATGTGCGAAGACAATCATAAAATTCAAGCCTCTTCCCTGGTGGAACGCCTTCGCGAAGACTCTCCCCAATCTGGTTTTCCCGGACATACGACTGTACATCAGATCCATCAGAGACTGGGATATGATTATGTGTGCAAGCATAAGGTATCTTGGTCTATATGACTTGTGATTGAATCAAATGGTCAGCGCGATGGAATTCCAGCAAGTCTTGTGAACACATCACTCCAGCACCTGAAGATCATCATCGTCAACGAAGAAGATGCCCCGTATTTGATATTTAATCACGAGTTGCTGGTACTTACTTTCATGAATGTATTGACTCTGGAATACCTTGAGGTCGGTGGCGAGTTACCTGGCATGAGAATGTGGTGAAATTTAGTATTCGAAGTCGATCGCATGGGAAGATTTTCGTACAGAACTTGAACGTCTGTGGCGCGGTTGATCTCAGAAACTGATTATGCTATGGGGTCCGGTTGATAGTGGCATTTATGAGTTGGAAGGCACCAATTTATTGGAGGGAGACGTTGGGTTGGGAGACAGAAAAGTTTGTCGTTACAAAGTTGTGATGCGAGTGAGACTGTCGTGCTATCATTTGTGTTATTAACATATTTCTGGCGTGGTATTGAAATAACTCTTTTAACAATGGTCCTATAGATAAGCTCTCAACAGCCCTGAATGGATTGTCGTGGGTCCAGGGACAAAAAACAGCTACATTGAATAAAGCAAATGGCCGAACCTAGATATATGCGCCGAATTTTTTACAGATTCGTGGAACTGCTAAGTACGCAACCAAGCCGTTTTGGCAATTTTCTTCTGCTTTTTCTGCTCTTTATAACGTTCCTAGGGAAATCATGCGATCAATACGAATCGTTTCATACCCACCGAGCCAAAAGAGCAACGGTAGAATAAATGGTAAGCGACACTCACGATGTCTTTCTTGCTAGGTCTCTTCCTCTTCTTACCTCCTTCTTCTTCTGCACCTTCCCCTTCTTCACCCATGAGTCTCCCACCACGCTTCGCCAGGTCTTCCTCCCATTTGTCTACATCAAAGTAGAAAGAGCTCATGCGCTTCGCGCGTTCGTATTCTGAAAGATGAGCGGGGGTTCGTACAGGACCCGATGAGGAGGGGAGAAAAGATGAAGAGGACGATGAGACGGCTGCAAAGCGTCCTGTACGGGCGTTGAACTGGGCAGTGAACGTTGGGAGGGCTTTTGAATCAGGTTAGGGTTAAATATGAATAACGAGAAGAAGAAATAGGATCACTTACATCCGGGAACAGTTTGCCCAGGAGCCATAGCAGAAGCAACAAGAGAAGGATCCAAACGAGCCAAAACGGGGTCGATGCCCTGAGCGAGTGCCGCTGCTTCAATGGCCGCGTTCTGCGCAGCCACGGCAGACAACTGTGTCTGCCCCGCACTGGAACTAGATTCTGGTTCCTCCTCATCCTCCTTTTTCTTCTCTCCTGTAGCAGAGGCCGGTTCTTGTTGGGCATCGTGTGAGGTTCCCTCGGGCACGAGAGGGTTCGTCCATGTGGTCTGCTGTGTGGTGGCGTTGAAGAAATAGTATGCGTTGTATTGAGGGCTCCAGACAGCTTGCCATTGGGATGCATCAGTGTGGCTCGTTGGCGCTGGTGTGATCGTCGTCGAGCGTTCTGTCGTTCCTGAAACGGCGCTCTCGTCTACACCATCTTTCGACTCTTCCTCCTGTTCTTCAGAGTCAGAACTGGAATGCTTCTGATCGGATAAAGGCGTGTTTTCTTTATCTGTAACTTCAGACACTTCTTCTTCTACGTTATCTTGGGTGAGTTTAGAGGTAGAAGGGGATGGGGATGACGACATGACTGTTGATGATGAAGGAAGTTGGGAAAGATGGAATTCAAACTCCGTCATTTGGCTAATGCCGGCCCCGGCCGTATTTCATCATCGACTGGTGACCTTGTGTCCCCAATAAACATTCTAAGTAGCTGAGTTGCGCTCACCCAATATGTATTTTACAACTTGAAATATTCCGAGCCAACTGGTTTGTCTTGCTTACTGGCGGTAGTATACTTTGGGCTTTTCTTGATCAATGAAGATTAAACGTCTGAATAACACCGAATGAAGGCACTGGTGTACAAGCTTTCCTGTGTCAAAGCTTCTCGCTTTGAATTCGGTGCAACACACTTTCTATAAAGAGGTCAGATCTCAACACGTTGAAGTACCTCTGCACGAAATATTCTCGCAGTTTCTATATTGGCTGAGCATATGCTACAAAAATTGATGAATGCCGATGGGAAATCAATTTTTGATGAAAAGGCAGAAATATTTACTCGATTATCTAGACCCGACCTGAAATTCGTCCTAAATATCTAGTCGGAAGAGAACATAGTATTTCACATAACACAATTGCATAAACTAACGGAGAAAAAGGAACAAGGACAATGGCCATGGTATTGATCCGTATCAACCTAAGTCAACAGTTCAGCAAATCCCATGAAAGTGATATATGAGAGTCGTCATACCATTTCGAAAGACTAGCCACTCAGACACAACTTGTATGATAGCAATCGGTGTTTAAACTCCCGATATTCTTTGCAAGCTCAGAACAAGGGCGTCGACTATATTCAGGCTTGATTCGGCCTGAAACAAAAGCCCACGATCAACAAAATTCTGTAAGTGAGAACGGACCCAGCCAATGTGTTGCAGGTCGTCAGAAGGGAGGCGATAACGAGGCATATGCATTTGCATAGCATTAACAAAGTCTTTGACAGTAGTGCCTGGAACAGCTTGAGCTTTACAAAGTACAAAACCATCCCTGATCGTAAATTTGCTGTGGTTGGCAATAAAGGTAACAGACGTTGGGAGAAACTGGAGGGAGTCGGGATGTCTAGACATGCCGAGTTGGATCTGAACTGCTCTCTGCAACTGGATGTGGACCTTGCTGATGTTCGTGGATCCGTGTGCAAGATCAAGACATATCCTAAGCTTATCGACATTCGTGTGAGACTGGCACCAAACGTATATTTCCTTGATAGGGTACTCCCAGACCTGAAGGCAATTTGCCAAGTTATAGCTTGGAGCGGAAGAGTGAGCCATGAGGATGAGTACGAAACCCGGGAGCGCAGAAAGGGGATTCCTTGATGCATTCATGGTACAATTCAGACTGGGATTTTATACGTTTTGAAAAATTTCAGTGAGTCAGTGATTATCGATGTGAATGAATCTCGCAGTTCAGTGGGACTGATCTTCGCAAACTATCCTATCATCTATTTGTGCTGTAAAGGCCTTTGTGGGATGATCTTGTTAGTGTTAGGCCATATTAAAAGCAACATTAAATATATACACTCAACACGGTGACTCCCAGGAATCTATTGGAAACCCCGAATTGGATTACGCGATGATATAGAGATCTGGAAATATATCTGAATCGCATGAGAGAATATTGGCCCAATAGGTATGGATGCAATGGCGGTTTAAACAGGATTCACGATGCGGAGGAACGGGCCGAGCGCTCTGGCTTGCCCTCCCAATAAATTACCAGCCATGCCTCCACCACGTGGCGTTCAGTATCCACCGTTTGTCGGTTCACTTAGGTTCACTTCAGTCAACCACTTCAACGATCGATAAGCTCTATCTTCTTTGTTTACCAATATCAGCCTCCTTATAAGAACTAGGCCTACTTCATATAGATGCCAGCTCACGTTCAACTTTTGATTACGGGTACTGACTCGGAAATAAATGCAACCACAAGAATGACTGATCTGGCTGCTCAAATGTCGTAGGTTCTCCGGGAAGTGGAAGAACAACTCTTTGCGAGCGGTTGGTGCGTACTTATGCTTGATCCATAATCCAAAATTTGGACTGCGCAATAATCATTATTGGAAGTTTAGCACGAACATGTATTTGTTAGGAAAGACGATGGGCACCATTTCTGTTTCAAAGCTCGTGAATCAGCCATGGACCCTCGAGGAATGTTAGATAAAGCCGATGTTGTCCTTTTTACCATTCCTCTGGATATAGACGCTACCAGCACAGTTATGCAATATGCAAAGTTTGTTCACGATAATTATCGTGACCAACGGAAATCATTTTTCATTATAGGAACAAAACAAGATATTCTGGAACCCGATTCGAACTTTGTCATATATCCTGGATACTTGACAACATCGATCACCCTTTTCACGTCCTTGTCTAGTTACCTTGTCGGCATTACAAACTCAGATAGCATTGGAAAAATGTGCTCCGCAATAGGTAGGTGACCCAAGTTGTGCAATTACAAATACACAAAAACTCACGCATAATCACATCAAGTGGACCTAATTCATCCTGTAAAAACTTCAGTTAGACTCCGCTTCCACAGAACATTCACGCGCATGGAATCATGGGCTCTGGATGTCATTGCAAGAATCTTCTCCCTGCCGGTTCCTCCTAATGTCAACAGAGACGTTTGTATCTTCATACTACATACCACACCTCTGTATTGATCTTTCCATATTCAGACACCAGATCCGGAGAGCCTTCCAGTCATCCCGGATGATGATGCAGCATGGGAGTTGACGAAAACACCAGAAGCCGTTGCCTTCAATAAACATCTGGCAGCATACACTGAAGGTCACGATTTGGCTCCTGCACAGAAGATAGCGCCGAATTTAATCCTGAAAAACCTCAATCCTTTTGAAAGTTATAATTGTAGCTTTGTCCGGGCTCACACCAACATTCCAGTTCCACAGCCACGTTACACACATCTCAAACAATTTTTTGTAGCCGATCTTATTCCTGGACGCATGCTTCTGGAGTGTTGGGACTCTTTGAGCAGCTTCTACCAGTTCCGTATTGCCTGCACTCTTCGAGGATATGTATCGCAAATGCGACGTGTTACTAGCGATAGACCAGGTGGCATAAAACTCGGCCACGTACGTGGGGTTCTCTTTGACCCTAATTTATGGAATGGCCCTTTTCGCGATGTGGAAACGTTCCGAAACTGGATAGTAAATATCACTTACCTTGACCGTGTTCACCGTGACCAAGGCTTCCGAATGAAAAACCCTAATATGCCGCCCCCTCCCACCCCGCCACTTCCAGAGTTACTACCCGATTCCGAATGGAATTTGGTCCTCACACACTGCGACCTCAGCCTTAGCAATATCATCCTTTCAGATGATGGCGTGTTGTGGGTTATTGACTGGGAATGGGGCGGGTTTTATCCACCTTGGATAGAGTCGCGTGGCATGAAGCGCTACACTTGGGCGCCTGCTTCATGGAAACGATGGTTCACGTTTATCGCGGGCGCGTCTGATAACACTGACCATATCTGGAGCCATATGGATGATATAGCTTCAGCCTATGCTACTTCTGTCCCTCGTGAGGATTATTGGCCCGATCAATTATAAATGTAAAAGATTGTCGAATTATTGTCACTTTTACTTTTAGCTATGAAACTACAGTTTGTCAAAGACTCGAAGATGTGATTTGATTTAGAACTAGAGCCTTTACAGTTTTAAGTCCGATTGTGTTTTGGTCACGGTATTCTCACGGCCGATGGGGTCAGTTGATTTTATGCAATTGCTCTCTCATATTAACCTACACCGCCATTGTTCGATCTAGCCTACTGATTGTACAGAATTTTGTGATCTCTCTTGACGTGTATTGATTGTATACCATTACCGCCTACACTTCTTCTGTAGAGTTTAGATGTTAATCGATATCCGGGTGGCGATAACAGGTGCGTCGCAGTTCGACTCAGCTGAGTGCAATTGTAACAAGGCAAACTTGGAGACATATCTTGACAGGCCCTCCAGAAAGCGGACGAACAACGCTCTGCGAACGACTGGTGCGCTTCAATCTTCTATTTCCAGGCTGAAAGCATACTAACCTCTTTGCTTCTCAGAATGACCGTATATATACTAGGTCCAACGATGGGCGACATTTCCGTTTCAGGGCACAGGAGACCAATCTTGAGGCACCAGGACATCTGAATTCAGATGTTGTGATACTTACTGTTAATTTGCACACAGTTTTGAAGGAGGTCAAAAATTTGGTAGCTCAATACGGCAAACTCGTTCAGGATAGCTATTGGGAACAGCGTAAAATGTTTCGAATTGTAGGAACTAAACATGATAAACTGGATCCCGAGTTAAAAATCTTCGAATACCCTGGACTTTATACAACGTGGTTCACAATGTACACGTCTCTGTCTTGTCATTTTGTTGGTACCCATAATGAAAGTGCCATTGAGGAAATGTGTGCTTCTATAGGTGAGCATTGCTTCATATACGTGATATTTGGACTTACAGAAAAAAAGCCGACCAATTTCAACCTATCAAACCTTCAATTGCAAGTCAAGTCTACAGAGGGCTTTCACAAATGCGATCATGGGGACTGGATATAATTGCATCTATATTTTCCCTTCCAGTTCCTGCCAACGTTAATCAGGATGTTGGTAGTTCAATGCTATGTGGACAGAATTAGAACTGACATATTTTTTCTCCCTAGACACCTGATCCTGATGACTTGTCCGAGTCAGTCATTCCGGATGACAATGCTGCATGGGAATTAACTAAGACATCTGACTCTATTGCCTTCAACAAACATCTGGCGTCCTTTACTGGTGCGCACAATTGGGCACCCGTACTCAAGATTGCACCAAATTTAGTCATAAAAAATTTGCACCACTTCGAAAGATTCAACAATATATTTATTCGAGCTCACACAAACATCCCGGTCCCACAACCTCGATGCCTGCATCTGAAGAAATCGCTTGTCACGGATTTAATTCCCGGAAAAATGCTTTTAGAAATTTGGGATTCACTCAGCCTCTTCTACCAATTTCGTATTGCATGTACTCTTAGACGATATGTTTCTCAGCTTCGACGTATCACCAGCGATCGACCAGGCAGCATCGAACAAGGACTCGTTAGGGGAGTATTATTTTATCCACATGCATGGAACGGACCTTTCCGCGACGCGGAGAGGTTCCGCAACTGGATAGCACATGTTGCTTACATGGAATGCATGTACGAGCACAAGGAACTCCGCCGTTTAAAAGGTCCAGAAGTTGCTGGTAGCCCCCCATCTCTTCTCAGCCTACCTCCCGAACATGAATGGAATCTGGTCCTTACGCATGGCGACCTTAGTCTCAGCAACACCGTTCTTTCAGATAACGGCGTACTATGGATTGTCGATTGGGCGGACTCCGGCTTTTATCCTCCCTGGATGGAATCGCGAGGAATGGAACGTTACACATGGGCGCCTGAATCATGGAAACGATGGTTTTCATTCATTGTTGACACCTCTGTTGACACCGCCAATCTCTGGAGCCATATTGGGGATACAGCCAGTTACTACAGCACAGACCCCCCTCGTGAGGACTACTGGCCAGATACAGAAGAAATACGAAATATATCGGGCTGGTCTTAGGCGTCCGTGTATGTTACTGTCGTCCGAAGTTACTAATGATCAGTAATTCTCTAAGAACATCATACTACACATTAAACAAGTGTCAGGACGGGTACTGGATCCATCGTGCACACAACAAGTGTTGCCTCCTAAGTGTGTTAAATCTGACATTGAGAGACTGCTGGCGGGTGTATCTCTAAACATGTGCCATGTACATCCCGCGCGTCCTGTGTATCACTGTAAAGACACGCAGAGAGTCCGGAATCAGGGAAGACGATGGTGGAGAAGTCCATCTTGGACTCCCATGTTCATAATCAGAATGGTCACGAGCCTACCTTGGGGTCAGTTGATGCAAAGTTTATCTCCTCCCTTACTACTACGGCCATTGTTCCATCCATCCTACCTACAACCTCACAGAGTTTTGTGATCCAGTTTCTTGTAGTGAGAATATATCGTTAGCGTCTACACTTCTTCTGTGTAATTCCAATGTTAATCAATATCCGGGTGGCAATAACAGGTGCGTCGCCAGTTTGGTACAGGAGGCAGAATGTTTACTGCGCAACAAACCATGACAGGCCCCCCAGAAAGCGGAAGAACAACTCTCTGCAAACGACTTGTGCGTTTCAATTCTGTATTTTCATAGATAGAAAACATAACAACCTCTCTGCTTCTTAGAATGACCGTATACATTTCAGGGTCGACGACCAGCAACATTTTTGTTTCAGGGCACATGAGGCCAATCTTGAGGCACCTGGACGCCTCGAGTCAGATGTTGTTTTACTCACTATCAATCTTAACACAGATATGAAGGATGTAAAAGATATGGTCGCTCAATACGGCAAACTCATTCAGGATACCTATTGGGAACAGCGGAAAATGTTTCGCATTGTAGGGACTAAACATGATAAACTGGATCCCGAGTCAAAAATCTTCGAATACCCTGGACTTTTTACAACATGGTTCACAATGTACACGTCGCTGTCCTGTCATTTCGTCGGTACGCATAGTGAAGGTGCCATTGAGGAAATGTGTGCTTCTATAGGTGAGCATTTGCATCATAGACTGATATCCAACTCGGGCTCATAGAAAAAGTCGATCATTTTCGACCCATCAAACCTTCAATCGCCAGCCAGGTCCACAAAACGCTTTCACAAATACGATCATGGGGACTGGATGTGATGGCATCTATGTTTTCTCTTCCAATCCCTTCCCAAGTTAATCAGGATGTTGGCAGTTCAATGCTATCTTGACAAAACCAAAACTGACATATTTCCTCCGTAGACACCTGACTCTGATGACATGCCAGTAGTTCCTGATGATGATGCTGCATGGGAGTTAACAAAGACACCTGAATCCATTGCCTTCAACAAATATATGGCCTCTTTCACTGGCGGGCACAATTGGGCACCCACACACAAGATTGCACCAAATTTAATCATCAAACGCTTGCACCACTTCGAAAGATTTAATAACATCTTTGTTCGAGCTCATACAAATATCCCTGTCCCACAACCTCGCTACCTCCACCTGAAGGAATCGCTTGTTACGGATTTCATCCCCGGAAAAATGCTTTTGGAATGCTGGGATTCGCTCAGCCTATTCTACCAATTTCGTATTGCATGCACTCTTAGACGATATGTTTCTCAGCTTCGACGTATTTCCAGCGATCGACCGGGCACCATTGGACAAGGACTCGTCAGGGGTGTATTATTTTATCCGTATTCATGGAACGGGCCCTTTCGCGATGCGGAGAGGTTCCGAAACTGGATGGCACATGTTGCTTATATGGAATGCATGTACGAGCACCTGGATCTGCGCCGTATAAAAGGTCCAGAAGTTGCTGGTTGCCCCCCGCCTCTTTTAAGCCTACCTCCCGAACATGAATGGAATCTAGTCCTAACCCATGGCGACCTTAGTCTCAGCAACGCCATTCTTTCAGATGACGGTGTGCTATGGATTGTTGATTGGGCGGACTCCGGTTTCTACCCTCCCTGGACGGAATCACGAGGCATGAAACGTTATACATGGGCGCCTGAATCGTGGAAACGATGGTTTTCATTCATTGTTGATACCTCTGTTGACGCCGCTAATCTCTGGAACCATATTGGGGACTCAGCGTCTATATACAGCAGCGCCCTCCCTCGTGAGGACTACTGGCCAAATACAGAAGAGATACGAAATATAACGGTGTGGTGAGATACACAATATAATGATGCGGTTTTACTAGGCATCGTAAGTTACAGTAGTTTGAACTTATCAGTGTGATATCGATTTGTTACAAGAAGACCTATAATGATCCTCTCAAGCAAAAACATCATACCTAGATATTGCGACATTCTTAGTTCCCATATTAATATTCATGAATTAGAAAATGAGTTTTGTTTGCTCTTCTAAGATGCTTTCTTGGAGAGTTTGATGGGATACAATAGTCACATTAGACCTTTCAGGGATGCCAGGAGGTGGACATCTGACCTTTCAGGGATGCCAGGAGGTGGACATCATTTGACATAGTTCATCTGAGGCTCTTATTGTCATTCTGGCACCGTAAGTCACTGATGGATTGAGATAAGAGAATATGGCATCAGTTCCAGACAATTTCTTCTCGGTCTGAGAAAACCGAGGAACGCCGAAGGTCGAGTGGCACATCTGTCACCAGGAATGCGATTATGATTCAGATCGAATCCCCGAAATTTTCACTTGATAGTAGGAGGTAATTTTTCGTTCATTAATCAGTTGAAAGATTATGTTAAAAGGATTATAGGATGCAAAGATGTCGGTATCCTCTCTGCTATCATTGTTCAGATCAATAACGCTACTGGGCTATGGCTGTCCGTTTGCACATTTAATACCAATCTATAAACTTTTTGTTCCATACATAGAAATCTCAGAAGTAAAGATCCGATAATTATTTGCTCTTATTTCCGCAGATAGAGAAGAGATTGCCGAACATATAGATCCAGTGTCCATACATTTACAGGTTGCACCGTCAGATACAACTTTGAGTACCATACATATAGTTTTGGTGCCCACATATACAAAGCACAATCTTTTAGAGAGTTCAAACATGCCCTTTAATACATATTTTGCTTCCTTGCATATGTCTGCAGGTTCCCCATATGGGTGATTTGACCTTTCTTTTGCCTTTCTTCCTCCCGAAGATATATAGTTGTTTTTCGGCATGTGTCTATGCCGTGCTTGCCTGGACATCGTGAGAATTCGGCAAAATTCGGCAAATGAGGAGACAAATAACAGTACATTCCCTGTTCCTGTCGACACATACTAATTGAGCAATGAAAAAGATTCACATATCTGATAGAAGTAATTATCTACCTGTATTAAGCCTGATTACAAAAGTATCACGCCTCTATAGCTTTTGACGAGTATTTTGGCTACTCCTACTTAAAAAGGCCTAAAGTTGAGATTGCAGGTAAAACTCTGAAATGAATTTCTCTTTATAGCCTCTACACACGTTTACACTGCTCACGCGTATAAATTAATACTCCTAAAGAGTTTTGTGACCTTGCGTCAGTCGTCCTACATCCTTCACAAGTAGCAATTCCCCTGCAAAGCGGGACGAAAGCTGAGTTCCCACGCTTGTACGGCAAGGACGGCACGTATGATAGTCATCTTGACAACTCTATATCTTCGGGCAAAAGTTGAGGTATTATGCGGAGAGGGTCACAGAGTGTGGTGCTACGTTGTTTATGTATGGTTTACCTACTTCTATGTGTGTACCTCCCATTCAAACTGGAGGGCATGCAAAAACAATGACCGGGATAGTTTCCTCTATATTCGGAAACCATCTGTCTATAACCGGGACATCAAAGAATGTATTTGGAATTATATTCAATTATGACTTATATGTATGGGACAAGAAGTTTATAGATTGGTATTAAATGTGCAAACGGACAGCCATACTGGGCAGACGTATTTAAGCGCCCGTACACTGCGCCGTTTCGCCAGAAACCGCTGACTAACCGTAAAAGTTGAAAGCACTGCACATCACACTACATATCAGTTAGCAGTGTTCTATGAACCGTAGGAGGATCCAACCAGAAGCATGAAACGACTCACTTATCGATGGTAACCCTCACTTCATGAGAGAAGGCCTAATGTAGACGATACATTGGTGAAATACAATACTCATGTTTTATCACGTATAAGGTCCGAATTGAAGGAACATGTCGTAGTATCTTACATCAAATCCTCAGCAGTATGAGAATCAGCTTGCTATAGAACCTTGGAACCAAGAAATTGTTTTTCTGATTGTTCAAAGCTTCCGAAAAAGAATCATGATAATCTCAGTGGAATAAGTTTGCTGTATTTATACATTGCCATAGGGGAATAGGTCAAACTTGCGATCCGGATAACCTATTTTACACCTCGAGTATATCCATGTGGCTGCGAAAACGAGTTTCAAGGGTAGAGAGAATGTGTGCATTAGAAAAGGAAAGATTCGCCACTTCATTCCTGGCGGAACATGTGAATTCTCCCGCTTATCTCCCGGGCATACACAAGTCCACACAACTGCGCTGAAGTTTGTGAGAAGACTCCTGCTATTCTCTGACTTCTTCAACACCTGTTTTCTCATGGCTCCAACGTCGTTCCCTACTTACTCCTGAGATTGTCCCTGCTGATCAAATTTTCATCTTCTGGGTTCAGGTTGCGCTTCCGGGATTCAGGCCTTGAACGCCTGAATGCGATGCGGTATCCGTGAGGAATCTCGCCAAAAGAATACTGCCCCATGAAGAAAAATGGAAGCACTATGGGATTGCGCTAGGAGTAAGTAAAAGTAGTAAAGGTTTTCAGAACACTATACAAATCAAGGTCTGTTCACAAATACATATCATTAGTCACGCTGCATATGCGTCTTGGAGTAGGGGCACTATGAACGCTCACGGAAAACGAAAAACTTAGAGAGAAGAAGTCGAAAAGGAGCCTGATTCAGAACCTCATTGGTGGCCGATCCAAGAAGAGGAGCGGGAAACGGCCCCCAGAGCCCGTCGACGTGCTCTGACGACCGCGTTGGCTTGCAAAAGTTGCATCTATTCTTGAATTTGATGACTTGGGCCCGTCAACGCTTTTGAAAATAGAGAAGGTTTGGTTCATTGTGCCGTCTTTATCTAAAATGCGACCGCTCGCGCGCCCTAACCATTCGAAAACGCCTCGATACTCATTTGTCCATTCGAGGCTGCTTCCACTGGCACACATTCGCTCACAGGTTCACGTTCTTCAGAGATCTGATGACGACTAGAATAGCATCCGATTGTCGATTCTTGCTGCAAGGAAAGTTGACTCGATACCATGAAAATGATACTAAAAGGCGTGTCCAATCTATACGGGAGTGTTAGGAAGTGGCAGATCCGCAATATCTCAATGATTAATGAGTCCCTGTCTTTTGACACCTCTATGTATGCTGGGGCCTGGGTTCGTCTCTCAAACAGGAATGGTACGTGTTCCCTAGGAATGGTACGTGTTCCCTGGATTCGTTTTCTTTACCATGTTTGAATATTGTAAAAGGTTGTCTGAGCCCTAGATTCAAATGCAGCACAAACAGTCAGTAGTGTTGTACTGTTGAAAGATTAAAAGCATGCCAACATACGACTCAGCTTATCACATCGTCATCTCTTTGCGTTCAAAACCAAGGTCATGCACTTTTTTCATCTTGAATGTCCTTATTTTGCGGCTGCTGGGATCGATCTTGTGTGTCCTTTCCCTCTTGCTCTAGTCTTTCTTTTTCTCTGACAACGCTCTTTCTCGCCTCTAAACCGCCTTCATATCCAAACCAGGTGTATCGCTTACAATGCGGTCCTCTGATGAGCAGGATGAAGAATTGCCACCCATAGAGTCCCATGGCAAAGGCGGCATTGGCGCGCCAGCCAAATTTGACGAAGATGTGTGTGCCAACCGACGTTCCCATGACTTGACCGATGAAAATCTAAAAAATGGACAAGTTAGAAAGGGTGTATTTAATTCAATTAGTCGGACCATGCCGCACCGAGAGAATCGACACAGCGTTGAGCCTTGCACGAGCAGAAGCTGAAATCCTGTCCAGAGAAAGCTCGCGTAAGTGTTATTTTTATGGAAAGGATGACATTGATGAACTAACCCAAATATAGCTGTGGTTAGTGATACCTGGAGCATCTGGCGGAAAATGTCCAAGCCGAATGTAGCGATAATGACTGCGGCGACATTGATACCTCCCGCCCCCGTCTGGATACTCTGGAAGAGTATGAGCATCATGATTCCGAACAACGACGCGTACCAAGGGACAAGTCGGTCGATAACGTGGCCCACTACAGGACTCATGGCTACGCCAGCCATACCTATCAAACCAAACAGACCAATTACGAGTCTGTGATGAATCGGGTGAGTGTCATTGTTATCCATGCTAGAATGTGTGACCTACGTGGAGTAATTGTAAGGGGGACCGCCCAATAAAAAGGTCAGCGTGACCCAGAAATTGCTGAAACATGCACTCGAGCCCAAGTTGATAAGACATGCTTGGATAAGGATAGGCTCTGTGACCGCAAACTTTCCCATTGTCCAGAGGATTTTAAAATACGAAAGATCGTTGTTCTTGGATGGGTAGTCTGGAAGCACCAAGTATGAACCGACCAAAACCAACGTTTGGACCCCAATAGCGAAATAGTACACCACCCTCCATGATCTGAACTCTGCGATAACGCCAGCCAAAACACGAGCCATGAGAATGCCGAAAAGCAACCCAGATAGGACCATAGCGATAGCAGATGCACGTCGTTTTTCGGGGGCGAGGTCGGCTGCAAGTGGGACAAGGATTTGTGGGGTGACAGTCACTGCTCCTACGAGAAAGGATAATACCTCGAAGACGACGAGATTATTTGTGATTGCCAATCCGATGGTCAATGATGTGGAAATTGCGACGATGCACAGTATAAGCTGCCGTCGACGCACGAGGTCTCCGAGTGGCGATATCAGTACCAAGCCTGTTGCATAGCTGCAGCACAAAGGAATCAGCCAAATACACCGCGTACAACCCTGGTATCGCGCTCACCCAGCTTGGACTACTGTTGGTATTCTGGTAAAATATTTCAATTCACCGAAGTTTGAATGAAAGGTGAAACCTTACTGACATAGATACCTCCCCGTAAGTAACATTGAAAGCTAACGACAGCTGAACTGCAAAAAAATCAATTTGTCGACTCTGATCTTCAGATTTTTTGGCACCCACTTAACAGGGGTTGGCAATAATACAGATTTGCAACAACTGTGCGAAGTAAGTTTTCGTAAGGCAGCGCCTAGTATATGAAAAAGGAATGAGACTCACTGAATGTACTAGCAAAACCAAACGCTATATTCAACGGCAGCCCAAAATGCGGTGGTTTTGCAGGATTGTAACGCAGATGCTTTGGAATAGGAAGAAAGCCGAAATCCTTCGTAAACTGGACCTCTGAATCCGAAGACTCGACGCGCTGCAAGTTATCATCGACCATGACGTCCTTCTTGTCCGTCGCCGCCTGGGACGCTGGGGGCCCCGGGATGATTGTCGTGGTGGGGGACGGCGGGGTGGTCATAGCTGCCGTGAAAATGTTCCGCTAGAGGGTGCGACAGACCGTGAGGGGGACATGACACACGTTGTGCAAGAGCTGTATATATCGTTTGCCACGGCCGCATCGGAATGCCATCCCGTTGCTATTCTTACAAATTTGTTGGAATGATGACACACTTGGACAAGAATACACACGATAAGCAGGATGTTGCGTGCTTCGAGCTTGATGAAAATGAGAAAGGCCGGCAGAGGCAGATGTTGTCCAGGGGCGGTAATATTTCAAATCCTCGAGCCTTCACAAACAAGATACGAGATGCATTGGGTTAAGGAGTGCTCTTGACGTTGTGCAGTTGTAGATCGACTAGAAACCGACGACCAGCGAGTGATCAACGAGTGATCGATGATCCGTCATCGTTTTCAATCGGAGTGTGTAATTTTGCCGCGGCCGAGTAATCCCGAACGTATATCACCATCGGCACTGACTGGCAACTTCAGCAACACCCACCTCTGGTTCTGAAAATCAATTTAATATTTCTGTATTTTTTGGTTTCTGTGAACGCTAAAGTTTATCCATTTACTCAATATCCATCGGGATAGAAAGAGCTTCTGGAGATTATTTGTATTAAATAAGGTATCGTACTGCTATACTACTCAAAGTATATGCAGAGTCGAACGACATGCGCCGGGTACAAGCTTTATTGAGGCCACGGGGTGAATGCGAGGGCAGAGCAGTGCAGTGCCATGCCATGCAAGACATCAAGATCAAACGCACACTGAGAGAGAGAAAGACCAAGATGCATTGACATCGCCAGAGAAAGCTTGTTGTGCGCAGAGGGCAGAGCAGACGCGGGAGTGTGCAGCACAGTGTCGCATCTGTGTACCGTTGTGGAATAACCTTGATGAGGTGGTCGGGGCGGAAAGGATGGTTCCCGGATGGACGGACGGGGTATGGACAGGACCTCGGTTTTGCGTGCGTGATATTGATTGATGTAGTGAGAACCTATGTGAGGATTGGACGAGGCTAGATCAAACAAGACACGACAAGGCGAGAGATGTGATTAAAAGAATCAAGAAGGAAAGAGAGAGGGGGAAAGGAGAGCCCGAAACGAAATCGGAGGAGGTAGGTAGAGTATTAGCGGTGTAGTGTCCCAGAGTAATGTAGGGAGTACCAACGTTAAAAGTGAAATTTCGTCGTGTTAATAAGAGTGGAATGGAGATCCAAAGTCCAAGGTATGGGTATTGATTATGTTGTAAAGGGTGTATTAGAGAGGAGGGAGCGTCCGTTCCGGGGAAGTAAGTAAGTACGTAGTTATGTATGGATGGATCGATGGGTGGGTGGAGATACGGAGAGTGTCCGACTCGTCTTGAAGTCGACATCGAAATCAAGACAAGGATAATTAATAAATTTAAGTCGTCATCAAAACGAAGAGAGATTGAGTGATTATGAGAGTGTGTGAACGAGTGAAGGCCATAGGGTGTTGTTACAGGGCGTTAAAGTTGAGATCAAAGACTGTCGGATAGTACGTCAGCGACACTGTACAAGACCACCATGGAAGAGGACACGACGTACAAGAGACCTAATGCGCAGTATCCTATATCCGCAAAATAGTATTAAACATCAAAGAGTGAGGCAAAGGCAAACTTGCAAAGGTATCAAAAGGTGCGATCCAAAGATCCAAAAACCAAAAAAGAAAAAGGACTGAGTATAGTAAAAACCCGAAAATCCCAAAGAAGGGTAAAATGGAAATCTAAAATCTGTTGCTGCTGCGGTTCATCGTCGTAGTCGTTAATCTGTTCGTGTGCGTGGCGTGGGTGTGTTGGGCGGAGATGCGCGCGGATTGGCGGCGGGCGACTGCAAGGCCTGGTGCGGGGACGGGGGCGTTGGCGGGCGGGTGAATAGTAGCGCGGATGGGGGCCGGGACGGGGTAGGGTGACGCCCAGGACTTGCGGCCGTACTATATGAGAGAAACGTAAGATCAGACTAAAGGAGAGGGGGACAAGGGAGTTCGACTCACTTTCGGGCGCTTCTCGGAGAGGGAACGTGTGTCGTCCGACTCGGCGGAGGAGGAGGAGGAGGAGAGGGAAAGAGAGAGGTCGATGGGCGCGGAACGCTTGATGCGGATCGTCAGCTTGGGGCGGTCAGAGTTCGAGGGCACTGGCGAGGACGAATCCGTACTCGACTCAGACGTCGTCGAGCCAGATTCGGACGTGGCAGATTGCGATCCCGACGACGACGAAGAGGATGAGCTAGAGGCCGAGCCCCAGCTCAGCCTTGAGCTGTCCACGTTTGTGTCAACGTCCATCGTGTCAACGTCCATCTCGGTGTCCAAGTCTGTGTTCAGGCGCAGCGGGACGGTTAAGCGCCGTGGACCACCGTACAGGACGCGGCGCGTGTCGCCGCCGATATCGAGCTCCCTATGCAGGCGCGAGCGTGGGTATGAGGGGGTGTACTCGAGCGCGCCGTAGGGCCCTTCAGGCGAGTCTGGGGATACGGTGATAGGGAAGTCCATCGTGCCCTCCTCGTATGCTGATGCGCGGGTGTGTCTGTCCTGCTCCTGCTCCTCTTCGTTCTCGGTGGGGTGGGTGGAGTATACACCTGCGGCATCGACGATGTCTGCGTCCTCTATGGCGATGTCCGGATTGCCTGGTTCGCTGGCGACGGTCGAGACGGACCAGCGCGACGTGACGGGGCGCCATGGGACGTTCTGACCACGCAGGACGACGGGGGCGTGCACCTCATCCTCCTGATTCTCATCGTGCTCCACGGGCGTCTCGAGCTCCATGTCCGTTAGCTCAGATGTAGATACAGATGCCGACGCAACAGCGGCATCAGCTGGGATCTCGCATCGCAGTGTCGGCCGTTGAAGCTGCTGCGATACACGAATGTTGCGTAGGCGCTCGAGCTCGCGCCCTGCGGCTGCACGGCTGATCTCGTTCTCGCGGAACACGACGGGTTCAGCGTATACGGGGGCGGGGGCTACAGGCTGCACCTGTTCAGGTACGGGGAGGGGGACGGGGGTGGCGAGGACGGGGAGGGGAATGACGCTGATCTGCTTGGGATCGAGCTTCAGGGCCTTGTCGATGCAGACGCGCAACTGCAGTTTGCGGGCGCGGCGCCGGGCGTGGTGGGTAGGTGTAAGTGATGCGCGCATGGAGGCTGCGAGGCGGGAGACGCGCTCGTTTGCACGGCGGATAGTGGTGAGGATGTTGGTAAGACTAGAGGTTGAAGTAGATGATGAAGACATTGTGATGATGTAGTATGCTATGTGCAGATTCTAGTATGTTGGGAGGATCAAGTGGGTCGTTGGTGGATCGTGGTCGCAGTTAAGTAGAAGAACACGCGCTGCGTGTATGAAAGATGAAGAAGGGAGGGGATGAGGGGAGAGCTGGTGACAAAGGGGGGACAGCAAGCTCGTGGTCTGCGGAAAACATGGCAATACTGGGTCCGTATTATAAGGGCACGAAGCCGCCTGGACCCACAACCGGGTCACATCAGCGGGGAGCGTCCGGAGAGACAAAAAGACGTAAGGGCTAGGAACACGCCTATTGTTTCTCAAGAAAGATCAGATAAGAACAAGGGCTTCTGTATGGCCGCCGTAGGCGCTGACCCACAAAAATAGCTCTCCTTGTACTTTTGTATGTCGCTTGCCTAATCGGGACACACTTTTGTTTTCCCCGCTCTCACGGGCGTCATTCCACGTGATCGCGAAAACGCTTTTGGTCGAGATTCGCTCGATCGGTTTTCTGGAGAAAACATAACATGGCTTCGCGTGCACACAAAATCGGTCAGCGGATTTTATGGCTGCAAATAGATAGACTGACCAAGGTATAGGCTCGCTGCTGTTCTGCCCCAACTGTGGCACGCTGCTCTCACTCCCGCGCGACGGCGAGAAAATTGTGACCTGCGAGCAGTGCAGCTACGAGGAACCGGCTAGTTGTACGTACCTTGTGCTTTTGTGTGATTAGGCAAAGGGTTGACGACCAGGGGCGGCGGGCTGGGCTTAGCATACGAAAATGTCATCATCACCACCAAATCAGACCCGGAGGCGTTCCCTTCAGCACTGAGGCAGAAGCGGAAAACACAGACAAAGCACCATGATACGGGAGACAAGGGCACTCTGGTCGGTCGCGCCATTCTGTTCCTGTTTGCACAGCTACTAAGAGGATGTGCCTTACGCAGGTCTCTGAAAAGTGCCCGGTGTGCGGGCATCTGGAAGCGTACTCGAAGGAGATGCAGGTAAGAGGGTTGATTGATACACACACTGAAAATGAAACGACTGTGAATTGTTCAGCTACGGAGCGCGGACGAGGGATCGACAATATTCTACACGGTACAGTGGTATATTTTGTGTGGATGGGGTGGCCGCTGACGGGCAGAGATAGTGCAACGGGTGCCAGCACAAATGGCGAGTGAACAACTAGATTACACGTATACGCCGACGGAGCAGAAGAGGGCGACGATGCCAAAGCCGCCAAGGGTGCTTGCTGCGAGGGCGACGAGGGGTTCCCGGAGGGCAAGCTTGTCTTTTGGAAGACTGTACATGGTTGAGACGAGTCCATGCAGAAAAAGAAAGGACGCACGTTGAAAAGTAAAAGGCAAGAGCGAATGTGGGAAGCAGAAAGAGGGCGGCGACAAAAGGCAGGAGGGCGGTGGGGACTATTGGGGAAAAGGCGGGGAGAGAGTGGTGCAGAGCCTATGTATTCTAATCAGAAATGTAATAGTATTGGAGAGATTAACATACCCTGACGTGCTGGTAGTTGTCCATGGTTTAACGGTGGAGTGAGTGTTGCAGCGGTGGTGCTGACGTACTGGGTGAAACAAACACGTGTCATCAATCCATATCAACCCTTTTTCAGCCCCCGCCGTTCTCTCTCAACACCACTACACTACCACCACCATGTCCGCAGCTCAGAAAGTACAGCAGCACCCTCTCTTCGTCCAGGCCCAGAACAAGGCCGCCTACTACAACGCCCAGCTCGACAAGGAGGTATGTTCTGCTGCTTTTCTCTTCGCACTCCACCCCTCACATCCATACAGCTCACCAAGTATCCTGTCCTCATCAATCTCGAGCAACGCACCCAGGTGCCCAAGACCTACGCTGTCCTCGGCGGTCTCGTCTTTATCGTCTTCCTCCACAGCTTCAATGCTCTCGCTGCACCCATCTCCAATCTCGTAGGCTGGGGTCTCCCTGCTTACCTCTCATTCAAGGCTATCGAGTCGCCCTCGCCCCACGATGACGTCCAGTGGCTCACCTACTGGGTCGTCTTTGGCTTCTTCAACTTCCTCGAGTCCTTTGCCCTCCGCCTCGTCCTCTACTACGTTCCCTGGTATTTCGCGTTCAAGTCCCTCTTCATTGTGTGGCTCCAGCTCCCTGCTTTCCGCGTATGTCTCTCTCTACTTTCTTGCTTACATTCTCCATGTCTTCCCTCCTCTCCTCCTCTTCTTGTTGCATGCCACATAACCCTCGCGTGCCACGTCGTTCGCCGATCTTTTTTCATCCCGTCGCTTTGGCGATATGTCTACATCCCGAACACTCGCTAACATCTTTTTCTTTACTCCATATGTAAACAGGGTGCGCAAACGGCGTACTTCACCATTATCAAGCCCGTGCTCGCCAACGTAAGCTCTCAGAGTCGCGTCGCCGCTCCTGCGACGACCAACCCCGAGTCCTCCCACTCGGAGTAAACGACCAAAAATTGCCCGTCGCTGGGTGCTGAAATCTTTGCTATTTTTTTTTCTTCTCTAGCAGGGACTGTAAGCCGCGTGTTTGTGTGCCATCATCATCTTTCGACGACGCGTGTTTTTTGGGAGGGATCTTCCGTTTATTCTCTTTTTGTGTTTGCCGTAAATTGCATACATACATCATACATCTACCTAACGCCCTACCACCTTTTTTTTTGAGATCTCGTCATTTGTAGTGTGTTTATGATACGATATGTGATGAGAGCATCCATTTTTTTCCTCTTTTTCCTCGATGGACCCCAGTCGTTGTAATTTCAAGTTTTAATCCTCCTCCTATTTAGAATGAACGAGGTTTTTTCGTGTATAAGGGGTGTGATTGATTCATTGATTGCTTGCTTGCTTGCTGCGTGCTGTGGTAAAGCTGGCTGGATGGACGAAGCTTATACTTCGTAGGATTATGCTTCTGCCTCGACTGTGCAGCGCGCTTTCTATACAGCTTAGTCTAGGAATAGCGGTTTTTGGCACCGAGCCTTCAGGACTCAGGAGGACGGTATGGGTGAGGTCGGAGGTGAGGCCCAAGCCCAGGCCCTCAGGCCCAAGCTTCAAGCTTCAAGCATGACGTTATTTTGGGTCATTTTCTCAGATTTTCTCACGCGCTTATTCGTTGGGCTGAACGTTTAACGTTTAATGTTAGGAGTTCCAGACTTCCAGTACTTTCTAGAGGGAAGGGAGGGGAAGGGGTGGTTGGTGGGGTTCGTGAGGTATGATTCCTAGTTGGTTTCGTTGATGGATGGGTGGATTCGATGAAAGATGGATGGATGGGACTTGACAGATTTTGGTTCGAGAATCGAGCGTGATTATGATGGGTTCAATGGTTTGTGATATGACATTTGTCGTTTGAATTTCTCAGTGAAGGTTAATTGACTTCATACGTATACGTAGGCTATGTATGCTTCAACCCTGTGCTGTCTACCGTCGTAGTAGGTTTCGTGAGCGCGCTTCAAACTCGGGCGCGCGCTATCTTACGGGAATATGATACGAGTGCTATCTGCGCAGACAGTAACTTGCTTCTGGCCGCTCATATAAATGTGACTTGAGATTAGTTTAGTTTAGTAGAAATGACGTCGTCGGACTCTGATATCGGAGTCATGACGCTTCAACTTCGGAGTCGCAGGGGGCAGAGGCGCAGATGCGCAGATGACGAAGGGATCCACGAATTTATAGTAGGAGCCGTTTAATTTAAAATCGGGATGGCTGTGTGAATTTTTTTGGGATGGAAATAGGCGTTGGAGGAGGGAGTCAGGACGACGAGGGATGGTTGTTAGGAGAACCGGCATTGGTACTTACCGGCGGATGTCGATGTCGATGTCCTTAAGCTTAGAGTGTGTGTGAGTGAGAGTGAGAGGCCGCGCCCGCATGGCGCATGGAGCGTGTCGCACGGTGGGTGGGTGCAGTAGGGTGCTTAATTAAAGCATGGTCGGATTATTACGAGACGTTGCGCTTGTCCATTGTTCATGTCTTGACGGCCTTGTAAATTCTGTGTCTTCTCGAGTTTCGGGTGCGGTTCACGTGGATATCCAGGATGAACTGAAATAATCATCCTGTGTCGCGTATATCTGTATCATATGGCTTTCAATCCAGGTTTGACTGAGCACTGGCGGACTGGAAATAAGATGTCCGGTTTTATCGTGAAACAGGACTGTTCAGGTTCGAGTTTAGGTTCAGATTTAGGTTTAGACCTCTCCAAGTTACGATTGCCCGTTCTCGTTCTTTTCGAGGAACAATGCAAGTACACGGCCAGGAACTCGTTTCATCGCTCTCCGTCCTAGGCTGTCATCCCTATCGTTTCCTCGGTGTGTATTCAAGTGCTTTTTGTTACGAGCCCAGCGCAGCGGGTAAGGGATGGGAAGGTAAGGGATGGGAAGGAGTGTATTGGACGAGCGCTTAACTGAGTCGAGCTAGACAATAAGATCGTGGAGATAGGATAGATTAAAGATGGCCTTGATCGTGATCATGATGATGATAAGTGGAGGAAGAGAGCTGCTTGACATCCGGGGTGACTGGGTCACAGGGATATAAATATCGCCGGAGGGCCGGGGAGTGGTTAGTAAATTGGACCTCAGAGCTGAGTGAATTCCTTATCGATTGATGGATTAGATGTACTTGCTGCTTGAGCGCGGAGGTTGTTGTCAGATGTCAGCGAGTGTCAATGTTCTTTTTTTTTGTTTTTGTTTGCGGGAGTCGGACGAATTCAGGTTCGTGGTGAAAATAAGTCTATACCCAGTGAAGGTGGCTTGAAGATGGCACGAGGATACCTTGTTCCTGGGTATAGAACGTCCGAGTCAGCAGGTCTTCGAAAAAAACAGACTGAAGCGTACTAGTTTGGAAGTAGTGCGAAGTGGCTAATTGTGTCTATAATTGAAGTTGTGGGCGTCCGTGAGTGGCGTACATAAATCCGAGACTCAGTGTGTGTACTGCATGCGGTTCTTCGT